>NC_134806.1:16384865-16552365 GCF_046742065.1 Oratosquilla oratoria
GTATACACACACACACACGTATTAAATATAACCATTTTAAGTTTTTTAAATTGTAGTTTCCTTTTAATAATTTTTTCTTAATTCTTCAATTGTTGTATGTACTCTAAATATATGTGAATTTTAAGATCTATTTTTCTCATCCATTTCAATCCATTCTAAGTGTGAGATATAGGTACAGCAACGACTGCAACAGAACTGTAGGAGAGAAGCCAAACGCAGAGTATGGGATCCAATGTATTTACCTTTGCGCCCAGCAGGGCTTCTCCCGAAATAATATAGTGGACTTTTTTAAGGCTATCGACCCATTAGGGGGGTCATTAAGCCTGGTGTGAAGTTGTTCAGTCTCCACTTTTTTTTTTTTTTAACACCAGTTTCATGTTCGTTTCTCCACGCAAGCTTGGGTTATATACGGAGTCAGATGTTTGTCCACTATGTTATTTCTGAAGAAGCCCTGGTGGGCGAAACGTTAAATACATTGGATCCCATACTCTGCGTTTGGCTTCTCTCCTACAGTTGTATACAGTATTGTTTTCAGTTGCTTAGTTGTTAATATGATATGGTAAGTTAAAGAAAGAAAATACTTATTATAGTGTATTCGTATTAAACTTATAATAGGCATCAGCTAGACGTGGTCGTAAGTACGTAAATATCCTTCATCCATAATTTATCAAACTCTTCCATAAATGCCTTAGCTGCAGGCGCATCACTGCTAGCAGCCTCACCTTTCGACAACACGTGGTGAACCTGGTAACGCTCTCGAAAGCAACGAAACCACCCAGCACTCACTATGAACTCATGTGAAGCGTATTCTTCACCTGCACGTTCTTTCAACATGTGAAATTAACTTGTAGCCTTACTTTGCACTGCTTGCAACGTCACTCTCACATTTCTTTGCCTATTATCTTCCAACCACGTGTATAGCAACTTTTCCATCTCTGCCATAACTGCCGTACGCGATGCCGGTTGCCACAACTATCTTACGCGCTGTGCTGCCAGACATGTACAGTAAACTCATAATAGGCATCTGCTAGATGTGGTCGTAAGTACGGGTGGTCGTAACTCGCGTACGTCGTAACTCGGATAGTGACTGTATATATATATATACATATATGTATGTATATATACATATGTATATATTTATATATATACATATATGTATGTATATATGCATATGTATATATACATATGTATATATTTATATATATACATATATGTATGTATATATGCATATGTATATATTTATATACGTATATATATATATATATATATATATATATATATATATATATATATGTGCACCCTTAGTCCGTTTTGGGCTTTACTTAATTTATTTTCAGACTTTGATTACTCTGTATTTCCAAAAGTTATATACTGTTTGGCGATTCACTTCCAGATTTCTGCTTCAGCATTGAACAGTATCAGTTTCTTAAGGATCTCGTCTTTGTTGTCTGCAAAGGGTTGTCGGAGCAGTTTGTTTCGCACTGATTGATGATAGCTCATTGCACTCTAGTAAGAGAGGTTTGAGGTTTTCTTTCTTCCGATGGCACAGGGAACAGTTTGTATTTACCTAGTTGTAATATACGGGAGGGGAGCTATGCTCGTGGTGACCCGTCTTTGTATCTCTCCGCATCAAGTTTTATCTTAAAATCTTGTATAGTGTTTGCACATACTGTTTTGTTGTCTAATTTGTTCCATGTATTAATCGCTCTGTGTGGGAAACTGTTCCTTTTTAATTTTTTTCTATAGCTATCTTTTTTCAGTTATTTTCCGTGTCCTCTCATTTTACTGTTGTCCCACACTAACAGGTCTTGGTTGGTGTGATGGTTTCTCCAATTTAGTTTTAAGGTGTTTGTCCTGGTATGTAATAGAGTGGCAAAGTCTAGGTCATTTTAATAGATTTCTTCCTCCGTTCATATTTCCTTTTTATCCATCGTCTGTCGTGTGATAAGGAGGGTTTACTTGCCAGTTCAGCTTTCCATATGTCTGTGTCAATATCTTTTATCTGGGCTTTGAGGTTTTTTGTCACTTTGAGACCCTCTTGGTTTAAGTTTAGCTTTTGCGAGTATGATCAGTTGTTGTTGTTGTCGTTCCCTAGACTGTCTGTCCGAGCGGTCCCGTCTCCCCAAAGGAATGCCACAGCCGAAACTGGGTTTTCCCACAAATCCTTTA
Source organism: Oratosquilla oratoria (assembly GCF_046742065.1). Taxonomy (NCBI): domain Eukaryota; kingdom Metazoa; phylum Arthropoda; class Malacostraca; order Stomatopoda; family Squillidae; genus Oratosquilla; species Oratosquilla oratoria. The sequence goes on from NC_134806.1 coordinate 16,387,035, forward strand.
TATAGTATATGTTGTGTTGTTTGCGTGCATGATTGTGTATAATGCAGTCTTCCATTATGTGTTGTATGGTATGGGGTGAAGTGTTACATCCTGGGCAGCTGTCCACAATGCAGTCATCCAGCCTCTTCTGGTAGCTAAGAAGTGCTGGGTGGTGGCCGCACCGCAGTCTGGCCAGGTGGACTCTGTCCTTTTGTGGGAGAGAGGATTCAGAAGGGTGGATATCAGGGGGTCTGGGATGCAGCAGTGTGTTGTCTTTCAGTGTGTTAATGGAGCGTTGAGTGATATGATTATGAATATGTTTCCGGAGGCTGGTATTTGGTGGTTGTGGAGGAAGAGAAGAGAGTATCTGTGTGTGATACAGGTCTTTGGGTGTTGTTTTAATGTTTCTTGGTGTGTGTGGGTGTTCTGCTATGTAGTGTAGTGGGTGTGATGTGTTTGTGTGCCTCTCATGTCGAGGTGGTCCTTGACTTTGATCAGTTGCTTGGTCCAGTAATTTCCTTGTTTTTCATATAGGTCTTGGAAAATGAGACTGACTAGCTTGTTACCTCCATCTCCAATGATGTGTCTGGCATGTGAGAGCTCATTTTGCATGTCTCCGGTATATGCTGAGGAAGATCCGATCTCTGCTTTCAGGGTTGCTGCTGGGGTGTAGTGTGGTGTTCTATCATTTTGTATACACTGTTCTTTATTGTCAGTAGTTTGCTGAGTTTGCTCTTTGTGATTGCTTCTGTTGAGTGGAATATACTAAGGATAGCGACATTTTTCCAGAACACTTTGCCAATGCTGATTCTGTTGCAGCTTCTTGCCATAACTGAGGCTGTTTGATTAGCAAATGAGTTTGCTTTGGTGATGTTATTTATATGTTCTTTGAGGCATTTTACCTTTTTCGTTATTTCTATTCTTAAGTTATGTTATGGATTCCGTGACTTTTATTCCACTAATTTCTTTTGGGGACTGCTAGGTTATAAGTTAGCCTCAACCAAGACTGACCAATCAGCATTGAGTATGAACATGCTCAGCCTGGGTGATGTATATATATAGCACCCTCACCAGCTCCCTGAGACATCCTCACCTAAGACTCCTATGAGGAAAAATCTCTACCAAAGCTACTAAAGGAGGGTTAAGAAACCTGAAATTGCAATTTAACTGCATCAAAATAGACTGCTATACTTATGGATATATTATTCGTATCCTGTCAGAAGAAATAAATACACTACCATGATAAAAAAAAGAAATTGAATAAAATCTGTAATACAGAACTTGGAACTACTTTTAATAAAGTGTGTATATATATATATATATATATAATATGTACATGCATACATACATATACCAAAGGCTTTTTCCCCCTTACACGGGGGGTAGCCAAAAAAAAAAAGCATAAAAACCACTCCCACCCATTCCATTTCCTATATATTCCACTCCCCTCCCTCCCTCTTATCTTGGCACCTCCTGGATGATGGGTCATCCCTGCATCCTGTCCACTGCCCTGGGTCAGAAGCAGTGTCACAAGACACAGCACATCCACAGCAAGGCCACTTCATAAAATTGGTGACTCCCCCCTCTCCGTCCACTCATGCAGAAAAGGAGAAGACAGGGAGAAATCCCTTCGGGCTGTGACAAATTTTTTCTCATACATACTTCCTCACCCCCCATCTCCCACCCACTCCCCCTCATGCATCACAGCATCATCCATACACAACCCTTCTCCATTCACCCCTATCTTCTGTCCTCTCCCATCCTTCCTCTCTTTTGTAATGCCCCTTTCACCCCATCCATCCATCTCATCCTAGGACGCCCCCTCATATTCACTCCTTCCACACTTCTTTTACTAATCTTTCCTCACTCATTCTTTCCATGTGTCCAAACCATCCCAACACTCTGTCATCAGCACTATCTCCCAGCTTCCTTTCCACCCCTGTTCTCCTCCTCATTTCTCACTCTATTCCAGCCTAGTAACCCCTATCATACTTCTCAGACATTTCATCTCAAACACATTCAAACTTCTTCTCTCTTCCTCTCTTATGTTCCATGTTTCTTCCCTGTACAGTGCTGTTGGCACAATCACTCCTTCATATAACCTCCTTTTAGCATCCATTCCCAGATGTCTATTTCCCATTACATTTTTTAATCCACCAAGGCATTTACTCGCTTCTCTCAATCTACATTCTACCTCCACCTCCACATGAAAAGAATGAATAAAGATTAGTAAAAGAAGTGTGGAAGGTAGAGGCGGATAGAGTGAACAGGAGGGGGTGACTAAGGATGAGATGGATGGATGGGGTACAAGGGGTGCTGAGAAAGAGGGGATGTCTGTTGAGGAAGGGAGAAGACAGAAGATATGGGCGAGTAGAGAATGGTTGTATTTACTTAGCTGTATTTTGTGGGAAGGGGAGCTAGGCTCGTGGTGTCCCGCTTTTGTATCTTGCAGTATCTAGTTTGCTCTTAAACTCATGAATTGTTTTTGTGCACACTATTTCTTTGTCCAGTTTGTTCCAAGTGTCCACCACTCTATGTGGAAAACTGTTTTTCTTCAGATCTCTTCTGTAGGTATGTTTTTTTATTTTCTTTCCATTTCCTCTTGTGCTTCTTCTCTTGTCCCAATTTAACAAGTCCTCTCTATTGAGTATTTCTGCTGTGCCCTTCATGATTCTGTAGATGGTCAGTAGGTCACCTTTCTTCTTTGCTCAAGAGTCGGTAACTCCAGTTTAACCAATCTCTCCTCATATGAAAAGTTTGCAAGTGCAGGAGCCCTTTTTGTGGCTGCTCTCTGGATTCTTTATATTCTTTTTGGTACTGGGTGACCACAATATCGATGCTGTGATGTACAGTAGGGAGTGGGTGGGGGATGGGTGGGGGGTTTATGGAGTGGTCCTGTGTGAATGATATTTTGACACAGCCCAAAGAGATTTCTCCGTGTCTTCTCTTTTTCTGCACGAGGGGATGGAGAGGGGGGTGTCGCCAATCAAATGAAGCAGCCTTGCTGTGGATGTGCTATCTTGCTGCATTGCTTCTGATCCAGGACAATGGGTGAGATGCAGGGATGATCTGTTATCTAGAAGGAGCCAAGATAAGAAGGAGGGAGGGAGGGAGGGAGGGAGGGAGGGAGGGAGGGAGGGAGGGAGGGAGGGAGGAAGGAAGGAAGGAAGGAAGGAAGGAAGGAAGGAAGGGAGGAAGGAAGGGAGGGAGGGAGGAAAGGAGGGAGGAAGGAAGGGAGGAAGGAAGGGAGGAAGGAAGGGAGGGAGGAAGGAAGTAAGGAAGGGAGGAAGGAAGGAGGGAAAGACGGAAATGAGGAAAGAGGGAAGGGAGGAAAGAGGGAAGGAAGGAAGGAAGAAAGGACGGAAGGAAGGAAGGGAGGGACAGTAAATGGGAGTCAAGTGGGTGGGGACGACATCAGTGAAAGTGGAATCATGCCTTTTGGCTTTGATTGCCTCCTTGTAAGGGTAAAAAAGCCCTTGGTATTTGTATGTATGTATTTGCTGATCGGACAGCATCAACTTGAGAGACCTGTGAAGAAGTAGCACCTATGAAAACATCTCTCAACCTTCACCCAAAATCCACATGCATTCCTCACTTCCACCCAAAGGTGATATGGGTCTCCTGCAAGAGGAACTTTGGGCAACTGATTGATTAATTGTTGGTTGCATACATTTTTATTTGCAGACTGATGACCACTTGCCTATCTCGGTCTTTGAATGCAAATATGTTTACTACAAATCAAAACCGGTTCTAGAAATGTATGTAGCAGTCAATTATCAGAGCAGGGAAATAGAAATACAATATAAGTTGTGAAATATCTTATTGGAAAATATACATGATTTCTTTATTTAGGAAAAATATAAACCTATACCCCATATTGGGATACTGGCTGCATAGTAACATGCAGTCTATACTTTAGGGATTGTTTTAGGGTGCTCCTATGGGCCAGAACCACACATCATCTGTCTATGTTTGAGTTTAAAATCTCTACTTGTATAGGAAAGATGATACTTTTGCACTACTGCAGTCCCCTTAAACCTTCCCTTTACCATTTCTATGACTGCCATTTTATGATTCCCTGTGATAGGAGGGGGGAGGAAGCATGTTGCATATGAGGTGACAATGGGATGAGTGAAAGGACTAGTAATTCCCCATTCTATTTTTCTGATACAAAAAGTAAAGGTATAAGAGGGTCTATGAGGGTGGCTCCAATCAGAGCCACTGGTAAATAGATCACTGAATGTGTGTGAATATGGTACAGATGAGAGTTAAAGGAAAGAGACAGGTGATATGTTTATGGGAAAATGGATGTATTAGCACTGAATGAAACTAAACTGAAAGGAAGGGCAAGCTTGTGTTTGGGAGTGTGGTGGGTAGTGTCAGGAGTGATGAAGGGGCAAGGGAAGGAAGAAGTGGCACTAGTGGTAAGTGATGAAATAGGTAGGTGCGTAACAAAGTGGAGCAAAGTGTCTTTGAGGATAATGTGGGCAAAGGTGAAACTGGAATGGGAGATGCAGGTGTTTGCTAGTGCATATAACCTTGGTAGTGAGTGAGGTGAGGAAGAGAGGATCTTGGGTGTTAATGAGGATTAGGAAAACATATGATGTAATTGGGAAGGGAAATTTGGATCTAGAACTGGAGGGTGCATAGAGATACAAAAACCTTTTGGTAAAAAGTTAGGTTATCTTTTGGGGATTCATATATGATGGAGTTGACAGGAAGGCAGATGTACAGGATGGGGGGAAAGCTGTTGAGGGTGATAATTTTTTTTTATATGAGTAGTAGAGCTTGTGTTTAGGTAGGGAATAGAGGGAGTGAATGATTTGAGGTGAAAGTGGGCTGTCCCAAGGTTGTGTAATGTTGCCATGATTGTTCAACATGCATATGAATGGAGTGGTATGGGAGACTTGAGGGTGATGGATGGAGGATGGTGGGTGAGTGGAAGGAAATGGAAATTGAATCAGATGTTTGCAGATGACACGATGCTTATGGCTGAGTTGGAAGGAGGGACGGGTTGTTAGTGGTAGATTCTGGAGGGATATTTGAGAAAAGAAATTAGAAAATTAAATGTGGGCAAAATGTGATGAGATGTACAAGGGGAGAAGTCTGGCAGTGAGCTGGAGACAAGTTTAAAAGAAGAAAGGCTGGAGGAAGTAGTTTTATGTATTTTGGATCACAAGTCATAGGGAACAGGAGTGCAACAGGTTGTAATTAGAATAAGGTAAGCAATTAAATGTCTAGGAAGAATGGGAAGTGTCATGAGAAACAGGTATCTGAGGATAAACACAAAGGTAAGAGTGTACGAAGGGGTAATTGTGCTTACGACATTGTAAGGGGCAAAGACTTAAAATTTAAAGGAGGCAGAAAGGAAGAGCCTAAATGTGTTTAAGATTGTTGTAGAAAGTAAACTGGGGGTTACAAGGACGGACAGAGATAAATGAGGAAATGTGACAGTTTATAAGTCTCATGCCTAACATGTATCAGCGGGTAAGAAGTCTTTCAACAGAACAGGATAGGAACTTAGCAGTCACACCCTCTAATTCAGTTACTGAAATTTAGTTATTCCCTCGTGATGCAAAAGCCAGGCTTTCATGCTATTGCGAGTACCCCCATGATAATTCCCCATACCATTGGCCCGCACAACACGGTGACAGGGAAGCACCAAGCACACTGGGTTGTTCTTCATGGCAGATCCAACAGCCCTCACAGCACCTGCAAAAATTAAAATTCTAAAGGGACTTCCCATAAGAGGAATGGTCTTAAATAAGCAACATGAAAACAAACAACAAGGACATAACACCGGATAAGCATATTAATAAAATAGTCGGAGAAACCTATAATTTATTGAGGTTAATAAAAGTGGCATTTGCTTATTTGGACGAGGAAATGATAAAAAAAAATTCTAACTACACTAATAAGACCAAAACTTGAGTACGCAGCAACACTATGGACACCCAGTACCAAAAAGAATATAAAAAAATTAGAAAGAATACAAAGAGCAACAACAAAACTAGCACCAACTCTTTCCGAAATGACATATGAGCAAAGACTGTCCAAATTAGAATTACCAACTCTGGAACAAAGAAGGGAAAGAGGAGACTTACTATCTATAGAATAATGAAAGGAATGGAAATCTTAGATAAGAATGACTTATTGAAATGGGACAATGGAAAAATGAGAGGACATGAAAAGAAACTAAAAAAAAAAAGATGACTACAGAAAAGATCTGAAAAAACAGCTTCCCACACAGAGTGATAGATACTTGGAACAAATTAGACAAAGAAAGTGTGTGCAAACACTATTCAAGATTTTAAGAAAAAACTTGATGCTGAGAGATACAAAGACAGGTCACCATGAGCATAGCTCCATTCCCGTATAATACAACTAGGTAAAATACATATATATGTAAATGATATGGATGAGGGAGTAAATTGTTAATGAACTTCTTTGCTGACGATGCCTAATTACTAAAGAAAGTAAGAACAGAAGAAGATTGCAGATCGCTGCAAGAAGACCTAAACAAAATATGGGAATGGAGTCATAATGGAACTTGGAAAAAGCAAAAACAGAGTATCGAATCAATATAAAATTGGAAACAAAGAAGTCAAAAAAGTCAATTCAGAAAGGGTCCTGGGAGTAATCATCTCAAGTGACTTGACACCTGATAAACATGTCAATAAATTATTTGGAGAGACTTATAGCTTATTAAGATCAATGAAAGTGGCCTCCGACTACATAGATGAGGAGATGGTAAAATAATAGTTGTTACACTGATAAGACCTAAACTAGAATATGCTGCAACACTGTGGGCATCTAGCACAAAGAAGAACATAAGAAAAGAAAGAATCCAAAGAGCAGCAACAAAAATGGCACCTACACTGTCAAATCTGATATACGAACAAAGATTGGAGAAATTACAAGTCAACACTGGAACAGAGAAGAGAAAGAGGAAATTTGTTGACCATTTACAGAATTATAAAAGGGTTGGAAGTTCTCGATAGAGATGACTTATTAAAGTGAGACAAAAGAGAAACAAGAGGACACAAAAATAAACTAAAGAAAGACAGCTACAGAAGAGACCTGAAGAGAAAGAAAAAAAAAAAAAATCAATCCCCCAAGGCATTTACTTGGCAACTTCTAAATTTTATTATTCTGGCTCCCAACAAATGATCTTATTCAAATGAAGGAAACCTTTGGTAATCAAAGGGTTAATACTTTAAAAAATCTTATACCTGGATTGTTAAGTTTATTTGCAAGCTGTCCATACGTAACTATCTCTCCAACAGGTACTTTAGCCAACTCCTTCCAAACTTGAACAGTGAAACCTGAAATACATAAAACAATAATTAACCAATGATCCTCAACAAATGTCAACCAAGAATCATTATTAAATAGAATCTAGCACAAGGGTTCTCAGCTTTACTTGGCCCATTCACCCCTTTCACCATTTGTCTGAATGTCATTCCCCCCTCCTTTCCAAGATTGCCTGTTTCAAAAAGTGCATTCTAAATAATATGCAAATATTACTAAAAATCCTTTTATTTTTCTCCAAATTAGTATATATTTTTCCCATATTAATATAATTCCAGCCCAGGTGACAGGCCAGTTAGGCCAAAACCTATAACTGCTTTCCTCACCCCGTAAACTGACTGTGGTCACAATTCACCCCCAGAAAACCCAAAATTCACCCCTGGGGGTGAATTTCACCCCTAATGAGAACCCCTGATCTAGCAGTTCACATGTTTTAAACTCAATCAAAAACACTCTATATAGTATAATGCTATCTCTTTTACAAAATACACTCTATGAAACCAAGAACATGAAACTGATGACTCGAACTGCAAAGAAGTGGTTCCCCTCCTAGACCACTGCTCCACAGGGTATTGGGAAAGAGAGGAATGTCTGTTGAGGTGAGAAAACAGAAGATAGGGGTGAATGGAGAAGGATGATGATGTTGTGATGCATGGAAGGGAGTGGCTGTAAGAGTGAGAGAGTATGTGTGAATGATACTTTGATGCAGCCCAAAGGGATTTCTTCCAGTCCTTTCTTTTTCTGCATGAGGGGATGGAAAGGGGGGGGTCACCAATTAAATGAAGCGGCCTTGCTGTGGATGTACTGTATCTTGCTGCATTGCTTCTAACCCAGGGCAGTAGGCAAGATGTTCGGATGACCTGTCATCCAGGTGGAGCCAAGAAAGGAGGGAGGGAGGGGTGGTGAATGGGAGTGGAGTATGTGGGGATGAAATAAGTGGGAGTGGATTTATGCCTTTGACTTTGGCTACCTCCCTAGTAAGTGGGAAAAGGCTCTTGGTATATGCATGTAACCATCAAATTCTCTATTACACCAGACCCCCAAAATCACCCACCAGAAAAATTCCTCTGAAGACATGCAAGAAAAGTACAAAAGCATGCCAATGTTCAGGTTACCACCCAGCACTTCTGCACTAAAAGTCTATTTATATACCAAAGGCTTTTTCCCCCCTTACAAGGGAGGTAGCCAAATCAAAATACATATATCTGCTTCACTTAATCGGCAACCCTCCCTCTCCATCCCTCAATACATAAAGAGGGAAGACAGGGAGAAATCCCTTTAGGCTGTGTCAAAACATCATTCATTCATAACCACTCACCACCACCACCATCCCCCACCCCCTTGCTTCCTTGCATCACAGTATCATCCAAACTGAACCTACCAACACTGGAACAAAGAAGAGAAAGAGGAGATTTGCTGACTATCTACAGAATAATGAAAGGAATGGAAATTTTAGACAGGAACGACCTGTTAGTGTGGGACAATGGTAAAACGAGAGGACACGGAAAAAAACTGAAAAAAAGATAGCTATAGAAAAAACTTGAAAAGGAACAGTTTCCCACACAGAGCAATTAATACATGGAACAAATTAGACAACAAAACAATATGTGCAAACACTATATAAGATTTTAAGACAAAACTTGATGCAGAGAGATACAAAGACAGGTCACCACAAGCATAGCTCCCCTCCTGTATATTACAACTAGGTAAATACACAGCCATTCCCCACTCACCCCTTTCTCTTGCCTTCTCCCTTCCTCACTCAAAAGACATTCCCCGTTCCCTCAATGTTCTTTTCACTCCATCCATCCATCCATCTCATCCTCAGTCATCTCCTCAAGTACACTCCCTCCATCTCTGCCATCCACACCTCTTTTACTAGTCTTTCTTCACTCATTCTTCCCAAGTGTCCAAACAAAACCAGTATTCTTACATCAGCCCTATCTGTCATCTCCATTTCCAGCCTAGCTCTCCTCCTCACCTCATTTCTCACTCTATCCACTGAAACAGTACATACATACATACATATACCAAGGCTTTTTCCCCCTTACTAGGGAGGTAGCCAAAAAGGAAAAGGCATAAAATCATTCCCACCCATTCCATCCCTGAAAAGACTCCACACCCATCCACCCTCCCTCCCATCTTAGCACCTCCTAGATGACGGGTCATCCCTGCACCCTGTCCACTGCCCTGGGTCAGAAGCAGTGTCGCAAGACTGAAACAGTACCTCCACAAAACTGGCCTGGCAAGAAAAGATGCAACCATCACACTGAAGATACAAAGCATATTATACCAAACTGGTGTGATAGAGACCTTGGGCCTGTCCAGTCCACAGATTAGGTGTTAGCCCCTCAGATATTCACCTCCAGATTGAGGCGAGAATGTAGTGTGCTCATCAAACTACCCCAGATGCACCTGCCACACAGAGAACACAGAACCCCACATTAAACTGAACTACATTGCACTACCTGTGCATGGAATAAACTTCCTGCACAGGTAGTGCAATGTAGTTCAGTTCGAAGCTTTAAGAATCAATTAGATAAATACCTAAGTAAGATGCTGTAATGATTATAATTTATCTTATATTATTTATTTTTGTTTTGTTATCATTTGTCTGTCTGATTTTCATTTGTTATTAGTTATATGTCAATTTATTATTATCTACTATTTACCTGTGAAGGAGGATAGGGAAGGAAAGATAGCTGCAGTGGGAAATACGAAGAAAATGAGAGTGATGAGTGAGGAGAACGGAGGAGAAATAAGGAAGGATGAGGTGAAGGCAGTTGTAAAGATGATGAAAGCAGGTAAGGCACCTGGTCTGGATGGATGTCATGCAGAATGTCTGAAAAAGGGAGGTTCAGTGATGGTGGACTGGTTGGTGAGATTATTTAATGTTTGCTGGAGAGAGGGTAAAGTACCGGAGGACTGGAGTAGTGCCTGTATAGTTCCTCTTTACAAGGGAAAAGGGGACAAGTGTGAATGTAGTAATTTCAGAGGGATTAGCCTGTTGAGTGTAGTAGGGAAGGCTTATGGGAGAATCTTAATTGAGAGGATTAGGAGAGGAACAGAAGGAGTAATTAGTGAGGAACAGTGTGGATTTAGGACGGGTAGAGGTTGTGTAGATCAGATCTTTGTGGTAAGACAGATATGTGAGAAAGCTATAGGAAAGGGGAAGGATATTTTTTGGGCTTTTATGGATCTGGAAAAGGCTTATGATAGGGTAGACAGAAAGGCACTGTGGGAGGTTATGCAGATTTATGGGATAGGAGGAAAGCTTTTGGAGCTGTCAAGAGTTTTATGTGAGTAGTAGAGCATGTGTTAGGATTGGAAATGGAGAGAGTGAGTGGTTTGAAGTAAAGGTGGGACTTCGTCAAGGATGCGTTATGTCGCCCTGGCTGTTCAACTTATACATGGATGGGGTGGTGCGAGAGGTGAATGCTAGGGTAGTGAGTCAGGGATTGGAGATGGTTAAAGAAAATGGAGAAAAGTGGGAGGTGAGCCAGCTGTTGTTTGCGGACGACACTGCGCTTGTGGCAGGGTCAGAGGAGGGATTGAGGAAGCTGGTGGCAGAGTTTGGGAGAGTATGTGATAGAAGAAAGCTAAAGATAAATGTGGGTAAAAGTAAGGTGATGAGATGTACAAGGGGTGAAAGTGGCAGTAGACTGGAAGTGAACATTAAGGGAGAGCGACTGGAGGAAGTGGATAGTTTTAGATACTTGGGTGCAAGTGTAGCAGGAAAAGGTGGAGTGAAGGTGGAGGTAGAATGTAGATTGAGAGAAGCGAGTAAATGCCTTGGTGGTTTAAAGAGTGTAATGAGAAATAGACATATGGGAATGGATGCGAAGAGGAGACTGTATGAAGGAGTGATTGTGCCAACAGCACTGTATGGGGCAGAAACGTGGAACATAAGAGAAGAAGAGAGAAGGAGTTTGAATGTGTTTGAGATGAGGTGTCTGAGAAGTATGGTGGGGGTTACTAGGCTAGATAGAGTGAGAAATGAGGAGGTGAGGAGGAGAACAGGGGTGAAAAAGGATTTGGGAGAGAGGGTTGATGAAAGAATATTAGGATGGTTTGGACACATGGAAAGAATGAGTGACGAAAGACTAGTAAAAGAGGTATGGAAGGCAGATGTGGAGGGAGTGAACATGAGGGGACGTCCTAGGATGAGGTGGATGGATGGGGTGAAGGGGGCTTTGGGGAAGAGGGGAATGTCTGTTGAGGAAGGAAGGGAGAGGACGGAAGACAGAGGTGAGTGGAGAATGGTTGTATATGGATGATGTTGTGACGACATGAGGAGGAATAGGCGGGGGGGTGGGGGGTGGGGTAGTATGTGTGAGTAAATTTTGACGCAGCCCGAAGGGATTTCTCCCCGTCCTCTCCTTATATGCAAAGGGGGACGGAGAGGGGGGGTCGCCGATTAAATGAAGCGGCCTTGCTGTGGATGTACTGTGTCGTGCGACACTGCTTCTGACCCAGGGCGGTGGGCAGGGTTCAGGGATGACCCGTCATCCAGGAGGTGCTCAGATGTGAGGAAGGGTGGGAGGGGTGTGGAGTATATTTAGGGATGAAATGGGTGGGAGTGTTTTTATGCCTTTCCTTTTGTGGCTACCTCCCTTGGAAGGGGGAAAAAGCCTTGGTATATGTATGTATGTACTATTTACCTGTTTGTTTATTATTTAACTCTACCTATGCATTTATTTATGTATTTTATTTGTTATTTACATTATTATAGTTTTGTTTTGTTTTTATCAATATGATTTTTTTTTTTGCATCTGACCTAGCTATGGATCAAAAGGTCTCCTGTTGGCATGCTCCACCTTTGTAATCCTTTGTAAAATCCTAGACAACATATCTTCCCTGAATGACTTCTGATCCTGCCCAGAGGCTGTTGTCAGTTTCCTGAAGGCTGCAGATCTTCTGCATGGGAGACCAGAGGCAACAGATTGACTGACTGATCTCAGTTGTGAGTGGGCATGGCAACATCTACTCTGAGCTAGGCTGAATGTCTTTTTAAAAGCACAAATCTTATAAGAGCCCACATTCAGGCTCACAATTACTCCTTTGCTATTTTTCTGTATGTATCAACTGGATAAGTTACTGGGCATGGTCAGCACAGCATACAGCTCAACCCAGCCATTTGGACCTCTCTACAGCTCAACCCAGCCATTTGGACCTCTCTACAGCTCAACCCAGCCATTTGGACCTCTCAGGTCATTCTTGTGTGCCACACTGAACCCTCTTGGTCAGTTGGATCATTCCTCTAGCCAAGTTCCTGTGCCACCTCTCCCAAAATAAAACCAGCTTCAAACCTCTCACTGCATCTATCACTCTCCCACTCCAGTCAAGTAGGTGCACCACACCCACACACATGAAGCATGCTACAAAGGTGTTGATTGATTATGAAGACTGGCAGCAGAGAAACGAATCTCTTTCATGTTGATCTCACAGACCATCACTTGTAGGTATTTGTCCTTGGCCCTTTCCTGTAGCAATTTATAGGCAAGACCCAGTACCACTGGCATACATCTTGGGACCAGAGGTCTTCTGTAAGAGATAACTAAGACAGCATACTAACTATATTACAACTACAGTACTTCACTCTACAAAATTATCCCCTTGGCTAAATAAAATCACTTGGCACTAAACAGAATAAAATCCAGAATGTTACTGAAAAGAAAGAGTCAATTTACTTCTGCCTTAGCTTTAGCAAAGATTCTACTATGTCACAAAATTTAAGTTCCCTTGGAAGCTTTGCATATCATGAAACTATCACAATATGGAAATGAAGATATCATGCATTAGGGCTATCATATACATCACCACTCACTTCCTTGCTTATCCTCCAAAGCACAAACATTAGGGATGGGCAAGTGCTGGACTTGAGCAGGATTTTCAAAGTATGCTTGCATCCATGACAGAGTTTCTATCACTGGGGTGGGGATATTCTTTGTGCTAACTTCCCCAAGAAGTCCCACATGAGTTCTGGTGGGTTGAGGGAAAAATTGGTGATTAATCTGTTCCACTGACCTTTCCATGGCATGTGCCAAACATACGTTCCCTGTGCATATCTGCTTCCATCCATTCTCATAACGGGTAACTGGCAATGGCCACTGGACAGGGCCAAAGGTCACTCAGAGAAGAAATACTGTATTGTTATCTAGGGAAGTATAGGATGATGTGCTCAGTGTCCCCTGTATGATGGTTGAATCTAGTGGAGTTTGATTCCGTACTGGTACTGTCTTAGAACTAGATGGTATCCTGAACACAAATATGCTTGTGAGGTTATTTCTTCTCCTCTATCTATTCATCTATACACCAAAGGCTTTTCCCCTTGTTGTTGTTGTCATTCTCTAGGCTGTCTGGCCAAGAGTCCAGTCTCCCTGAGGAATGCCATGGCTGAAATGGGGTTTTCCCACAAATTCTTTGTAGAGTGTATACTGTGTTGTTTGCATGCATGATTGTGCACAATACAGTCTTCCATAATGTGTTGAATAGTATGGAGTGAAGTGTTGCATCCTGGACAGTTATCTGCAAGGCTGCATGCCCACATCACAGATAACTATGCAGGATGCAACACTTCAACACATTATGGAAGACTGCATTGTACACAATCACACACACCAACAATATATGCATTATACACAATATATATGCATTATACACAATCATGCACGCAAACAACACAACATACACTCTATAAAGGATTTGTGGGAAAACCCAGTTTCGGCTGTGGCATTACTTGGGGAGACGGGACTGCTCGGACAGACAGTCTAGGGAACGACAACAACAACAATATATGCTTTCTAAGGGATTTGTGGGAAAACCCCTTTCCAGCTGTGCCATTCCTCAGGGAGCCAGGACTGCTCTGCCAGACAACAACAACAACAACAAGGGGGAGAAGCCTTTGGTATATAGATAAATAGACAGATCTTCCCCCCTTGTAAGGGAGGTAGGCAGCTAAGGGATGCACCCATCTCCACCCACCCATCTTAGCTCCTCATAAATGAACCACAGAGAAATACATAATCAAAGAATGACAATAAAATCATATTAAATGAGCAATAACATGGACAACCTTTCTTTGAATAAAATAAAAAAAATTCTAAATAAATTAATATTTATGATCATGTTGATGCCACTCTTATGCAAAGTAAAATCATGTGGCGGACTATAACAAAACCTAAAAATGTATGAAACTAAAAATTATGTCATTAAGATGATGTGTCTTGCTGCATCACTTAGGACCCAGGCAGTGGGCGGGATACAGGGGCCTTCATCCACGAGGATCTAAGATGAGAGAGAGACAAATGGGTGGTGAATGGGAGTAGGATAGGCAGGAGGTGGGTGCATGCCTTGGTTAGCTGGCAGAAGAGGACAGAGGTTTGGGAGTGTTGATAAAAGGCGACCTGTCTCCCGACAAACACATTAGCAGGATTGTGGGAAAGATGTAGAGTGAGAATCAACACTGTGCGAGATCGAAACCTTTATTGGTACGACATTTCGCTTGTTACAGCTTTTTCAAGTACAGACATATGGCAAACACTCTGAGTACATATAGGCCGACGGGGAAGGAACTGGGAGAGGTTATCAGGGAGGGGTGGGTGGTAGGTGGAGGGGCAGAGAAGGGGATGGGTGGGACTTGATGGAGATAAAGGAGGACATTTCGGACAGTTTGTTGAAGTGGACTAAGGGGGACATTTCATACATAAGTATATAAAGACTGCTGCAGAACACTGAAGTGGCTTTTCATTATGTGGATGAAGAGATGATGAAAAAACTCATTGAAACTCTGATCTATCCAAGATTAGAATATATATCAGTGGTATGGTCCCCACAAAGAGTGAAGGATATATGCAAGATCAAGAGAATACAAAGAGTAGCAACCAAACTGGTCCACAGGTTGGCAAGTAAACCAGAAGAGGCTAAACGGGGTAGATTGTATTGACAGAAGAGATCTCTTGATTAAAGATGGCAGGGCTTTAAGAGGTCATGGGAACAAGTTAACCACTTCCATGCGGTGACACCTATGTAGGCGGCATGAGGAGCAAGTGGGTACTCGATGATGCCGACGTCGGCATCTTGATTATATTTATTGTAGTCGTACCTACGTAACTTCCATTCTCTCTAAACTGGCTTCATCATATTTTCTATGGTTATCAAAATACATAGGTGAAAGAGAACGAACGATTGAGCACTGACTTTATTTTTTGTAATGCGATTATTATGATGCAACATCGCACATCGGGCAGCTAATGCTGCCAAACGTGCGATGTGCCCCGGAGTGAAGAGGTTCTTCACATGCCTAAAGGATGTGAAGAAATACAGTTTTCTATATAGATGCATAAACACTTGGAATAGCTTAGGTGATATAGCCAAAACTCAAACAATACATAAAATTCAAATCTCAATATGATGACTGGAAATCAAGGATATAAAATATGTTGAACTTGTACATGAATTTGAGGCTAGGTACGATAAACTGAAGAGCAGGAGACAGGACCCAATGAACACTGCTCCCTTCCTGTGTACTACAGTTAGGTAAGTTCCTTCCTTATATGGGGGACAGAAGCGTTTGGTATATGGAGAGATAAGTTGCAGATTAATTATAATCTTTTAAAGCTCACTCACCTTTTCCTCCTTCCAAACATGACAATCACCCAATCACATCTTTTAGTCACCCGTTATAACCCCGTCTGAGGTATTGGATGTATATTATTGTGTAGTAGCATGCAACATATACTTTATAGGGCACCCCTACAGACCAGAGCCAAACATCATTTTGTCTATGTTAGAGGAAATCTTTACTCATAGAGAAATAATAATGCTACTTTATTGTACTGTGACTGCCACTCCATTATGCTGTCCCCCCTTTTAATGGGGATAGTTGGGGTGTGAGACTAATCTTAGGTACCCACAAGAAACAGAGAGACGGGCGTATGTGTTAGCATCCGTGCGTAAATCTACCAACTCCCCCTTTGTGTTATCTTGTGAAACTTCATTTCACTTCTCAATACAACCCCTAGCTGTCACAATCTCTCCCTAAACTATTCCTCTAGCAGAATCCTGAACTGGAAGTTGGGAATTTTTCCTCATCCTCTTAAAACTAATGGTCCTAGTTTACATCTCCGTCTTAGTGACGTCACGGGTGGGCGGAGCTACAGTACACTCTAAAAATAAAATGCAATTTACCATACACTCTAAAAATAAAATGCAATTTAACAAAAATAATATTCCTTTAAAATTCCTGGCCTTACAAAGGGAATATCTGTTGAGCAAGGAAGGGACAAGGCAAGAGATAGGTGGTGACTGGAGAATGGCTGTGTATGGATGATACTGTGATGCAAGTAAGGGAGGGAGCGGGGGAATGGGGGTAAGGAGTGGTTATGTATGAATGACATTTTGACACAGCCTGAAGGGATTTCTCCCTGTCTCCTCTTTATAAATGAGGGGACGGAGAGAGGGGGTCACCTATTAAATGAAGAAGCCTTGCTGTGGATGTGTTGTACCTTGCTGCATTGCTTCTGACCCAGGACAGTGGGTGGAATACAGGGATGACCTGTCATCTATGAGGAGCTAAAAGGTAAGGGAGGAAAGGAAGGTGGATGGGAGCGGAAAGGGGTGAGAGTGGGTACTTGGGTTTTGACTTGGCAGCTCCCTTGTAAGGTGGGGAAAAAAAAAACCTTGTATTTAGATATCATGAAATTTTCATCACATCTTATCAGATATGAAGATCAACTAATTATGATTTATCCCACTACTTGGTTGAAGCTTTTGTTTTTTTCTCTTTTTTATGTCTGAAAAGCAATCAATTATAATTCTAAATCACCTGTTATTTGGTGTGAAGTTTTCGTCTGTCACTTTCCCGTCTAATCCGTTGTAGTGGAGACCTTTGTGGCAGGACTTGACCAGAAAAATACCAACAGGAGAAGAAATACGGTGCTCCTCAACTACTTCATGGCAGTTCTTGGTATTTGGTTTCTTCATTTTTGGGTATCTGAAGTATAACTTCAGTGACAATTAATTACATAATGATAAGAGAGTGGAAAGAGGAAGAGACAGGTGAAGGATTTTTTCTTCTTCTTCTGCCCAAGGAGACATTAACCCCTTGCGTACCGGATGTGTGTTTTGTGACGCCTGCGTGTCACGGCTGAGTGTACCCGCCAGGAACCGAGCGTGCTCCCCGTGACACGCACGTGTCACAGTTATAAGCTGTGTGTATTGAGGGCTCTCAAGGCCTCGGTTTCTGGGTTATCTCTACCCACGTGGTGGCAAGTGTCTGTGTTTACAAACATAAGGCTCCAGCCATTCGTGGGACGGTTTGAAATGTTTGTTTACTTAAGGTTGATGGGTCGGTAACGAAGGGGTTAATTGTGCTGATGAGATGGAGTCTTAAAGGTGTAAAGGAAGTATTTAAGAAAGTCAGCAGAAAGGAGGTAGAAGTTATATTACCATGACATACAAATTTGCATCAGAATCAACAGAATATTAAATATCTTTCCCTTATCCTTTCTGCAATAGAGACATTAACTAACATTTTTAAAATCTATTCTATTATTTCGCAAGCTAATAGCTACAATAGGCAGTAAGGAATGGTGGAGATAGGAAGTGGTGATGGGGGAAGGGGGGGCATCACTGGGAACTTTGCCCCTGTAGGAGCGGCACTTAGGCCTGTAATGGCTCCTCTGCATGAAGATGGTGGCATTGATGAGTTGTGATGTTCATCTAGTGAACACATACTGACAACGATTGGTTCTAGTAACTTTGTTATGGAAAAGAAGCTTCCTCACGAAGTAATAAAAGTTGACAATGGAGTTCATTGAGAAAACCAATTACTAGTATGCCATTATTAATGTCAACATCTTTTACATGTTATTAAAATTGTGCCTTAAAGTTATAATTTAACCCAGAGTAAGACTTAACCACCCTTTCCTGATCAACCTCAAAATACATTATAACATTTCTAAACTAGACCTGTAGCAAATATGTATGCCTTCGATAACTATATACTATAATTTTCTTAAAACTTCGATTTTCAATGCCTATATTACCTCGGCCCCATTAGCACTCTGAGGTCTTGGCTTAGTGTCATGTTTCCTGTAAGTGGCTGAAGAAGCTATGAACAGAATGAGATGTTCATTATTCAAGTTATCTTTAAACATTTTTGTCAGTGTAAATAAAATTTTAGCAACAAAAGCGATTGCTCTCATTACCAAGTTATTAAAGCACAATAAAATAAAAAATAGAGCTACAGTTGTTAATTTGAGCACAGGAATAAGAGTACATCAACTAGCATGTCAGAAGATTAAAAATCAATATTCACACACATGCTAAATTTCGACTTTAATTATATGTATTTTCTCACTCTAGCGTCCAGTTGTATGCAATACACGTTACCCGGGTACGCTTATGCTTTCCTTATTAGACTAGAAAATAAAATTATATTTTGTCCCATAATGTTTGAATATCAATAATCATAAGAAATAATAAGGAGAGCATATTAGGAAGTTCATAGAATAATTAAATGAATTTAAAATCAATAAAACTTTTGAGCAACTGCAAATAAATTTTAGAATACCAAATGTAAACAACATCATCTTTCAGGGCGGCGGCCGATATTCCTCCACCAATCCGTACTTGTGAGTCATTCCAGACAGTTTCCATGTAAGTTGTAGTCACTTGTTCTTTGTTATTTCTTTAATCATACATTTCTGTTAAGCATAGGACTAGTTAAGGAAGTTTTGTTTCAATGACAAAGGAAGAGTCCATTTGTTTTTGGTTCAGACGACCTTTTGATTTTAGCTCAAGATCTAAGGCCACAAATAGATTAGATACATTGTTATTGACAGCATCAAAATTGATGCTTGTAAATACACCACTTTAACTGGAGCAACGATTAAACTGTATGTAAACGATATTGCCATTACAAAGCTAGATTTTATTAGGGAAGGCAAATTCAGTGCCAGTGGAGTTAATTTTTGCTAGAATTAGCTACTGACTAACTGTTACTGTATTATCTAGTACTTGTTTATGCAGAAATTGACAAAATCATCTTATACTAATCATTACAAATTTCTGAATGCTACTTATGAAGTAGTTTTTGTGTAACTGTATTTTGCATATCACAGTTTGAAGTAATTTGAATGTTGACAATAAGACTACTGTTTAGAGACAATTGGTTGCTTGTACATTTGCATTATTATTATTATATTCATTATAATTGTAGGGTATTTATGATGTACAATTCTTTAATGATGTAGTTCATGTCAGAGTGGTTTGTGTAGTCCTTACCTGGAAATACAATGTATTAATTGATTTTTGAAAAGCATATGGAATGTACTAAGATAAACCTTATTCCTTGTAATATGAAAATGCAGGAGATAGTTATAGTATTTACCGAGTTATAATGAACAGGAATAGAATAGTGCTATGCTCCAGGAGTACCATCTGTTTTCAACAATCAAATTAATTGTCACTGATGAAAATTGTAGAAGCACATTTGTAAATTAAAACTAAAAGTACAGTTAGAACAGAGGAAAAAACTGGAAACTGAATTGAGTGTGCATATTGTTTCTGACTGAACTTTTAAGATGCTGTAATACTTAGATGACAATATTTTGGTTGATGTGCTTAGAAATGTACTGTATATAAATATTCTATATGCCAGTATCATACTTTAATTTGCCGAGATGTATCTACCTAAGGAATGTGCCACTAGATAATTCTCTAGAATGGTTGTGTACTAATTTTTGAGTTAAGATAATATTTTTCCAATTGTTTTTCAGTGATTCTGACTTTCATTAGTTGGTGAAATTGCTAAAATTTGAGACAGTGATGTTATGTTATATCTCTTGGAAGGGATGGATGGTGCACATTATTCAAGTAAATATTAATGTATGATGAAACTTGGTTATTTCTACCTTATTCGGGCATTTTGGGAAGTTGAGTAAATTTAGATATGGTTAAACAGGTGGTTAATTTAAGTTGATATCTCTTCCCACCAACATGCTCTTTACCCCTCATGTAATAAAAAAGGTGATTTTGTCATACATACATATACCAAGGCTTTTTCCCCCATACAAGGGAGGTAGTCAAAAAGAAAAAGGCATAAAATCATTCCCACCCATTCCATCTCTAAACACACTCCACTCCCCTCCACCCTCCCTCTTATCTTAGCACCTCCTGGATGACGGGTCATCCCTACACCCTGTCCACTGCCCTGGGTCAGAGGTAGTGTCGCAAGGCACAGCACATCCACAGCAAGGCCGCTTCATTAAATTGGCGACCCTCCTCTCCGTCCCCCCATGCAGAAAAGGAGAAGTAGGGGAGAAATCCCTTCAGGCTGCATCAAATTTTGCTCACACATACTACCTCACCCCCCATCCCCCTGTCCATTCCACCTCATGCATCACAACATCATCCATATACAACCATTCTCCATTCACCCCTGTCTTCTGTCCTCTCCCGTCCTTCCTCAACAGACATTCCCCTCTTCCCCAAAGCCCCCTTCATACCATCCATCCATCTCATTCTAGGATGTCCCTTCATGTTCACTCCCTCCACATCTGCCTTCCATACTTCTTTTACTAGTTTTTCTTCATTCATTCTTTCCATGTGTCCAAACCATCCTAATACTCTTTCATCAACCCCATCTCCCAACTCCATTTCCACCCCTGTTCTCCCTCATTTCTCACTCTATCCAGCCTAGTAACCCCTATCATACTCCTCAGACACCTCATCTCAAACACATTCAAACTCTTCTCCTCCTCTCTTATATTTCATGTTTCTGCCCCATACAGTGCTGTTGGCACAATCACTCCTTCATAAAGTCTCCTCTTAGCATCCATTCCCAAATGTCTGTTCCTCATTACATTTTTTAATCCACTAAGGCATTTACTTGCTTCTCTCAATATACATTCTACCTCCACCTTCACTTTACCTTTTCCTGCTACATTTGCACCCAAGTATCTAAAACTATCCACTTCCTCCAATCGCTCTCCCTTAATGCTCACTTCCAGTCTGCTGCCACTTTCACCCCTTGTACATCTCATCACCTTACTTCTACCCACATTTATCTTCAGCTTTCTTCTTTCACACACTCTTCCGAACTCTGTCCTCAATCCTTCCTCCGATCCTGCCACAAGTGCAGTGTTGTCTGCAAACAACAGCTGGCTCACCTCCCACTTTTCTCCATTTTCTTTAACCATCTCCAATCCCTGACCCACCACCCTTGCATTTACCTCTCGCACCACCCCATCCATGTATAAGTTGAACAGCCAGGGAGACATAATACATCCTTGACGAAGTCCCACCTTTACCTCGAACCACTCACTCTCTCCATTTCTAATCCTGACACATGCTCTACTACTCTCATAAAAACTCTTGACAGCTCCTAGAAGCTTTCCTCCTATCCCGTATATCCGCAAAACCTCCCACAGTGCCTTCCTGTCTACCCTGTCATAAGCCTTTTCCAGATCCATAAAAGCCCAAAAATCATCCTTCCCCTTTCGTATAGCTTTCTCACATACCTGTCTTACCACAAAAATCTGATCTACAGAACCTCTACCCGTCCTAAATCCACACTGATCCTCACCAATTACTCCCTCTGTTCCTCTCCTAATCCTCTCAATCAAGATCCTCCCATAAGCCTTCCCAACTACACTTAGCAAGCTAATCCCTCTGAAACTACTACATTCACACTTGTTCCCTTTTCCCTTGTAAAGTAGAACTATACAGGCACTCCTCCAGTCCTCCGGCACTCTACCCTCTCTCCAGCAAACATTGAATAACCTCACCAGCCAGTCCACCATAACTGTACCTCCATTTTTTAGACATTCTGCATGGCATCCATCCAGACCAGGTGCCTTACATGCTTTCATCATCTTGACAACTGCCTTCACTTCATCCTTCCCTATTTCTCCTCCATTATCCTCACTCATCACGGTCATTTTCTTAGAACTTCCCACTGCAGCTATCTTTCCCTTCCTATCCTCCTTCACATTTAGCAACTCATAAATGACCATTAATTCCTCTGCAAACAGAGGCCAGGCTCATTTGAGTTGCATGAAAAAAAAAAGTTGAAATATGTAATCATGTCTTATAGAATCCTGACTTCAGGCTAGTTGTTGGGGAGACACCCGTTCACTGATCAATACCATGTTTATTGTCAACTGGGCATACAAAGGAGATGCAAGCAACAGACCTAATGGTCCTTACAGGGCTGTTTGTGAATTGAAAAGGAGAGTATACAGTGGAAAATGTTAAGAACCACCAACTTTATTTAAATGTGCGAGTTCACTATGCTGGGAAACAAGTTAGATTGGGTTTGGTCTCCATGTGTTTATCTAGGCATTTGTTAAACAATGTTAATTGTATTTGAACTCGTAACATGGTGGGGTAGCATGATAATGTTGAATCCCACTGTGAATGTTATAGAGGAACCAATAATAAATGGTGGCCTTGTGGGATGAATATTAGAGAGAATCACCCCTCTGCCTGTCTTCAAAACAGTAGTTCTTCCTCCATCATTTCACTAAGTAAAGGAGAGTTGACAGATACCTGGCAACTGATCACCTTTGACAACTGTTATAAGTTGGTGATACTGAAACATTTCCATTCTCTCTCTCTCTCTCTCTCTCTCCTCTCTCTCTCTCTCTCTCTCTCTCTCTCTCTCTCTCTCTCTCTCTCTCTCTCTCTCTCTCTCTCTCTCTCTCTCTCTCTCTCTCTCTCTCTCTCTCTCTTTCTCCCTCTCTCCCTCCCACTCTCTGTCTCCCTCTCTCCCTCCCCCTCTCTCTCTCCCTCTCTCTCTCTCCCTCTCCCTCTCCCCCTCTCTCTCTCTCTCTCTCCCTCTCTCCCTCTCTCTCCCTCCCTCTCTCTCCCTCCCTCTCTCTCTCTCCCTCTCTCTCTCTCCCTCTCTCTCTCTCTCTCTCTCTCTCTCTCTCTCTCTCTCTCTCTCTCTCTCTCTCTCTGTCTCTCTCCTGTCTCTTTTTATCTTTCACTCTGTCTGTCCGTCTCTTTAAACCTATTGAGGTGTATTTTGCATTCCTCGAGTCCAGCAATGTTGGCATGATGTGACGTGACGTGATGGGGGTTCCAGTAATGGCGGCAAGTGTTTGATTGGTCTTGACTGCCTTGGGAGGTCAGTTGAAGTGTTTCTTAGAAATGAAATTTAAAAGTTGAACTCCAATAAGATATCTCTTAAGCTTGGTAACCAAGCGGGTTAGGATGTGATTGCTTGTGGTGAAGGTCAAGGGGATGGCTGTTTGAACCCTGCCACCGGCGAAGTTGAACCATGGTTCCTTAAATTCCATGCTACAAAGCCCTCTGTGAGGGGCACTGTCCTAGCCTCCCAATAGGGGGGTAGAGTTTGTGACGTTAGACCACGTCGTCATTATTATCATTGACCATAAAAAAAAAGAAGGGTGTTAGTGTAGGTAGTTCTTTATTTATTTATTTATTTATTTTTTTTTTATACATATTCCCTTGCACTAAGGCTTTTGATAATTGTTACAGTAATGTTTTGACAGCCCTGGTATCACTTCCTGCCCTGTAATGCTTGTACTGCTCTTAATGATCTTTGTTTATAACCCTGTGATACTCACTTGGCCTGTCAAGCGAACAAGCATTAATATCTGTGCTGGAGCTCAGGAATGGACTGACCACGGATACTTGCCAGCCATCCAGTCAGCCAGCCGGCCAGCCATCGTGTGCAGACCAACAGAGAGATTGGAGCCATTTGCCTCCTCTTGCTTCTTGCAGCCAGCCACTGGCTCCCTAATCTGCATGACTACCATGCCACCCTCCCCCCCCCTCTCTCTCTCTCTCTCTCTCTCTCTCTCTCTCTCTCTCTCTCTCTCTCTCTCTCTCTATCTCTCTCTGTCTCTCTCTCTCTGTCTCTCCTTCCCTCCCTCCCTCCCCTCTCCTCCCCTCCCCCTCTTTCTCTCCTCTCCTCTCTCTATCTTTCTCTGTCTCTCCCCTTCTCCCCTCCCCCTCTTTCTCTCCTCTCCTCTCTCTATCTTTCTCTCTCTCCTTCCCTCCTCTCTCCCCTCCCCCTCTTTCTCTCCTCTCCTCTCTCTATCTTTCTCTCTCTCCTTCCCTCCCTCTCTCTCTCCCCTCTCCCCCTCTCTTTCTCTCCCCCTCTCTTTCTCTCCCCCTCTCTTCCTCTCTCCCCCTCTCTCCCTCACTCCCCCCTTCTCTCTCTCTCTCTCTCTCTCTCTATCTCGTCTGTGTGTGTGACACAGATAGAGAGGGTGGGGGTGAGGGAGGGATGGAGAGAGAGGAGAAAGAGAGAGAGAGAGCAGTAGAGCGCCCTTCTCTCTCTTGGGCTCCGGAGCGCTTTGCATTCTTGGCACCACCGTCACCGTCACCTTCTTTGGGGCGGGGGAGGGGGGGGGGCTCGGATAGATACAAATCAAAACTGCACCGCGCCGCCCCCCCACCCCCCTTCTCCTCCTTCCTCTCCTCCTCCCTCCTTCCTCCCCCTCCTCCTCCTCTCCATTTCCTCCTTCCCCTCCTCTTCCTCCTCTCCTCCTCTTCCTCCTCTCCTCTTCCTCCTCTCCTCCTCTTCCTCCTCTCCTCCTCTTCCTCCTTCCCCTCCTCTTCCTCTTACCCCTCGTCCCCTCCTCTTCCTCCTTCTTCTCCTCCCCTCCTCTTCCTCCTCCTCTCCTCTTTTCTTCCTTCCCCTCCTCATCCCCTTTTCACCCTCCTTCCCCACCTCCCCTCCTCTTCCTCCTTTCCCTCCTTTCCCTCATCTTCTTCCTTTCCTCTTCCTCCTTTCCCTCCTCCTCTTCCTCCTTTCCCTCCCTTCCCCTTCCCCCTTCTCCCCTCCCTTCCCCTTCCCCCTTCTCCCCTCCCTTCCCCTTCCCCTCCTCCCTTCCCTTTCCCCTCCTCCCTCCCCTGTCCCCTTCTCCCTTCCCCCTTCTCCCCTCCTTCCCCGTCCCTCCTCCATTCCCCCTTCTCCCCTCCCATCTCCTTCCCCTCCTCCCTCCCTCGTCCCCCCTCCCTTCCCTTCCCCCTTCTCCCCTCACTTCCTCTTCCCCTTCCCCCTCCTCCCTTCCCTTCCCCCTCCCCCTCCTCCCTTCCCCCTTCCATTCCCACTACTCCCTTCCCCTCTCCCCTTCCCCCTTCTTCCTTCCTCCTCCTCCCTTCCCCCTCCTCCCTCTTCCCCCTTCTCTCTTCCCCCTCCTCCTCTCTTCCCCCTCCTCCCTTCTTCCTCCTCCCTTCCCCCTCCTCCCTCTCCTCCTCCCTTCCCCCTCCTCCCTTCCCCCTCCCTTCCCCCCTCCCTTCCCCCTCCTCCCTTCTCCTTCCTCCTCTCCCTGTCTCTCTCCCTTCTCTTCTCCACATCATCATCATCATCATGCCTTCCCCCCGTTTCTTCTCCTTTCTCTTCATCCCCTCCTCCCTCTTTTCCTCTCCTCCTTGACTTCTCCTTCCTCCTCCTCCCTTCCCCCCTCTTCCCTTCCTTCTCCCTTCCCCACATCATCATCATCGTGCCTTCCCCCGTTTCCTTGCCCTCCCCTTTTCTCTCTCCCTCCTCTCTCGGTCTCTCTCCCTCCTCCTTCATTACCTCCCTCTTCCACCCCCATCCTCCTCCCCTGTCCTTAATCTCTGCCTCTGCCTCTGCCTCTCCTGCATCCTTCTCCCACGCCAACCCTCTCCTTCCTCCCGCTTTCTGTTAGGTTACTTCCCAACCCCTTTTTCTCTCTCCCTCTCTCTCCTCTCTCTCCTTCCTCTCCCCATCACTTTCTCCCTGTCCTGCCCCTCCTCTCCTTTTCTCCTCACCGTCTTCCTCCTCCTCCTCCTCCTCCTCCTGCCCTTCCCACCTTTCCACCCTCGCCCCTCACCCTCTCCCTCTTCGTCCCCCCACCCTCTCCCTCTTCCCCCTCCCGCTTCCTCCCCCGTTACCCTCCCCTTCTTCGTCCCCTCATCTCTCTTCCCATTCTCCTCCCACCCAGTCACACTCCCCTCCCGTCAAAACCTTCGTTCTCACCCCCTTTCCCCCCCTTTCCCCTCTTCCCTCCCCCTTCTCTCACCATCTTCCCGTCTTCTACCTCCCCCCACTGTCCCCATTCCCTCTTCTCCCATTCCTTCCTCCCCCCTGGCCCTCCACTTCGCCCTGTCCCCTCCTCCTGCTGTCCCCTCTTCCTGCTGTCCCCTCTCCCGCCTGAGGCTGAGGACCTTTCTAAATGTACAACTTCGTCAGGAGAAGATCTTCTTCGTGTGTCATTCACCACGGCCTTGGATCACGAGTTGGACTCGTGATCGACAGCTAATATCCTATCCTATGAAAGATCAAAGCTAATATATGACCTTTATGCACACACACACACACACGACTCGTGGCGCAGTGTTGGAATTCCCGGCTGCCACCACGGCGGTCCGGGTTCGAATCCCACCCAGGGCTGAAATAATTTCAGTGTCCCTGCGCTGCGGGTCGTTACTCCAACTCTCGTGGGCGGGGAGTTGGGTGTGTGTGCGCGTGTAAGGTCGTCACAACATTACCCATAGATCAGTCATATATGAGCTCTGAGCTCTCTTACGGGAGGGAAATAGCTGTCGATCACGAGTCCAACACGTGATCCAAGACCGTGGTGAATCACACACACTTAGGAAGTGGTATAGGCCAAGCTCAAACAATACACGAGTTCAAATCTAAATAATAATTGGAAATCAAGGATATATATTAAGTTGGAACTGTACATGAATTTGAGGCTAGGTAGGACAGAAAAAATAGAAAATAGGAGGCACACGAGAGAGAGAGAGAGAAGGGGTAAGGGGGAGATGCAGACGGGCAAGGACGAGTTATGAGTGCGTCTTTGTGAACGCGTGCAATGTGCAGTACAGACGCTGTCAAATTTCTTACATCAACTTGTTTCCATGAAGTAAATGTAACTGTTTCAGCACCTCATTATATAACGTGATCTTATTGCGTTATTTCCTCGTATATTCAACGTACAGAATATGTAGCAGTAACAGTGTATTTGTACTGTGAAAACTACAAGGAGGTTCATGACGACAGTTACTTTAAAACCCCTTGAGATATCTACCAAATGCGTTTGAGCATTGACAGCGAGCGCGCGAAGCCATGCAGTGACCTTTCAGCTTAAATAAAAAAAAAGTGAAATTCTTTGTTGTATGCTATTCCTGTTGCTTTTTAAGATCCCAAGGTTTTGTTTTTGTATCTGTAAATCGATCTTAGCTGTGGGCAGGGCCCCACACTGAAAGGATTCATTCAACAACTAATTTTAGCATTAGAATATCAAAATATTAATGTGCGTCTTCTTTGTTTAGCTTCGTTACATTTTTTTTTCTTAGCGGAATAAAATTGCTTGGCTGCAATGTTGTAAAGATATGTACAGGCTAGAACCGTGAAAACAAGCGTGTATAACCTCTTCGTGGTTACACAATATACTCGGCAACAAAAAGATCGACACTTTGCTGTCGAGGGAGTGCAACGAAAACACAGTCGAACATTTTTACTGCGACCAGCGGCTGTTGAATCGAACGACGAGGTATGGCGTCTGCGTTTCTGTGAAGCCTTAATATCAATATTGATATGCAGTTCTATAACTGTTCAATCAATAAAAAAAAATATATATATAATTTTATCCCGTCACGACAATTATGTCTTAGTGTGGCCAATACTTGACGTTCTCATACAAATAAAGGTACAAAATCGAAGGGGGGGGGTGTTAACAGGGGATGTCGAGACCATTTGGTCCCAAATGGACCAAAGTATTAACCAGATTAAGTGTATAAGGGACCGTGTTAGAGAAAGGTCGGTGGATAGGTGGATACATGGACTGTAATTTCCAGTTATATATATATATATACATATATATATATATATATATATATATATATATATATATATATATATATATATATATGCAGTATATATTCTGTCCATAAGTCCATAAGAGGAGGATTATGAAACATTACTTGAGCTATTATACTCTAATCGCTAGTGTGACATCTGTAGAGTTTAGAGTATGTTTTACTGGGTATCTTGAGAAATATCCATCTAGCTCTTGTTTCCCCTATGTGGAAATTGTGTGTAGTGCATTTGTGTTCATCTGCAGCCATGTTCAACCCACTGCAGAACAGAACGTTCTCCAATTTTGTTCCTCTCTAAATGATCATGTCAGCTGTCATCGCTCTCTCTCTCTCTTCTTTTTCTCTCTCTCTCTCTCTCTCTCTCTCTCTCTCTCTCTCTCCCTCTCTCCTTGCTCACTCTCTTCTAATTCTTCTCTCTCTCTCTCTCTCCTCTCTTTCCTCTCTTTCTCCTCTCTCTTTCCTCTCTTTGCTCCCTCCCTACCTCTCTACTCTCTCTTTCCTCCCTCCCTCCCTACCTCTCTCTTTCTCTCTCTCTCTCTCTCTCTCTCTCTCTCTCTCTCTCTCTCTCTCTCTCTCTCTCTCTCTCTCTCTCTTTTGGAAAACTTAGTAAAAGCAAAGATAATGGATGGAGAAAAAAAGAGAGTGGAGAACAAAAAACCTCCAAAACTCGTAACTTACATCCTCCTTCACCATGAAGCAATTGTTATATCATTAGTTGTTAATGTTCGACTGTGTATTTTAGTTAAATGCGGCCCCGCATGGAGAAGTGTCCCATGCGACACAATGGCCGGTTTTGAGTTGCGCACATATAACACTATTTTGTGCCGGCCGAGCGAGCGTGAGGTTTTACTACTGTTTTAGGAGCGTTTCGACCATATTGCAGGTCATGTTTTGTCCTTTCCGACATGCTCGGATTGAAGTAGAAGGGCCAAAATAGTGTTATATGTGCGTAACTCGAAACCGGCCATTGTGTCGCATGGGACACTTCTCCATGCGGGGCCTCAAATATGTTGACAGTCTTGTCTGTTGGTTCATTATTATTGCTGTTCTTTAGGGCAAAGATTTTGCATTTGCCGGTGGTACATTTCCTCTTGGTTGCTTTTATGCTTTTACATTTTTGAGTCTTCGTTCTTTTATGTGTTGAACTTGATAAAGTCTTCTGTCCTCATGTTGGGGTAATTCTGCTGCCTTATTTCTACCCCCTACAGTGCTTTTTTTTATCATGTGTCTTAATTTTTTCATCAAATCCTTTGTTGCTAGGGAAAGCTTTTACTGTGCTATGAAAGAAAATTATCATCTTGGAGGGCAGTGCTAGTAAGAGTTTCTGTAAATCTTTAGTTCAGCTCATTTCTGGTTCATTCATCAGCCAGTGTGGTAAACCTGTTTTGGAGGCTGGTATTTGGTGGTTGTGGAGGAAGAGAAGAGAGTATCTGTGTGTGATACAGGTCTTTGGGTGTTGTTTTAATGTTTCTTAATACCAGCCTCCAGAAACATATTCATAATCATATCACTCACCGCTCCATTAACACACTGAAAGACAACACACTGCTGCATGCCAGACCCCCTGATATCCACCCTTCTGAATCCTCTCTCCCACGAAAGGACAGAGTCCACCTGGCCAGACTGCGGTGCGGCCACCACCCAGCACTTCTTAGCTACCAGAAGAGGCTGGATGACTGCATTGTGAACAGCTGCCCAGGATGTAACACTTCACCCCATACCATACAACATATAATGGAAGACTGCATTATACACAATCATGCACGCAAACAACACAACATACACTCTATAAAGGATTTGTGGGAAAACCCAGTTTCGGCTGTGGCATTCCTTGGGGAGACAGGACTGCTCGGACAGACAGTCTAGGGAATGACAACAACAACAACAACCTGTTTTGGATGTAAATCTGGAATTGTCTCTCTGCTCTCTCTCTATCTTTCTCTCTCTCTCTTTTTTTTTTTTTCTTCACCTAACTCCAGCTTAGCTGCTGATCCAATACAGAGGACTTGTTTGCCCTTGTATAGAGTATATTTCTTATGTTTGGGGTGACTCATTGTGTTTATTTTCTTGCTGGTGAACTCAGCCTCTCCCTCTTCACTGCAGTATTTTTCATGGTTAGTAGTATTCAGAACTTGGTAGTTTTATGCCTCCCCTTCTTAAAAGACCATACAACAGTAGATTTTCTGAAATGTCTCTTTCTGTGCAGCTACCTTTTGGAAATCAATCAGTTCCAGTTACCTTTTGCAAGAGTCAGCTGGCATGCTCTGTCTTTCCTTCCACTGGGAAAGACTCTTTCAAAAAGGGAATATTTCAAGATGACACTTCTACAGTGGCAGTTAACTTTGAATTGGTGAACTATTATTTTATTTATTTTTCTAGAGCAGGCTTCTCTTTTTTTTGTTTTTGTTTTTCTTTTTTTCCCTTAACATATAGATAGAGCAATTATTCTTAGATGATTTTGTTCAGCCCAAATGTGACCTCCAGAGTGAAAAGGATAATCATACTTGATATATTTATTTATATTTGATGTTCTCTTCAGAAAATGGGGGATTCTGACCCAAAGGAGATGGGGAGTCCTGATGACTCTAGTAAAGACCTATCCAACCATCAAGGAAACATTCCTGCTGATGATACCGATGAGGAATCCCGAGGTATGTTGCCAATTCCATTATTAAGGAATGCTAGAGTAGGGCAGTGTAGAATGAGGTGTTCTGTTTCATCTGTGCAGTGATTGCATTCAGAGTGATTTGATTCTGCGGCTGGGCCTATTCTGTATTGGTACTATTTCAAAGATGGATAGAGGCCCAAATGTAGTTGAATCAATGTGGTTCTTGCTCGTCATGGGAGGGATTTTTCAGTTAGGTTAATGTCTGGGGCATTTAGTTGGGTATGGAGTTTGGGTTTGATTTTGAGTGCATGTTTTGTAATCTGAGTGTATGTGGTTTTGTATTGATGTGTTACTAGGTCTAGGTGGTAGGTTTTTGTAGATTTCTGAAAAGTATGCTGCTGGTGTAGCATTTTTGACTATATATCTAGGGACAGTATTAGATTCTTTGTCTCTTGCCACCTTTTCTATCTCTAGTAGTAGCATTGTTATAGTATTAATGATGAAAATTATTGTAATAACTATGATGATAATAATGAAGGTAATGATAAAACAATGAGGAGGAGGATGGTGGTAATTCAGAACACATGCACTGCTTGAGGAGGGTTACAAACAATAATCAGTTCAGTGTGAAAGTGTCACATATTGTTTCATTTATCGTAACTTTTGTCTTTTTTAGCTGAACCAGAAAATGAAGAGGAGGCAGAGGAATTAGTCATATTGGACCCAGATGCAGTGGTAAGAGAGGAAGCCCTCAGTCTTTGTTGTTCCTTATTGTGAAGCCACATCCTAAGGTTCAGTGACAACTTTGTACTATCCCTGTGTGCTAATTGATGGTACTTTAGTTCCTACATTCTTATTGTTTTGAAAATATGCAAATCTATCTATCAAGAGTTTTTTCCCCCTTATAAGGGGGGTAGCCAGGTCAGAGGCACATAACTATTCCCAAAATCTCCTGATTAAAGATGGGGGGAGGGCTTTAACCACTTCACTCCGGGCCAAAATCTCGCGGGCAGCATTAGCTGCCAGACGTACGATGTTTCGTCATAATACTCGCATCATAAAAAATAGTCACCGCTTATATCGATCGTTCTCTCTTTCACCCGTGAATTTTGATAACCATAGAAAATGTGATGAAGACAGTTTAGAGAGTATGTCATTATGCAGGGGCAACTACAATAAATATAATCAAGACGCCGATATGGCAGCCTCGCGTATCCACTTGCTCCTCATGCCGCCTACGTAGGCGGCACCGTATGGAAGAGGTTAAGAGATCATGGGAACAAATTAAGAAAGACCACATGTCTAAAAGAAGAAATACAGTTCTCTATATAGATGGAATAGCTTACAAAGTGATGTAGGCCAAGCTCAAACAATACACGAGTTCAAATCTAAATATAATAATTGCAAATCAAAGATATAGATTAAGTTGGAACCGTACATGAATATGAGTCTAGGTAGGATAAATGATTAGAGAATAGGAGACGGAACCCAACGAGTCTTGCTCCTTTTCCTGCATACTACAATTAGGTAAATACCCTTTCCACTCCCCTCTACTACCCTTTCCTCCCTCCCAATTTAGCTTCTCATGGATGATGGGACATCCCTGTATCCCCCCCTCCCCCCCTGGGTTGGAAGCAGTGTAGCAAGACACAGTACATCCACAGTAGGACTTAACCAGCTCTGGCTCTTTGGACCTACTCATAAAGCACTGTGTCTTATTGTTGCCCTCAACACAAGTGGTGTGACAAGAGATAAGGACAACCCTTTGTTTATAAGCTGCTAAGATAGGAAGAGCCTTAAATGGAAGTTAATGTATATTAAGTGGGTGCATACTTTGACTAAGCTATCTCTCTGGTTGGAGGAAAAGAAGGAAAAGGGCCTTTGGTGTATTGATTGACTACTTCAAGTTTCATGGACTAGAAACCCACAGCATCACTATGGCAGTGGTTCCTTGGCTCTTCTGTAGATATCTGAGAAGAAACATTCTGGTTCTTATTTGTATTATCTTGGTGTGGGACAGTTTTTCTGTCACCAGCTTACTCAAGAAGGAGGGGAGCTGTCACCAGTCCTCAGCTCTCTTAATGTGAAAATGTGGAGGAAATAGTCAGAATTGATGGAGAAAGATCCTAGGCTCAGTTCAGAGAGCAAGTTGCAGCACCCTGGGGCTGCACCTTCAGGTAGAGTTGAGGGTGAGGAGTTTTGAAGAGTGGTTGAAGATAGTCTCAATCAGTCCATTGAAGAAGGATCAGTAATTGGTACTGCTTGTGTAATTCCTGTGAGATGGATGTAAGGGAGAATCATCTCCCTGTAGTGCAGCTCATCTTGGAAACCCTTCAAACCTTCACATCCATTTGGAGAGGCTGGCACCCAGTCTCCAGGTTGGGTCCAAGATATCTTTCCATCAACTTTGACTACCCTCCCCACAGTTTTTACATAAGGAGATCTGGTAACTGGTGACTTTCTCCTTTTCCTCCTCCTACTTATCCTGTTAGCTGGTTAAAGAAATACACATACACTAGTACAACTTAGGCATTTGTCCAAGTTTTTTCTTGGAGATGTATGGGAGGGCCTGAGGACTCTTGTTAGCTACTGTAAGTTTCCAAATGAGTGAAACTGGAGGCAAGTTGTTATTATAACCCAGAAATGTTGTCATCATTAAAAAATTCTCTACTTGATGTCAGATGATTTTGTTCAGCTGGGAGAAAGCTCAGTTCCTCAAAGTGTTAATTAAGCACACAGAGTATCATAAATCAGATTGATGACATAACTGGAAATTGTGTAGGTTTTTCACTTATCAGCTAATGAGCAAAGGTGAGGAGCCTGGAGGCACTGAGTGGCTGCTGCTCAAGCTGTCACTTTTGACCTATGTGCTTGGACTGTTGACCACTTCCATACGGTGACGCCTACGTAGGCGGCATGAGGAGCAAGTGGGTACTCGATGATGCTGACGTCGGCATCTTGATTATATTTATTGTAGTCGTACCTACGTAACTTCCATTCTCTCTAAACTGGCTTCATCATATTTTCTATGGTTATCAAAATACACGGGTGAAAGAGAATGAACGATTGAGCACTGACTTTATTTTTTATAATGCGATTATTATGACGCAACATCGCACGTCGGGCAGCTAATGCTGCCAGACGTGCGATGTGCCCCGGAGTGAAGAGGTTAAGGGCAGGTAACAGTTAGTACTGGGAATTGGAGAAAAAAGTACAGGATTTAAACCCACAACTAAGTGAATGCGAGAATAATATGTTTCCGATTATGCCATCTTTGGTAAAATGCTATCTGTAGATTCCAAAATATTGACGCCAGGCTTACCTAAAGTTGGGGTCACAGAGTGCTTTTGATCTTGTATAACTTCTGACGGAGGGGGAGGGTGGGTCGCCGATTTAATGAAGCGGCCTTGCTGTGGATGTGCTGTGTCCTGCGACACTGCTTCTGACCCAGGGCAGTGGACAGGGTGCAGGGATGACCCATCATCTAGGAGGTGCTAAGATGGGAGGGAGGGTGGAGGGGTGTGGAGTGTTTTCAGGGATGAAATGTGTGGGAATGTTTTTGTGCCTTGTCCTTTTTGGCTACCCCCCTGGGAAGGGGGAAAAAAAGCCTTGGTATATGTATGTATGTATGTATAAGTTCTGGCAAAGTCACTACATGTTTTAATTCTTTACCATTTTTCTTCAGGATGTAGATCTCAATCATAGAAGAATCGCTAAGATCGAAAACTTGGAGTCTTTGGTATCTGTGGAAACCCTCTGTCTGCGTTGGAATCTTATCAAGAAGATAGAGAACCTACACAGCCTAATCACACTTAAGGAACTTGAACTTTATGACAATCAGATCACTGTCATAGAAAATTTATCTTCATTGGTCAATCTAGAGTGAGTTATCAGTGAGGTTGTACCTGTTTGTGATGCCATGATTATGTCTGCAGTTTTATATGGTTTGATTTTTTTTTTTTTTTTTTTTTCCTGCCGATAAAGGTTGAGTTCACATGATTATTTCTTCCACATTTTTATGGTAAGTTTCCTCAATTTACTGGAATTGTGTTACTGTTTAAGTCATGCTATCATTGCTCAAGAAACCTTGTCAGGATTCTGAATAGCTACAGCACCCTCATCTTGAATTGATCACATAATTATTTAATGATTAGCTTTCAGTGTTACTGGTATTAACATAAAAAGTAAATGAATAGCATGTGTAGGTGTAGGATTTTGGTACAGAACCAACAATTAGTAGCATACATTAGTACAGTGCTTACTTAGGTTCACCTGCAAACTTGGGAATGTGTGTATAACCCAGAGCCCATTTATGGATATATTGATATATATATATACAGATGCTCCTCAACTTACATTTTAGTTACGTTCTGAACGGCTGAACGTAAGTTGAAAATGAATGTAAATTCTATTACCGTATCTTATAAAACACCCCTAGATCATTAATTATACACATAACATTGTAAAATGATAACATTAATTTCAAATAAATTAAATTCAAGCAACATAAATTGAGATGGTGGAGGAGGAGGGGGAGGAGGAGGAGGCAAGGCATTTTCAGTTTGTCGTCTGCACAATGTAAACAATGGACGTAGTGTCGTGCGCAAGTATCGTTTGGACTACGGAGAGCGCGCTAAACTAAAAAATTCACCAAAAAAATTTTTTTACAATTTTTTTTTTACAGTCAGTTCAAACGTAAAATCGAAAAAACGTAAAACGAATTAATGTAAGTAGAGGAGCGTCTGTATATATATATATCTATGTACATGACCCAAGTGGTTCATGAATATATATACAACCCAGGTATTCATGAATGTGTGTAACTCCAATTCATTCATGAATATATAAAATCCCAAGTCACCCTGGAATGTATGTACTCATACCACTTAACTCCCTCTTTATTTGATCTGCATTCACCCAAAGGCTATGGGTGTAACTTTAATGAGCTTCTTGTTAGATTTTGAGTGAGATTATAGATTCTAAGGGGATTATGAAGTTTCTAAACAATAGTTGCATTGCTAATGCTCATATGTGCTAGGGGCATTTTATATAATGCAGCTCAAGGGCCCAAGAGAATGCATGATTACTATGGAGCACCCTTGTAGACGGGAAAGTCAGTGAATGGGTGTAAGGTGGGTGTATGTTTTGACGCAGCCACCCACTTATAAAGGGGAAAAGGCCTTTTGCTGTATATGTATGCACCTTTATAACTCAAAGAATCTTAAGTGTTGAGCCCCATTGATTAACCAGATTGTTATGTAACTAAATAGGCATAATATGTTCCAGGACCCATCCAAGCTCTGTATAAAGGCTTAGAAAAATGGTTGAAAAAAATTTAGATACTAAATAGAGGAACCTTAGATCATGATGCTTCTCTTCCTAAATAATATAGTTCACAAACGAAAATTCATCTCGGAAATTGTCTCTGTTTATGAAGCTCATAGGGTATGAAGAGTTTTGAAGAAATGTGTAAGCATTAGGGATCCAAACATGTTATGAACGCTCCAGTTCACCAACATTTGTATTCTCTAAAAATCACCCTATGATCAAACTGCATTGAGGACATTAGGTTATTTAGTTATGAAAGCATCTCCATGCAAAACCTCACTGGCCGAATCAGTTAGGGCATGGTTACTTGTGGCGAAGATCAATGGGGTGACGAAATTGAACCAAGGGCGTGGTTCATTAAATTCCATGCAACAAAGTCCTCTGTAAGGGGCACCATCCTAGCCTCCTGATAGGGGGGGGGGAGTTTGCAACATTAAACCATATCACCATCATCATTATCATCTCACATGTGAGTCCTACAGAGTGGAAAACAAAGGGAGCAATCAATTTTTTTTCTTTTCTGAACATGTTTATATAGTGTATAACCCACCATGGCTCCCCAGAAAATTCATCATGATGAATCCAAGAAGAAAATAACCAAATTTGAGCTGAAAAGCGATAATGAGAGGACTCAAAATCTGTATAAATGTGATACCATTATGTAGTATAGTCATCAGAATTGGATAATGTTGGGTTGACCCTTCAGCATAGTAGTGTACTTTTTAGATTTTGTTCTGGCTTGCCCTTCAAATTGATTGATTGATTGATTTTTTCATTTGTCAAAATAAAATATATGATGCTTACCCCAAGTTAAAGGATTTATAGGTAGTTTGAACTTCATTTTGCTTATTATTTAGTGTAATATGTTCAGATATGGCTATAAATTTTGATGCTGCCATTCTGCTGTTGACTTTCATGAATTACAGGCTTTATTGATATTACCTGTACTTGTTTATTTGCTTGTAAGATTTAAAGAGTCTTATTGTTGATTTTTATAGCATAATTAGCCATATAGAGCTTTATTTAAAGCTGCTAACTGACTTTATAAAGTTGGCATACATGATATATTTTATCTTAGTTGACCTAGTTTTATTCACTAAATGAGATCCTGGAATGATAATATCTCTATAGACTTCAAGCTCAGCTAAGTAACAGTGCATATAGATAGCTGAACAAAATATATAAGATATACTACTGTTCACTGTAAACCCACTATTGGAGAAATAATACATACATACATATACCAAGGCCTTTTCCCCCTTCCAAGGGAGGTAGCCAAAAAGGGAAAGGCATAAAAACACTCCCACCCATTTCATCCCTAAATACACTCCACACCCCTCCCACCCCTCCTCTCATCTGAGCACCTCCTGGATGACGGATCATCCCTGCACCCTGCCCACCGCCCTGGGAAATAAAGAGAAACTGTATATTTTGACTACTATCTAGTCCACTTCAGCACAGTTTCTCTTTATTTCCGTTATTATTTCTCCGATAGTGGGTTTACAGTGAACCTTTATAAATGTGTTATAACATACCAATCTCCATTATACTACTGTGTTGAAGGGATTAGATGAGAGATAGCCACTAGATTTTTACTTCCAAATCAACTAAGGCATTTCATCTTGTGCCTCTGCCATAGGGTTTTAGACATTTCCTTCAATAGAATAAGGAAAATAGAAAATTTGGATGGCTTGACAAACCTGAAGAAGCTGTTCCTGTGTGCCAACAAGATCACCCGCATCGAAAATGTCAACCACCTCAAGAGTCTTGAGCTCCTGGAGCTTGGCGACAACAAAATCAGGGTAGGGGCTTCCTCTTTGCACAGCCACTCTCGTTTTACTACTGCTCTGCCGCTGCTGCTTCTTTAGTTTTCCTTGGTGCTTCTCTTTCCTGTTTTCTTCCTGAGGTTCTTGATAGTGTGATGCTGGGTCTTGTAATAATAATTTTCTCCTGTATGCTATGATGCACCTTTCTTTTGTGTTGTGCTCTTAATGTTTATCTTTTCTTGATTTTTTTTTTCAATCCCTTACACAGTGTTGTGTGTTATACAGAGAATACTTTTTACAATGTTTAAGCCATTGATGAGAATTCCTAAATTAAGCACAAATAGTTTTGAGCTTCATCAGAAAGGTTGGCTCATAGATATCAGGGTTTAAAGATATATAAGTATTAATACATTATTACACTTTTCAGCCTTATGGTCCTTCTTGTTATATAAAAATTACCTTAATATGAAATATTGTATAGAAAAAAGTGGGTGAAATGCCTGTATTAAGTAGTTTAGTGGCACTTATTTCCACTTTAGAATTGGTACCACATTGGTACACACACACACACACACAAAGGCAGTAAAGAAACTTAGCTCCAGAAAGGACCTAGGAGTAATTACCACCAAAGACATATCCCCAGACAAGCATATAAATAGTGGCGGCACCAGGGGGGGGCTTGGGGGGGCTTTAGCCCCCCCCCAAAAAAAAGTGACCAGCCCCCCCATTAGCCCCCCCAACTGAAATGAGCAAATTTAAAATTTAAAACACTCATTGAAATAATTTTATTAAGTGGAATTTTTAATTGCCAGGGCTAAAGATTCGTCAGCCATCAGTGCCAGCCCTACCATTAACCCCCTCCCCTTCTGAAATGAGGATAATATTTGTGTATTATCATATTACTATTAGCCCCCCAAAAAATTTGCTCAGCCCCCCCTTAGCCTCCCCAACTAAAAATTCCTGGCGCTGCCGCTGATAAACAAAATAGTTGAAAAAACCTACTAAGATCAATAAAGGTGACTTTTAATTACTTGGATGAAGTGATGGTATAAAAAAAAATATTAGTCACACTGATAAGACCAAGATTGGAGTACGCTGTGACACTATGGGCACCCAGTACAAAAAAAAAATGCAAAGAAATTAGAATCCAAAGAGCAACCAGAAAAATGGCTCAAAACTTTCAAAGTTAACATTTGAACAAAGATTGTCTAAACTGCAACCCTGGAACAAAGAAGAGAAAGAAATCTATTGGCCATTTATACATACATATGTACACCAAAGGCTTTCTTCCCTCTTACATGGGAGGTAGCAAAAAATCAAGGGCATAGAGACCACTCCCGCCCATTCCATCCCCTACACACTCCACTCCCCTCTACCCTCTTCCCTCCCTCTTATCTTGGCATCTCCTAGATGATGGGATATCCCTGCATCTTGTCCACTGCCCTGGGTCAGAAGCAGTGTCGCAAGACACAACACATCCACAGCAAAGCCGCTTCATTAATTAAGCGACCCCCCTCACTCTGTCCCCTCATGTAGAAAAGGAGAAGACAGGGAGAAATCCCTTTGGGCTGCATCAATTTATTTCTCACATACTCCCTCAACCGCCATCCCACTCCCCCTCATGCATCACAGCATCATCCATACACAACCCTTCTCCATTCACCCCTATCTTCTGTCCTCTCCCGTCCTTCCTCAACAGACATTCCCCTTTCCCAATGCCCCTTTTACCCCATCCATCCATCTCATTCTAGGTCACCCCCTCATTTTCACTCCTTCCACCTCTGCCTTCCACACCTCTTTTACTAGTGTTTCCTCACTCATTCTTTCCATATGTCCAAACCATCCTAATACTCTTTCATCAACCCTATCTCCCAACCTCCTTTCCACCTCCTGATTTCTCACTCTATCCAGCCTAGTAACCCCTATCATACTTCTCAGACACCTCATCTCAAACACATTCAAACTCCTTCTCTCTTCCTCTCTTATGTTCCATGTTTCTGCCCCATACAGTGCTGTTGGCACAATCACTCCTTCATACAATCTTCTCTTAGCATCCATTCCCAAATGTCTATTTCTCATTACACTTTTTAATCCCCCAAGGCATTTATAGAATTGGCCATTTATAGAATCATGAAAGGCATGGAAGTCCTTGACAGAGAAAATTGGGATAAAAGAAAAAATAAAAAACAAGGGGACATGAAAACAAACTAAAAAAGTTAGTTAGTTAAGGTTTATTCAACAATATAAAATACAATTTAGACATACACATATACAAATTTTTTACAAAATTAGTAGTTGAAAAAGGAGAGCGTGAAGCAAAGCTTATGGGGAGTTGCTCTCCCTTTAAGGAAAAAAATAATTTTTATTTATTTATTTTTGTTACATGTTAGTATGATACATACATACACATCTAAGCACATATATACATATATACACACATACATGCATACACATATATACACACACACACACAATGAGATGCGACACGACGCCCTGAAGAGATCTGAAAAAAGAAAAAGTTTTCCACACAGAGTGGTGGATGTATGGAACAAATTAGATGAAACCGTAGTGTGTGCAAACACCATACAAGAATTTAAGAAGAAACTAGATGCTGAGAGATACAAAGATGGGTCACTACGAACATAGCTTCCCTTCCCATATACAACTAGGTAAATACACACACACAAAAACATGACACCAGACAAACATTTAAACAAAATAGTCGGAGAAACCTACAATTTACTAAAATCAGTAAAGGTGGCCTTTAACTACTTGGTTGAGGTAATGGTAAAGAAAATATTAGTGACACTGATAAGACCAAGATTGGAGTATGCTATGACACTGGACACCCAGTATAAAAAAGAATATAAATAGATTAGAATGAATCCAGAGAGCAACAACAAAGATGGCACCAACACTTTCAAAATTGACATACAAAGATTGTCCAAACTGGAACTAGCAACCCTGGAACAAAGAAGAGAAAAACGAGAACTACTGGCCATTTACAGAATCATGAAAGGCATGGAAGTCCTTGACAGAAAAGATTTATTAAAGTGGGATAAAAGAAAAACAAGAGGACATGAAAAACTCAAAAAGGATAGTTATAGAAGAGATCTGAAAAAAAATTCCACAGAGTGGTGGATGTCTGGGATAGGAGGAAACAATAGTATGTGCAAAAACCATACAAGAATTTAAGAACAAACTAGAGACTGAAAGATACAAAGACGGGTCACTACGAACATAGCTCCCTTCCCGTAAAATACAACTAGGTAAATACACACACACACGCACAGAGGTGGATGTATGGAACAACTGGATGAAAGGATGTGAGCAAAAACTATACATGAATTTAAGAACAATTTAGACACTGCGAGATACAGAGACAGGACACCACTAGCGTAGCTCCCCTTCCCGTAAGATACAACTAGGTAAATACACATCCACATGCGAATTGAACTCAGACCACTGGGTTAATGGTCATGAATGGTGCCACTGTGCTGCCGAGTTTTGTGTGGGTGGGTGTGTCTGGGTGTCCAGCATGCCCTCCTTACTGACTGGGAAACGAGTCAGTGATCCAGCTTAGTTGCCAACAAACTGAAAATGTGGGAGGTAGTACTAGTTTACACGGTATCAGTAGAACAGTTTGTCCAGTTATTCCTCCATAATGGGAGAATATATCTGATTTGACAAGTTTGATACTCGCTAGTGTTACAAAGTGAAGGGGTCAAGGATAAGATAGATAGATAGATAGACTTTATTTGGCAATGAATCAATGTACATGAAGTGCAAATAATGACAAGAACACATAGTTCGGAATAATAAATGCAAATTTCCGAGGATAACACAAAAAGCATGTACGCTTATTTCCATTGTGGTCCTCAAAAATGCTATGGTATAGCATCAGGTGTGGTTTAGTCTACAGCATGTATATATTATTTGGTTGCATGTTTTTGTGCATATGTAGCTTTACTTTCCTGTATCAGTACTTGCTTTGCATGTCATTGCTTTCTTGTTTCATCACTGTAGTGGTTTGAATTATTGTAGGGAGGGTAATGGAATGATTGCACAGGTTAAGCTGCAGTAGTCTTGTAGTGCAAGTAGTGAAATAGTTGAAGATATCTTCTCAATCTGTTAGTATGCATTAATAGCGAGAGCTCTTAGAATTGTTTGTGGCATCTGCTTCAGTTAGTGATGCCATGGATATCTGAATTTCCACCAAACAATAAATTTTGTT
Source organism: Oratosquilla oratoria (assembly GCF_046742065.1). Taxonomy (NCBI): domain Eukaryota; kingdom Metazoa; phylum Arthropoda; class Malacostraca; order Stomatopoda; family Squillidae; genus Oratosquilla; species Oratosquilla oratoria. The sequence continues at coordinate 16,429,093 of NC_134806.1, forward strand.
AGATTTAAGTTTAGAAATGAAAAAGACCTAAGAAGGTTTGCTCTGATGATTTTTCATAGATACAAGTCTTGTTGATGACATATAGTTATGGTCACATGAGCCTGACTGCTCAACAAAGAATTGTGCATGTATAGTCTCTAATACAAACAATTATAGTAGTAAATTAAGATTAAGATGCGTATACTTATATATATATATATATATATATATATATATATATATATATATACATATATATATATATATATATATATATATATATATATATATATATGTGTGTACATACATACATACATACATACATACATACACATGGCACATATATTTACTGTGCAGTAATAATGTACTATGGAGAAACATGTTAAAGCTGCCCTATACTGTAATCAATAATTGTGATATTGTAAGCCATTGTGTAAAGTTCATTTGTGTGAAGATGTACACTTGAGTAATAGGTTTTTTGTCAATATCTGAATGTGGTTCTTGCAGGTAATAGAGAATTTGGATGGAATGACCAATTTGAAGAGCCTGTTTGTTGGGAAGAATAAGATAACTCGACTTCAAAATCTTGACTCTCTAATTAACTTAGAGATTCTTAGTATCCAGGTAAGGAGGGTACATCTTGTAATGTGTAATGAAGAACTACTTAAAGGATGAGGTGTTACCTTGTTAACGTGATCAAGATAGTTCATTTGGTGGTCTTCTTTGAACAAATTCATAATATATATATATTCGTAAAAAAAGCTGGGACTGAAGAGAGGTGTGCTTAACCATTTCAGTATGATGATGTCAATGTAGGAGTCAATGAGGCGTGTGTTACACAAGGATGCCGGCATTGGCGTCTTTATTACATATATTTGTTTGCAATTGTACATGTGTTACCCCCAGATTCTGTGAACTGGTTTGATCATGTTTTCTGTGTTTATTATTACATACATATACCAAGGCTTTTTCCCCCTTCCAAGGGAGGTAGCCACAAAAGGAAAGGCATAAAAACACTCCCACCCAATTCATCCCTAAATACACTCCACACCCCTCCCACCCTTCCTCTCATCTGAGCACCTCCTGGATGACGGGTCATCCCTGAACCCTGCCCACCGCCCTGGGTCAGAAGCAGTGTCGCAAGACACAGTACATCCACAGCAAGGCCGCTTCATTTAATCGGCGACCCCCCCTCTCCGTCCCCCTTTGCATATAAGGAGAGGACGGGGAGAAATCCCTTCGGGCTGCGTCAAAATTTACTCACAACATACTACCCCACCCCCCACCCCCCCCGCCTATTTCCTCCTCATGCAGTCACAACATCATCCATATAACAACCATTTCTCCACTCACCTCTGTCTTCCGTCCTCTCCCTTCCTTCCTCAACAGACATTCCCCTCTTCCCCAAAGCCCCCTTCACCCCATCCATCCACCTCATCCTAGGACGTCCCCTCATGTTCACTCCCTCCACATCTGCCTTCCATACCTCTTTTACTAGTCTTTCTTCACTCATTCTTTCCATGTGTCCAAACCATCCTAATATTCTTTCATCAACCCTCTCTCCCAATTTCCTTTTTCACCCCCTGTTCTCCTCCTCACCTCCTCATTTCTCACTCTATCTAGCCTAGTAACCCCCACCATACTTCTCAGACACCTCATCTCAAAACACATTCAAACTCCTTCTCTCTTCTTCTCTTATGTTCCACGTTTCTGCCCCATACAGTGCTGTTGGCACAATCACTCCTTCATACAGTCTCCTCTTCGCATCCATTCCCAAATGTCCTATTTCTCATTACACTCTTTAAACCACCAAGGCATTTACTCGCTCTCTCAATCTACATTCTACCTCCACCTTCACTCCACCTTTTCCTGCTACACTTGCACCCAAGTATCTAAAACTATCCACTTCCTCCAGTCGCTCTCCCTTAATGCTCACTTCCAGTCTACTGCCCATTTCACCCCTTGTACATCTCATCACCTTACTTTTACCCACATTTATCTTTAGCTTTCTTCTATCACATACTCTCCCAAACTCTGCCACCAGCTTCCTCAATCCCTCCTCTGACCCTGCCACAAACGCAGTGTCGTCCGCAAACAACAGCTGGCTCACCTCCCACTTTTCTCCATTTTCTTTAACCATCTCCAATCCCTGACTCACTACCCTAGCATTCACCTCTCGCACCACCCCATCCATGTATAAGTTGAACAGCCAGGGCGACATAACGCATCCTTGACGAAGTCCCACCTTTACTTCAAACCACTCACTCTCTCCATTTCCAATCCTAACACATGCTCTACTACTCACATAAAAACTCTTGACAGCTCCCCAAAGCTTTTCCTCCTATCCCATAAATCTGCATAACCTCCCCACAGTGCCTTTCTGTCTACCTTTTCATAAGCCTTTTCCAAATCCATAAATGCCCAAAAAACATCCTTCCCCTTTCCTATAGCTTTCTCACATATCTGTCTTACACAAAGATCTGATCTACACAACCTCTACCCGTCCTAAATCCACACTGTTCCTCACCAATTACTCCTTCTGTTCCTCTCCTAATCCTCTCAATTAAGATTCTCCCATAAGCCTTCCCTACTACACTCAACAGGCTAGTCCCTCTGAAATTACTACATTCACACTTGTCCCCTTTTCCCTTGTAAAGAGGAACTATACAGGCACTACTCCAGTCCTCCGGTACTTTACCCTCTCTCCAGCAAACATTAAATAATCTCACCAACCAGTCCACCATCACTGAACCTCCCTTTTTCAGACATTCTGCATAACATCCATCCAGACCAGGTGCCTTACCTGCTTTCATCATCTTTACAACTGCCTTCACCTCATCCTTCCTTATTTCTCCTCCGTTCTCCTCACTCATCACTCTCATTTTCTTCGTATTTCCCACTGCAGCTATCTTTCCTTCCCTATCCTCCTTCACATTTAGCAGCTCCCTAAAATATTCTGCCCATCTTCCCCTCACTGCCATCTCTTCCATTATCAACTCTCCATCTGTACCTTTTACCTTTTCTTCCCTACTTGATTCGCCTCCTCTTCCTCTCTTAATTTCTTTACAAAGAGTAAAAGATAACAAGTAATACAGCAGTGACTTTGTATTTTATAATGCAAGTAGTATGATGCAGCATACATATGGCAACCGATGCTGTGCACAAAAATTTGACTCGTACTGAAGTGGTTAATGATCCATTGTTCCTCTATTCAGTATTATGATCCACAGCTGAATAAAATTGTGTAGCATCAGCTTAACAAAATATATTATACCAGAGTTGATTGTATTGTGTTGAATCTTAGTACCTGTTTTGTTTTTGTTTATTTATTATTATTTACTGCATCTGACAATGTTTAAAGTTCTTGTGTCAGCATGCTTTGCCATTGTAAATCTGTTGTATTCATACTTGGGGATGTTGTAAACATCTTTGAAGTAAATAATCAAATCAACTTTGATATCTTGGCACAGAGCAATCGTCTCCTAAAAGTGGAGGGTTTGAGCCGTCTGGTCAACCTGGAGCAGCTATATTTGTCCCACAATGGCATCGAGTTGCTGGAGGGCCTAGACAACAATGCTAAGCTGCAGACTCTTGATATGGCCAGTAATCGCATCAAGAAAATACAAAATATTTCTCATTTGGCACAACTAGAGGAATTCTGGGTAAGTTTTTTAATATATATTTAGAGGAACTTAAATGCTAAAGTAGATGAGCCAATAGATGGAGTAGGAGGGAAGTATGTTGTGCTAAAAAGGGAAGAAAAGTAGAGATGTGTATTGAAAGAAATTATGACAGCTGATACAGTGTTTAAAAAGAAAGATGGAGAGAAATTTATGGACTAGGATGGTAGGTGGGAGGGTAGTCAAAAGTATGTGTGGTGTCTAAAAGAAGATTGGAAGATGTGGATATGAATATGTTTAGGGTTGAGAGCATAGGAATGTCTGATCATTATCTGATGGTGTAATGAGAGGTGGATTCTAAAAAAAAAATTTGGATTAGCCTTTTCTACACTGCTCAGGACTTACCCTAGTATTTTGGATGTTGCCATGATCTTTGTGGTTTTGTTTCATTAAGGAAAAAGTCAATTGAGACCACCAGCCCCTTAGCTGACAAGAATCTTGTGTAAGAGCCCACTGTTGAAAGGGTTACAATCTTCTGTTGATGTTCTTTAACATCCCAGATATATTTTACTTTGCTTATAGAATGAATTTAGATCTAAATCTTGTTAATTGGCTCTCTTTGAAGTTCTGTTTTTATTTTTTCAGTTTAATGGCAATGAAATCAGTGACTGGAATGACCTGAAGCAGTTGGAAAGTGCCAAAGGCCTCCAGACTGTGTACCTGGAAGGCAACCCCCTCCAGCAAGATGCCAATTATAGACGAAAGATCAAACTAGCTCTGCCGTCCTTGACACAGATAGATGCCACATTGTGCAGGTGAGAGTTGACTACTGAATGATCAGTGTGTTTTAGTAACTGAGAGCTTTGAAGTTTTGTTTATGAAATGATGAGCAAAAATGGAGTTGCTTGATGAAGGTGGCCAAGGTTTCCTCATGGGTGTACAGAACCAGATGATGGAAAGGCAGAACTTGTAGGTTTAGTATAGAGTTTTGAACTAATACTGTAGTATTAGGATTTAAACATTAAAAGATCCCTACAGAACAAACATGGGGGAATTTTGTATTGTTCATTTGTCACAAGTCAGAATTTAATGTAAGAATAGGATATCTGTAGTTAGTTTTCCCTTGAAATGTATACCATCAGTGAACAAGGACGTTATAGTAGAGTGGCTTTTGGATCATGTTAGGGTGCATTTGTTCCAGAGACCAGGTGTCAGTCCCTCAGGGATACACCACCTAGTTGAGGTAAGGGGTTTGTGAACTGCTTTAGGTGGTGGACTGATGGATGATGCTTTACAGGGGTGCTATACCTCTCGAGGATTTGTCCTCATTCCATCACCTCAGTGTCACCACCTGAAGATATAATATTGATAGAAGATAATTGACAGACGTCCTAGCTGGCAAGGAGTGCAGGATATCTTGAAACAGCTATCAATTGGTGACCAAAGGGTTATTCAGTGTAGTTCCCCAGGGGATAATACTATCACCAAAGCTATTTAATCCATATACACATGACCTTCCCATCCCAGACCCAGAGTACAACACGAGAGTTTTCACAGATGTATATAACCTAATAATAGCTCATCACTGTAACTTAAAGATAGCAACCAGAAAACAAACTTGCCTCACAAAACTAGAATTATGGCTGACACCAAACAGAATGTCTGTATCCTCTAAAGGTGGCAGGACACTAGACATTTCTCACTAACATGCTTCTTGTTTTTGCTACTTTGGGTAGAAATGACTTTGGTTACGGTATTCTAGACTTCTGTAAGAACACGTCTCAGCAATGTGTTTAACATTAGTATAAATTTAACTTATCTTAGTTTGTCATTCAGTTTCTTACTCTGTGATGCAAGAATAATTTGACATTTGGAAATTTGAAAAACAAAAGGTTGTGAATGAAGTTATTTCTACTCAAATAGTTCAGAGATGTGGACTAAGGTGAGAAGAAAAGATTGTTAGTTGAGTTCATCTCTTTTATTATCAAGGTACAACTGAAATGATTTTACATGTGGCCAGGAGCTGATATGTATACTGCATGGATAGTCACCCATGGTGCATAATTACATAATTGTATTGGATTAGGTTAGGTTGGGTCAAGCAGGGTTATACTGTCATAGGTACATCAGGTGTAGCTGCACGGGTGACAATGTGTGCTCCATGTCACATGTTTGTCATGGTTTGTACAGTAGCAAGAGGAAGTAGCATGCGAGTGTAGTATGTTGTCACCTTAACCACTTCCATATGGTGACGTCTACGTAGGCGCCATGAGGAGGAAGTGGGTACATGATGATGCCGACGTCGGCGTCTTGATTATATTTATTGTAGTCATACCTACATAACCTCCATTCTCTCTAAACTGGCTTCATCATATTTTCTATGGTTATCAAAATTCATGGGTGAAAGAGAACGAACAATTGAGCACTGACTTTATTTTTAATAATGCGGTTATTATGACGCAACATCGCACGTCGGGCAGCTAATGCTGCCAGATGTGCGATGTGCCCCGGAGTGAAGAGGTTAAGTGCTGCCAGACGTGCGATGTGCCCCGGAGTGAAGAGATTAAGAACTCTTCATTGACATTGTTACCTGACTACCATGAATTAAATAAATATCCAGTGGTGAGATTATATAATCAACTTTTCCCGCTGAAAAAATATAAATAAAATTTGACCTCACATTTAACATGCACATGACCTTCTCCCATAACACAAAAGAGCTTGTAGTTAAGGTTAATAAGAACTGAATGTACATGGAATAGGAGAAGGTGTGGGATTTGGACAGAAGAATGAAACTTGTCATCATATATACTACATATGAGAACCACACTTATCTATGCTTCCACAGCATGATATACGATGATTTATAAAATGAACAAAGACATGCTACAAACAAGGCAAAATTAACCTGGAAGAATGATAACTGGCTGCACCAAAGCAACATCTGCAACCACCTATTCCCAGTACATGTCAATACTTTCATGCAAAAACTCACACACCAACCACAGTTGAAGCAAGACGTGCTGGAACGAATGCTCTGAACCCGCTATTTAGCGATTCATGAACAAACGCATTTGAAAGCAGGCCTAGTTGTTTACAGAGATATGGTGAAGGAAGAAATATATTCACTGTGACCAGAATGTAAACGTCTTTGTATCTCTATTTTATATATATATATATATATATATATTTTTTTTTTTTTTTTTTTTTTTTTTTTTTTAATGGAAAGAAGCAAAGAAACTCCAAAAGACAAAGAACCAGCAAAAAGATGCTTGGAAGAAAGCAGGACAGTATAAAATTAGAACAAAGGAAGTAAAGAAAGTGGGATCTGAAAAAGACCTGGTAGTAATTATCTCAAATGACATGTCCCCTGCTAAATAGATAAACAAAATTGTTGGAGAATCTTACAACTTGCTAAGATCAATACATACATACATATACCAAAGGCTTTTTCCCCCTTACACGGGGGGTAGCCAAAAAGAAAAAGGCATAGAAACCACTCCCACCCATTCCATTGCCTACATATTCCACTCCCCTCCACCCTCTTCCCTCCATCTTATCTTGGCACCTCCTGGATGATGGGTCATCCCTGCATCCTGTCCATTGTCCTGGGTCAGAAGCAGTGTCACAAGACACAGCACATCCACAGCAAGACCGGCACTCTACCCTTTCTTAACCCCTTCCATACGGTGCCGCACACGTAGGCGTCATGGACTTAGATCTCGGTGGCAGCAGCCAATGCCAGCCGTACGACGTGTCGTAATAATACTCGCATCATAAAATATAGTCACCGCTTATATCGATCGTTCTCTCTTCACCCGTGAATTTTGATAACCATAGAAAATGCGATTACAAAAGAATTAGAAAGAATGTCATTATGGAGGGGCGACTACAATAAATATAATCAAGACGCCGATATGGCAGCCTCGCGAATACACTCGCTCCCCATGACGCCTACGTGTGCGGCACCGTATGGAAGGGGTTAAACAAACATTAAATAACCTCACCAGCCAGTCCACCATAACTGTACCTCCTTTCTTCAGACATTCTGCATGGCATCCATCCAACCCAGGTGCCTTACCTGCTCTCATCATCTTAACAGTTGCTTTCACTTTATCTTTCCCTATTTCTCCTCCATTTTCCTCACTCATCACTCATTTTCTTAGCACTTCCCACTGCAACTACCTTTCCCTCCCTATCCTCCTTCACATTTAGCAACTCCCTAAAATACTGTGCCCACCTTCCTCTCACTGCCTTCTCTTCCATTATCATCTCTCCATCTGCATCTTTTACCTTTTCTTCTCTACTTGATTCGCCTCCTCTTCCTCTTTTAATTTCTTTCCAAAACACCTTTTTATTACTTTTAAAATTTTCTGTCATACTCGTACCCCATTTCACATCTGCTCTCCTCTTTGCTTCCTTTATCTTATGCTTAACCTCCATTCTCCTTACTTTGTACCTCTCATACGATTCCCTCATCCTAATTTGTAGCCAATCTATGAATGCCTGTTTCTTCTCTTCTACACCCTTCTTTGCTTCCTCATCCCACCACTCACTACCCTTCCTTCTATTTCCTCCCGCCCTCCTTGTTCCACACACCATCTTTACACACCTTATGACTCCTTACTTGAACCATCCCCATTCCTCCTCCACTCCTAGGTCTACTCTATCTTTCACTCCCTCCCACTCCTCTCTCAGTTTCTTCTTATACTCATTCTCCTTTTCTTTCTCATTTAAGAAGTTCACTCTAAGTACCTCCCAACCTTCTGCCCTTTTCCTCTTTCTCCACCTATTCTCCACTCTCAATTTACCTTCCACCAGAAAATGATCTGATATTCCCCCACTCTCTCCCCTTAGAACATGTACATCCTTAACTCTTCCTACCATACTCCTGGTCACCACTATATAGTTCATTAAAGCTCTATCTGCCACCCTTCCATCCACCACCCTCTCCCATGTGTACTTATGCTCGACTTTCTTCCTAAACACTGTATTTGCTGTCATCAACTCTCAAGACACATCACCATCAATTCTCCTCTATGATTTTTACCCAGAACTCCATACTTCCCAATCACTCTGTCTGTTGGTTCATTTCCTACCCTAGCATTAAGGTCTCCCAATACAACTACATTGATATTTCTCCCTAATCCCTCTATGCACTCATTTATATCTACCCAAAAAGCCTCCCTTTCCTCTACGCTCTTCTCACTACCAGGCCCATATGCACTTACAAAAACCCACATCTCCCTTCCCAGCTTCACCTTCATCCACATCAACCTTGATGAAACCTCCTTCCACTCCACTACACACTTCCTTACCTCTTCACTTACTAGTATAGCCACCCCTTCTCTCCCTCGTCCCCTCTTCACTCCTGAGTGCCTACCAGCTACACTCCCAAACTCACATTCGCCCTTCCCTTTCATTTTTGTTTCACTCAAAACCAGCACATCCATCTTTCTTCTCTCAAACATACTGCCTATCTCTTCCCTTTTACTCTCATCTGTACCACATCCACACACATTAAAAGATCAATAAAGGTCCCTTTTACCTATTTAGACAGAAATCTTAAAAAGAAAAAAAAATACTAGTCACACTAATAAGGCCTTGACAAGAGTATGCTAAAACACAATGGTCTCACATAGTGCCAAAAAGAATATAAAGAAAATTGAATGAATCCAGAGAGCAGCCATGGAAATGGCCCCAACACTTTCAAATTTGTCATATGAGGAGACACTGGCTGAATTGAAATTACTGACTTTGGAACAAAAAAGAGAAAGAGGCAACCTGGTGACCATTTACAGAATCATGAAAGGCACAGAAGTCCTTGATAGAGAGGACTTACTAAATTGGTGACATGATAAACTCAAAAAGGATAGTTATAGAAGAAGCCGGGAAAAAACTGTTTTCCACACAGATTGGTGGATATCTGAAACAAACTGGATAAAATATTAGTGTATGCAAAAACTATACATGAAGTTTAGAGCAAACTAGACACTGTAAGATACAAAGACAGGACACCACGAGCATAGCTCCCCTTCCTGTAAGATACAACCGGGTAAATACATGACACTGTCTATTACACTAACAAGCCTTGTGTGAGTATTGCATCCTGCTTTTTTAATCTTGTATGCACAGTTGGGTGTAGAAATCCACAGGTCTTCCCACAGGTATCAAGGAAGAAACTTTGGACTGATGTGTGCATTATATTGATTGATTGTTTCTGTTTTACCAGCTGAAAGAATTAGGATGAGGGGAGCAGTTGCCATTTGTCAGCTTTCCATGTATGAAAAAGTTTAAGAAATACATTGAAAGTTGATATGAAGAGAACCTGGGCAAGTCTGGAGACTGAATGTCAGTCCCTTAGGACTGCACCTTTTGGTGAAGGGGGTTGATGGGGCTCGAAAATGGGCAGCTTTGCTATCCATCTTGGAGGACCACCACAAACAGTTAAATGTGCAAAACACTAAAGGAGAAAGTGGAATATAAACATGAATGAATGTTGGAAGAGAAAGAGTTGTTACATTGTTTTTGACCTGGACAGTGGGATGGATCTTCATCCACAAGGAGCTAAGTTGAAAAGGAAACAAATTGGTGTGGAATGGGTAGGGTGGTGTTGGCCTTGGCTAGCTACATATACATATACCAAGGCTTTTTCCCCCTTACAAGGGAGGTAGCCAAAAAGGGAAAGGCATAAAATCATTTCCACCCATTCCATCCCTGAATACACTCCACACCCCTCTACCCTCCCTCTTATCTGAGTCCTCCTGGATGACGGGTCATCCCTGCACCTTGTCCACCTTGGCTAGCTACATTCTTTAAAATGAAGAAACCCTTTGGTGTATAGATGGTGATAGGGAGGGAAAGATAATGAATGTGGAGGAGGTGGGGATAAGAATAGGATACAGATTTGGTGGTGAATGTAGAATATTCTTACAATAGATTTTTGAAAAGTGAAGAGGTGCAGATGTAAGGATTCTTTTGTGCAAGTGGGAAAGAATCTGTGGAAGAGCTGATCAGGAAAGTAGGAATGTAGTTTAGGTCCACATTTTAAATTGGAGAGCCTCACATCTTAACTTTGTGGCCCATTTTCTTGAGATATTTAGTGATGGGGAGAAGAATAATTGTTGCCTTGAAAGTCACTGACTGGAAATCAGTTCCACAGTGGCTTGCAGTAATTCTCTGCCCCCCCAAGATCTTTTTGGGAAGAAACATCGGACTGTTGTCTTGGTTATTTTAGTGTGGGACTTTATGTCACCAACTTATGGTAGTAGGAGAGGAGCAGTTACTGTCTGTCAGCCCTTATGTGAAAAAGATGGAGGAAATACAGTCAAAGTTATCAGTATTTTAGGGCTGTATCCCAGATATATTGGATAGGAGGAAAGCTGTTAAGAGCAGTCAAGAATTTTTACGACAGTAGTAGAGCTTGTGTTAGGATTAGAAATGGAGAGAGTGAATGGTTTGAGGTAAAGGTGGGACTTCGTCAGGGATGTGTTATGTCGCCCTGGCTGTTCAATCTTTACATGGAAGGGGTGGTGCAAGAGGTGAATGCAAGGGTAGTGGGTCAGGGGTTGGAGATGATTAAAGAAAATGGAGAAAAGTGGGAGGTGAGCCAGTTGTTGTTTGCTGACGACACTGCGCTTGTAGCAGGATCAGAGGAGGGATTGAGGAAATTAGTGACAGAGTTTGAGAAGGTGTGTGAAAGAAGGAAGCTAAAGATAAATGTGGGCAAAAGTAAGGTGATGAGATGTACAAGAGGAGAGAGTGACAGCAGGCTGGAAGTGAGCATTAAGGGTGAATGACTGGAGGAAGTGGATATTTTTAGATACTTGGGTGCAAATGTAGCAGGAAAGGGAAGAGTGGGAGTGGAGGTAGAATGTAGATTGAGAGAAGCGAGTAAATGCCTTGGTGGATTGAAAAGTGTAATGAGAAATAGACATCTGGGAATGGATGCTAAGAGGAGGTTATATGAAGGAGCGATTGTGCCAACAGCATTGTACGGGGCAGAAACATGGAACATGAGAGAGGAAGAGAGAAGGAGTTTGAATGTGTTTGAGATGAAATGTCTGAGAAGTATGATAGGGGTTACTAGGCTGGATAGAGTGAGAAATGAGGAGGTAAGGAGAAGAACAGGGGTGGAAAGGGAACTGGGAGATAGGGTTGACAAAAGAATATTAGGATGGTTTGGACACATGGAAAGAATGAGTGAAGAAAGATTAGTAAAAGAGGTGTGGAAGTAGTGAATATGAGGGAGCGTCCTAGGATGAGATGGATGGATGGGGTGAAAGGGGCATTATAAAAGAGAGGAATGTCTGTGGAGGAAGGATGGGAGAGGACAGAAGATAGGGGTGAATGGAGAGGGGTTGTGTATAGATGATACTGTGATGCATGAGGGGGAGTGGGTGGGGGATGGGGGGTGAGGAAGTATGTAAGAGAAAAAATTTGATGCAGCCCGAAGGGATTTATCCCCGTCTCCTTTTCTGCATGGGGGGACAGAGAGGGGGGGTCGCCGAATTTATGAAGACAGCCTTGCTGTGGATGTGCTGTGTCTTGCGACACTGCTTCTGACCCAGGGCAGTGGACAGGGTGCAGGGATGACCCATCATCCAGGAGGTGTCAAGATAAGAGGGAGGGAGGAGGATGGAGGAGAGTGGAATATATAGGAAATGGAATGGGTGGGAGTGGTTTCTATGCCTTTTTCTTTTTGGCTACCCCCCGTGTAGGGGGAAGAAGCCTTTGGTATATGTATGTATGTACCCCAGATGCGAGGATGATGTTGACAGGTGGCAGGGAGATGATTTTCTGTGAATTCCATTTTACTGAGCCATCACATGCAGGTACATTTTATTGGTCCGTAGTAGAGGAAAAGATTTGTGGGAAAGGAAAAAAATAACAAAACAAGGTAATGTATATTTGTATGTGAGCTTACATGTTGATGTGCTGTATTCTACAATTGTTTTTATTAGAGTACATTTTGCCTTTCATAATATTGTACTGAATCATGTTAAGGACTAGTGTTTTGTAATTATGTTTTGTCTCTAGATGATTTGTACCCAGAGGGAAGATGCTGCTCCCACTTTTTGTAGTGTACTTTGGTAGCAGCTCAACAAATTGCTAAATTTTTGGTATTAGATTTGAAACACTAACCCAATTTTTCCCATAACTTGTTCTTAAATTTTGGTATAATATTACAAGTACTAACCCAGTTCTTCTTATCGTGTTTGCACAATAGACGCACGCCATCCAGGTAATTGGTATAGTCTACTGTAATTTGTGTTCTGTATATTGTGTGGAATGTTTTGTAATGCTGTATTTTTATTGTCACTGCATCTTTTTGCTGTTTTTTTTTCCATAGTATTTAATGTTGCCCCTGTTTTTCTCTCATTTATATATGTGATAAAAAGGTAAAACAATCATATTTTGCAAAATCAGTTATGTAGTGCTTTTTAGGTAGTCCTCATAATTTCAAGTTTGATGTTTGTACAAAAAATAATTTTATCAAAGAAGACCTTGCCACACGTAAGGATGGGTTGATAATGGTAGCTTAGGGACAAATAAGTAATGTTGAAAAAAAGGAAAAAAATGATATGGTTTGATATGGTTTAACGTCACAAACTCCCCCCCTATCGGAAGGCTAGGATGGTGCCCCTCACAGAGGGGTGTGTGTTTTTTTTTTTTTTGAAAAAGGAAAAGAGAATATATAGTGGCAAGATGCTTGGGCACTCTTACAACTCTTCCACACCTGTTCTTTGCCTCATTTCCATATTTTTCACCATATCCCTCCTTGTAGACCTACCACACTTTTCATCCACATCATCTCAATCATATTTAGGCTCTTCTTTACTGCCTCCCTCAAATTCCAGATCTGTTCCTAACAATGTCAGTGGCACAATCACTCGTTGTCACAGCCTTCTCGTTGCATACATCCCCAGATACATGCTTCTAGGGCCAGTGACAGGTACCTTTGTGTAATGGTCCTGCAAGATAGACATAGAAGCTGCCCATTTTCAAAACTTGCCAACCCCCTCTCCTGTATCAGGATATGCAGGACTGACACTCTTGGTCTTCAGACTAGGCCCAAGATTTTTCTCCATCAACTTGAACTGTATTTCTTACACTTCTTCACACATAATGAGCTGACAACTGGTAACTGCTCCCCCTCCTTGTATCACTTTCAACTGATAACATAGAAACAGTCCCACACTGATACAGAGCAGACATCAGTCCCAAGTTTCTTCTCAGAGAGATCTGTAGGAGGGCCATTGTCGGCCACAGTGGGGCTGCAGGTCTTCTACATAGTGAAACGTGAAGCAACAAGTAATTGATTAACCCCTTGAGTACCGGATGCGTGTTTTGTGACACCTGCGTGTCACGGCTGAGTGCACTCACCAGGAACCGAGCGTGCTCCCCGTGACACGCACGTGTCACAGTTATAAGCTCTGCGTATTAAGGGTTCTCAAGGCCTCGGTTTCTGGGTTCTTTCTACCCACGTGGTGGCAAGTGTCTGTGTTTATAAACATAAGGCTCCAGCCATTCGTGGGATGCTTTGAAACGTTTGTTTACATAAGGTTGACGGGTTGGTCACGAAGGGGTTAATACCTATTTCTCATGACACTTGCTTGTTGTCTCCTTAATGTTTGAGATGAAATGTTTGAGAAATATATTGGTGTTTTGAAAATGGATAAAGTGAAAAAATGTGAAAGTGAGAAGCCAGAAAGCCCTGTGCCAATCGTGGAACCAATCAATGTTGCTCTGCCTGGTAATCATTCCACCATCATCATAGTTGACTGTCACTCAGAGTGGTCCAAATTGGTCCTTGTTCCATCAATTACTTCTGCTGTGATCATCAATTTTTTGCAAGAAGTTTGTGGTCCAGAGAGCATTATCTAGAAGTTGTAATGGACAATGACCATCAGTTTATGAGCTCTTTGTTAGAGGAGGACCTGCATAGCTCTGCCATCTTGTAACACCTGCATCTGAGTAATAGTCAAGGGGAAGCTCCATGATAAAGCATTCCAACTGTTCCTAGAGTTCTTGGATTCAGGACTGATGACCTTGTAGAGCACATTTGCCATTGCCAATCATACTAGTGAGCAACCCTGCATTGTTCAGTGAAGTTATAAGGATTACAAAGGCGGAGCATGCCAACATGAGACCTTTTGGTCCATATCTAGGTCAGATGCGAAAAAAAATCATGATAATAATACATACATACATACATATACCAAGGCTTTTTCCCCCTTTCAAGGGAGGTAGCCAAAAAGGGAAAAGCATAAAAACACTCCCACCCATTTCATCCCTAAATACACTCCACACCCCTCCCACCCTCCCTCTCATCTGAGCACCTCCTGGATGACAGGTCATCCCTGCACCTTGCCCACCGCCCTGGGTCAGAAGCAGTGTCGCAAGACACAGCACATCCACAGCAAGGCCGCTTCATTTAATCGGCGACCCCCCTTTAATAGAATAAAATAGTAAATAAAAACTATAATAATGTAAATAACAAATAAAATACATAAATAAATGCATAGGTATAGTTAAATAATAAACAAACAGGTGAATAGTCAATAATAATAAATTGACATATAACTAATAATGAATGAAAATCAAACAGACAAATGATAACAAAACAAAAACAAATAATATAAAATAAATTATCTCCATCAGAGTTCCCACATGAGCATATGATGTACCAGTTGTCAATACCTGCATCAATGGTGCAGATGTTCATAACAATACTAACATGCTGGGGCACTGCTTGTTGCTGCTGTAATCATCAGTACCAATGTAATTGACAGTGCCAACAATGCTGGAGCATCAGTCGTTGCTGCCTATGATATACATGCATACATATACCAATGGCTTTTTCCCCCTTATAAGGGAGGTAGCCAAATAATCTTGCCTATGATATAAGCAGAGCCAATGCCACTAATCTTGAAGCATTTGCCAGCCACTGATGATAACATTCCCAGTGAAGTTGGTACCATGTTTGCTAGCAACAATGATGATGTTGCTCAGTCAAAGGGTGCTGCAGCAGTGGCACAGCTATAGTATCTGTCTATGAGTTCTTCCCATGGACTAGTCAACATCATGCCATTGCATCATGAACATCGCCAATTTCTTCCTCACAGGCTGTTGCAGTTTTGGTTAAGCCTCAGGGAATATAGCATCACAGTGATTCAAATCTATACTTGTGACCATTCAAATGTTACAGCTATTTGAATAATTTCCATGAGGTGGTATTGCTGTGTGAGTTTTGCCAGCATTATGATTCTGGAACTGATAATGGATAGGGGACAGGAATTGAGCTCTTCAGAATTAAATTTCACCATTGTTGGTCTGTCTATCAAATGTACCATTTGTAATAACCTATGCAAGCTGTAATATAGATATCCTTAAAAGTGGCAGTTTGCTGACAAGATTGACGAGATAAACACCATATGAGGACAGAGCCTTTATTTGTACGATGTTTCGCTTATTACAGCTTATCTCGTCAATATAGATATACACAAATCACAAGGTCTTCCAGTTTGTCAGGTACATTGCCCCTACTATTTGCATGATATTAGTAAATGTATGATACCATTGCTTCCATGACTTGCCTGCTGTAGGGGAGCTAGTGTCGGTATTCAGGCAAGAAAGCTGGAACAGTTTGTCTATGATGAGTTGTAAATATTGTAACTAGTGTAACCGATAAACTTGTGGGAACTTCCAAACTTTATTCACAACCTTATAAAATTATAATATCTGTAATAAAGAACCAAAGCATAATAGAACCAAGAAAAAAATCCAACCCATAATAACAATAAACACTTTACAAGGTGAGGCAAATGTATACTCATATGTTCTTAATCAACCATAATTGCATACCTTCCCAAATGCCATCACTAATTTCCTTAATCCTCTGCCTGACCCTGCCACAAGTGCAGTATTGTCAGCAAACAACAACTGACTCACCTATCACTTCTTTCCATTTTCTTTAACCATCTCCAGACCCCTGCCCATTACCCTTGCATCTACCTACCACACCACCTCATCCATGTATACATTCAACCACCATGGTGACATGGCACATCTCTGATACAGCCCCACTTTCACCTCAGACTACTTGCTCTCTCCATTTCCAATACTAACACAGGCTATACTACTCTCATAACAACTCTGGACTACTCTTAATAGCTTTCACCTTATCCCATACATCTGCAATATATATATATATATATATATACACACACACACACACACACATATGTATGTATATTATTTATATGCATGTATATTATACACACAATGGAGAGGACAGAAGACAGTGGTGAATGGAAAATGGTTGTATATGGATTATGTTGTGATGCATGAGGTGGAATGGATGGGGGGTGAGGTAGTATGTGTGAGAAAAAATTGACGTAGCCCGAAGGGATATCTCCCCGTCTTCTCTTTTTCTCAAATTGGGAAGAAATGATAAGTGGTGTCCTGCAAGGGTTGGTACTGCCTCCAATCATGTTTGCCATATATACAAACAACATGAATGAAGGAGTGGAGTGTTATATGAATTTCTTTGCAGATGACGCAAAAATACTAAAAAAAAGTAAGAAGATAAGGATTGAATCATTACAATCAGACCTGGACAAAATCTGTAAATGGACTCAAAAATGGGAAGTGAACTTTTATCAAGAAATGTAGTATAATGGAGTTTGGAAAAAGTAAAAACAGAATATAAAAAATTATAAAATTGGTGAAGAAATAAAAAAAAGTGAGCATAGAAAGAGACCTTGGAGTAATAATCAGCAAAGACATGACTCCGGACAAACATATCAACAAAATAGTCGGAGAAACCTTCAACCTATTAAGGTCAATGAAAGTGGCATTTGATTATTTGGATGAAGAAATTATTTAAAAAAAATATTAGTTACATTAATAAGACCAAAACTGGAATATGGAGTGATACTATGGACACCCAGTACTAAAAAGAATATAAAGAAATTAGAAAGAATACAAAGAGCAATGACAAAGTTGGCACCAGCTCTTTCCAAATTAACATATGAACAAAGATTATCCAAATTGGAACTACCAACACTAGAGCAGAAAAGAGAAAGAGGTGATCAACTGACTATCTGTAGAATCATGAAAGGAATGGAAATCCTTGATAGGAAGGATTTACTAAAAAGTGACAATGGAAAAACAAGAGGACATGAAAAGAAACTCAAAAAGGATAACTATAGAAGAGATCTGAAAAAAAAAGTAGCTTCCCACACAGAGTGCTGGATATCTGGAATAATCTAGATAAAGAAACAGTGTGTGCAAACACAATTCAAGATTTTAAGGGAAAATTTGATGCTGAAAGATACAAAGACAGGTCACATGAGCATAGCTCCCTTCCCATATAATACAACTAGGTAAATACACACACACACACACAATGCAGTATAATGGAATTTGGAAAAAGCAAAAATAGAATATCGGGTCAATATAAAATTGGTACCAACTAAGTCTTATGATGAGAGGGAGGGTGGGAGGGGTGTGGAGTGTATTTAGGGATGAAATGGGTGGGAATGTTTTTATGCCTTTCCCTTTTCGGCTACCTCCCTTGAAAGAGGGAAAAAGCCTTGGTATATGTATGTATGTATGTACCAACTAAGTCAAAAAAGTTGACTCAGAAAGGGACCTTGGAGTAATTATTTCAAGTGACTCGACACCTGATAAACATATCAACAAACTAGTCGGCGAGAATTTTAACTTGTTAAGATCAATGAAAGTGGCCTTTGACTACGTGGATGAAGAAATGGTAAAGAAAATATTAATTACACTGATAAGACCTAAATTGGAGTATGCTGCAACAGTATGGGCACCTAGTAAAAAAGAAAATAGAAAGAATTCAAAGAGCAGCAACAAAAATGGTACCTACACTCTCAAATTTGTCATACGAACAAAGATTGGATAAATTACAACTATCAACACTGGAACAGGGAAGAGAAAGAGGCAATTTGCTAACTATTTACAGAATTATGAAAGGGATGGAAGTTTTTGATAGAGATGACTTATTAGAATGAGACAGAAGAGAAACAAGAGGACACGAGAAGCTTTCTTTAGCTTCTCGTGTCAAGGACAGTTACAGAAGAGATTTGAAAAAGAATAGCTTCCCACACAGAGTGATTGATGTCTGGAACAAACTAAATGGGGAAACTGTGAATGCCAAAACTGTACAAGATTTTAAGAACAAACTGGATGCAGAGAGATACAAAAGTGGGTCACTACAAGCATAGCTCTCATCCTGTAAAATAAAACTAGGTAAATACACATGGAAAGAAGCTCAAAGGGGACAGTTATAGAAGATACCTGAAGAAGAACAAGCTTTCCCCACTGAGTGGTGGATGTATGGAACATACTAGACGAAACAATAGTGTGTGCAAAAACAATACAAGAATTTAAGAACAAATTAGATATGGCGAGATACAGTGATGGGACACCAGGAGCGTAGCTCCCCTTCCCGTAAGATACAACTAGGTAATACAAAGGCACACAAAGGCCTCTACCCCTTGTAAGGGGATTGGGGCACTAAAGGGGATTCCACATGTGCATGCTTTACCGTAGGCTTGCCTGCACAAACCGGTTTGTATACGGATTCCCGTGCGTGTGGACGAAGTAGTAAACAGTATAAAAATGCTAAAATAAGCTCTTCGTCAGGCATGACTACCACCACCTAGACCTAGAAATGGACTGACGATTGTGCATACTTTTTTGTAACGTGTGGACACGCAGGGGTGTTCCGTATAGTTTGCACAAACTCGTAACGCACAAGTAAGTCGCTGCGTCTGGAACCCCCTTAAGTCAAAGCATACTTCCACCCTAAACGTATCCAAAAACCCACTTAATTTCCGTCCTCTCTTAGCTCCTTGTGCATGAAGGTTCGTCCTCCTCCCCCGCCACACTGTTCTGGTCAGAGACAATATAGCGAGACACAGCTGGGTCTGATAGTGTTAGCTGGTTTACCCCCATTTCATTATACGAGTACCCCGACCCCCATCAACTACTTCAGAAATATACAGATAAGAATAATCACCTCAGGCCATGAAATTTCATCCATTTACAACCACTGTGAAAGAGATTCTTCTTGCATTCAGTGTCCTCCTCAAGAGGAATATCTGCCAAGCAGGGAAGGAAGAGGGCTAAAGGTAGGTGTGAGTGGAGAACGGTTGTAGATAAATAAAGAAATGAAGTGGCCTAGAAGGATGAATTCCTGTCTATTCAGGATGTTTCTAGAGTGATTTGGGGAGGGGGGTCCCCATGTAATGAAGCGGTGGAGGAAAGCCAGCTTCAGTACCTACATGTATATATGTGTACCAGTATGTATGTCTAAATGTATGTATGTAAGTATGTATACTGCATATTATGTGTACGTAATGTATAAGTATGTATAGACACGGTAAAGGAAACATGGACTGGAGGTGAAGCTTTTATTCCTGACGTTTCGTCTATCGACTTTCTCAAAGGAAAGACGAAATGTCAGGAATAAAAGCTTCACCTCCAGTCCATGTTTCCTTTACCATGTCTATACAACTTGTTCACATGGATTTTCATAATGTATAAGTATGTTTTTTTTTTAAACTGTTAGACTGTTTCCCCATAGAAAGGGGGTTAGTCAAGTAGAAAATGAGATTTCATTGACTTTTGCCCCCTTTTAGTGGTACAATATTCGGAGAGGGATGGGCTGCCAGCCCTACACCCCCTCGGAAGTATCATTCCCCTGCAACCGTAGGGGAATACAAAGAAAGGAGAGAACATAGCCACAGTGACAAACCAAAAGGGGTAAGCTTTAGGTAGCAGCGATCATTCATTTCTTCTCACCTAGTATGCAGTAGTACCATTTCAATCTCTAGATGTGTGTATGTAAGATTGTCTGTACAGTACACATGGATTAACACTTTACAAGGCAGTGGATCCTCTAAGCTGAATAAAATTGTCTTGTATCTGCTATCAGCCAAAACAAAATCTTCAAATGTCCTTATCAGGATGATATATCCCTAAAGAGTAAGTCAAAATAGTTTGCTCAAGATGGTTCATTGAATCTTTTTTGGGCATATGGTCCTCCAAGCTGAATAAAATCACCCAGTATGATCAAAACAAAATCTTGAAATGTCCCAATCAAGATGTTATTTCATCAGGTAAAGAATAGCAAATTGATGAGGCTAATGATGAATTGATTAATAAATGGTTAAGATGAAATAATGTTAATTTAGTATTTATTTTATGAGGAGACTGTCATCTGTAATTTATTTAACAAGACACGTCATCATAAGGGTAGAGTACTCACTCAATACATTTTGGCCTGAATACATGTGATGAAGAAAATGTTCTATCTTATACTTTTATATCAGATTTGGTTTATACAGTTAGTGAGTTTCAGTAAAGAGAGAGTATCTTTTCCCTAGGAGTATCATCACATGAGAATATTTATTCTCCTTAGGATACAAAACAGTTTCACATCTTTGAGAAACTTCCCTATTTTTAAGTTATGAGCATGCATAAGCACTTCTTTACAGAAATGGAACAAATGGGAAGAACTTTTCCAATACTAGGCAGTCCATTGATATATGAAAACATGTATACAAACAAAAGAACCCCAGAGACACCGTAGAGCAAGGGTTCTCAAACTTTTTCTTGTTAAGTACCCCCTGAGTTATGAGGTCATCTTCCCGAATCCCCAATAATCTAACAATGAAGAGAATGGTAATTTATTGACTAACTCAATAAAGTACAATAATTCTGCAAAGGATATTATAAAATTATTAAAATTTTAATGACTTTATTCAGAAGATTGAAGGAACACACACTGCTAGCACGGAATTTCATAATCCACAACTACCACTATTTAAAATACGTTTTTCGTCAGCCATCTGAGTACCCCTAGAAATCTTCTTGTGAACCCCAGTTTGAGTACCCCTGCCCTAGAGGGAAGATTTACTTACAGGTTGTTAAACTATACTGGGGACAGCCTCCACCCCACTGAGGAACCTTATGAAGGTACCTTCTGAAGACCCCTGTACATATTCTGACTGCCGGTTCCAGCTCAGTTCTAATTCTGGCCAGTCCAGAAAGAGATCCACTTATAGTCGGTTTTGGTGGCTGCATCTGGCCAACGTCAGCCTTGATTAGATTTTGTTTAAAGCAGACATTACCTCTTTTTATGAAGATATGACAGTTGTGGTACTAATAGCTGTTGCTGCAGTTTACATTGTTTAAAAACAATATACATATATGTGTGTGTGTATATATATATATGTGTGCATATTTGTGCATATACATATATATGTATATGTATATATATATATATATATATATATATATATATATATATATATATATATATATTGCTGATAACCACAAAGGAAACCTGAAAAGAAACTAGAATTCCCAAACGCCTCTCGTGATATTTCACATCATCAGGGGAATACAAAAGGAAAAAGTTACACATATGTATATAAGAGGTATAAAAATAAACTGGGAAAGGTACAGACAATACATACATACATATACCAAGGCTTTTTTCCCCCCTTACAAGGGAGGTAGCCAAAAAGGAAAAGGCATAAAATCATTCCCACCCATTCCATCCCTGAATACACTCCACACCCCTCCACCCTCCCTCTTATCTTACCACCTCCTGGATGATGGGTCATCCCTGCACCTTGTCCACTGCCCTGGGTTAGAAGCAGTGTTGCCAGACACAGCACATCCACAGCAAGGCTGCTTCATTAAATCGGCAACCCCCCCCTCTCCGTCCCCCCATGCATAAAAGGAGAAGATGGGGAGAAATCCCTTCGGGCTGCATCAAATTTTGCTCACACATACTACCTCACCCCCCATCCCCCCACCCATTCCACCTCATGCATCACAACATCATCCATATACAACCATTCTCCATTCACTCCTTTCTTCTGTCCTCTCCCGTCCTTCCTCAACATACGTTCCCCTCTTCCCCAAAGCCCCCTTCACCCCATCCATCCACCTCATCCTAGGACATCCCCTTATGTTCACTCCCTCCACATCTGCTTTCCATACCTCTTTTACTAGTCTTTCTTCGCTCATTCTTTCCATGTGTCCAAACCATCCTAATACTCTTTCATCAACCCTATCTCCCAACTCCTTTTCCACCCCCGTTCTTCTCCTCACCTCCTCATTTCTCACTCTATCTAGCCTAGTAACCCCCATCATACTTCTCAGACACTTCATCTCAAACACATTCAAACTCCTTCTCTCTTCCTCTCTTATGTTCCATGTTTCTGCCCCATACAGTGCTGTTGGCACAACCACTCCTTCATACAGTCTCCTCTTAGCATCCATTCCCAAATGTCTATTCCTCATTACACTCTTCAATCCACCAAGGCATTTACTCACTTCTCTCAATCTACATTCTACCTCCACCTTCACTCCACCTTTTCCTGCCACATTTGCACCCAAGTACAGTATCTAAAACTATCCACTTCCTCCAGTCGCTCTCCCTTAATGCTCACTTCCAGTCTACTGCCACTTTCACCCCTTGTACATCTCATCACCTTACTTTTACCCACATTTATCTTTAGCTTTCTTCTATCACATACTCTCCCAAACTCTGTCACGAACTTCCTCAATCCCTCCTATCCTGCCACAAGCGCAGTGTCGTCAGCAAACAAAGCTGGCTCACCTCCCACTTTTCTCCATTTTCTTTAACCATCTCCAATCCCTGACCCACTACCCCATCCATGTATAAGTTGAACAGCCAGGGCAACATAACACATCCTTGACGAAGTCCCACCTTTACCTCGAACCACTCACTCTCTCCATTTCTAATCCTGACACATGCTCTACTACTCTCATAAAAACTCTTGAGAGCTCCTAGAAGCTTTCCTCCTATCCCATATATCTGCATAACCTCCCACATTGCCTTTCTGTCTACCCCATCATAACCCTTTTCCAGATCCATAAAAGCCCAAAAAACATCCTTCCCCTTTCCTATAGCTTTCTCACATATTTGTCTTACCACAAAGATCTGATCTACACAACCTCTACCCGTCCTAAATCCACACTGTTCCTCACCAATTACTCCTTCTGTTCCTCTCCTAATCCTCTCAATCAAGATCCTCCCATAAACCTTCCCAACTACTCTGAAACTACTACATTCACACTTGTCCCCTTTTCCCTTGTAAAGTGGAACTATACAGGCACTCCTCCAGTCCTCCGGCACTCTACCCTCTCTGCAGACAATACACATTGAGAAAATGTAACAAACAAACATTAAAATAGATAAAATCAAATTATTATTGAAAAGATGTAATGTGATTACAAATTTTGTCAAAAATAATTTGATTTTATGTATTTTAATGTTTGTTTGTTACATTTTCTCAATGTTTATTGTCTGTACCTTTCCCAGTTTATTTTCATACCTCTTATATACCTATGTGTAACTTTTTTCTTTTGTATTCCCCTGAAGATGTGAAATATCACAAAATCGCTTGGGAATTCTAGTTTTTTTTCCAGTTTCCTTTGTGGTTATCAGCAATTTATTGGATCACATGGTTTTTTTATCTTTTTGCATATATATATATTTGAGAATTGACATTGGCTACAGCTCTCCTACTTCTCCTATTAGCCAATAACAAAGAAATGGTACAGAAAGATTGGGCATTTCAAACACCCCTAGTTACTACAACAGTTATGAACAGAGCATTCCAATTTCAAGAAATGGACAGGTGAACTGTATGTTATAAAGTTTACTCTGGAAGCTGCTGTGGAAGTTGAACTGAAAGGGCAAAATCTGAGGCAAATTTCTAGAGTAGATGGATGACTTCTGGGAAGGAGGAAAATAAGCCCAGTTATTCAGGGAAATTACTCGAGTAGAGGAAAGTGAAAAGTGGAGTTCCATAGAGATCACTCTGTACCACTCATATTTTTTTGTATACATATAGGTCTTAATATGATGGACAAAGACAATATTTTTGGTCTAGAAAATTATTAGTGATAAACAGGGCTAATTAAAGAAATATACATGGAGCATGGAATGCAGGAGTGGGTTATATCAGTATGTATCCATACATCTGTAAGGTGAATGAGAGTTTATAGTATAATCATGGCTACAGTTTGTATATCCCTGCTAACATATGCAGGGATGTGGCTAGGTACAGGGGACTATCGGCATGACCCAGAGCTATGTTTTTTATATTCACACTGAAGGTAGTCCCCAGTTTAGAACTGAAATCTAAAGCCGGTCCTAGAATTGTTTGTTTTTCTCTTTCCAAACATTTTTTATTTTTGCGAGTTGGACATCTTTCAGATACTTTTATAGATACTTCATCTTTTCTTTTTCTTCTTTGTATTTCCTTTTTCTGTTCTTCTTCTTTGCATTGTTAGCAATTCCCATTCTTATGAATGAAAAGAATGTATGCCCAGGTATCACTCACTTTCTTTGGTTCTCTCTTGTAGGAGACCCTCTAGAACCCCAGGGTATTTGGTAAAAGCCTCTTGGGTTGGCCCACCCATAAGTCACTCAAAAGAAGAAGAAAAAGAAATGTACTGCTGTTAGTACTGTGTTAATGATGGAATGTGTAAGACTAAATGCTGATTTCTGTGTGGTGTGTGTATTTTGGGCAGATGGTGGCTTCCAGGCTAGTTTGTGTGTTAGTACTGTTTTATTGCTAGATGTGATCTGATCAGAGATAGGTTTATGTGATTCTTATGTGTCAAATGTTTTCTTATCTGGGTACATGTAAGAATATCATATTAGTGACTGAATTTGGGTGCAATGAACTGTGTATCTGAAGTAGTATAGTCTAGTGATGAGAAATTATTTTCACTAGTGGATGAGGAGCATTGTATGCTTAGCATGTATTACAATGCTCTAGACTATGAATAGAAATGGGTTATTAACCTGTACAGTTCCAGGCAAAATCAACTCCCGGCACTCTCTGCCAGTATTCTTAACAGTACCTTTGGAATGAATCCCAGCAGCTACTAGTTGTAGTGGGACAAGGGTGACAAGAAAAATGTTGACAGCTCCTAGCCATTGCAGGGACTGTATGGGTTAAAGCTGTAAGGTAGTATTGTAACTCATGTTACTCCCCAATGTAGTTACCAGAATTTTTTTTTTTTTTGTCAAGATGGTGTGCATGCACACAGTTTTTCAATAATGCAGTACATAGTTCACTATATATGAATCTAGATGCTCTGCTTTATTTTTTATTTTTTTTAAAGTTTTTATTTAATTTTTTGTATGTATGTATGTATGTATAATCTTAGATTTTTTGGGGAGGAGTGGGTTAGATGATTAGCAGTGTGTAGAGGTTATATTTGTATTTTCAACAAAAACCCACTGTGTTGGATAAGAAGAAATGAAATAAATAGATTCCATATATTTTGATCACGGACTGTGATCCTCTTCAGTGGAATACGTATTCCACTGAAGAGGATCACAGTCCGTGATCGAAATATATGGAATCTATTTATTTCATTTCTTCTTATCCAACACAGTGGGTTTTTGTTGAAATTTACGAATGTGTTACGACATTACTTTGTAGTTACTATTATAAAAGTTACAGGTAACATAATAGCAGGTTCATAACTTTCTCTCTGTATTGGCAGGTAACCTGGGAGGAAAATGCTGCTGCAGTGACTAAACCACCTCCTGCCCCAAGTTCTTCCTTTGCAGCAAAAGTGTGAAGCTCTCAAGAATCACACAGCTGGCTCTGGATGCCAAATGTTTCATTCTTTTTAGCTTTCAATCTTGGGTTTCTTCTTTCTTTGTTGGAATCAGAATCACCAAACTTGCGCCCCACCCACCAGTCTTCTCAATAGTCACAACCTCTACATGTAGTCCTGTTCAACCAGTCCTGGATGTGGTGTTTCAAGCTTCAGCCAGAACAAGCAGAAAGCAACAAGCCTTATTATTTTCAGTCGGCCAAGGCAGGCTAACATGACCCCTTCACTATTGTGGCATACTTTATCGGTCTTATTCTGGTGAACAGTGCATTACTTCATTCAGCAGAGGAATGGACCCAAGACTTGATGGGATTTTTTTGTAATTTGTGATGCCCTACAGTCCAGGGGGACTCCTCAGCTGAATGATATTATTTGGCATTATTCAGGACAGTTCATGAAATATGCTACCTTGTTAATGGGCTTAACAACTGTAGTCATATGCAGTTCTTACCCATTCAGTTTGATTCAACCCAGTGTCTTCACAAAAAATAAATAAACAAATAAAAAAATAAATAAATAAATAAGTAAAAGAAAAAAAGTTGATAGCCTTACCCATGTTGGCATGATTGTGTCACAGCAAAAACTACAGCAGGTTCAGTTCCAACGAGTTTGTCATTTATGTATGGTAAAAATAAGTGCAGGGTCATTTGAGGGAATGTCTTTAGTTCCTTGTAAAATGACTTGATTTAAGATGAGTGATCATATGCTACAAGTGTTTCAGAGAATACATGGGAAGTATTGCTGTTTTGCACACCTCCAGGAAATATTAAAATTATAATTGGTTTGAGTCTCTTTCATGACTTTTGTTAGATGATTTAATGAACTCAATGTAAATTGACACAACATATACATACACAAATGCCTTAATCCCTCCTTAAAGTGTAAGAGGGGGTGACCAATTCAAAGCATATTTGATTGACACATTTGCTAAAGAATTATGCCCTTTTTCTGCATGGTGCCTTGGTCATATAACTAACAGAAGTCAGTGATTGGACAACAACCCTTATATGCCCTAGAAGGGAGCTGTGCATGTATGCTTGGAATTTGTTCATGCATGCTTGGTATTGTTCCATAACTTGTTTAAAGTTATGTTGTTGTCTTGTTTCTTGATGTAAGGCAGAATAAGAATGTGGTTATGTTTGAATGTTTTGAATACTTAATTTAACGTACAAATACTGGAGGTTTTAAGGCTCTAATTCCATGAAGCTTAAGGTTGTAATAAAGTATGTACATTTTGAATTCGCAAGTACATATACGTATGCATAAGCAAAATTCTGTGAAACACCCATGACTATATTACAGTTACACGAACTGATATTATGTCAGCCATGATCAATCTGCTACTGTAAGGATATTTGTTGGAAATGAGTCAAGGGAATGCACTCTGGTCGGCATTACATAAATTCTCAATACCTTGTAGTGTAGCTTCGGATAATTGAGACTAAAGAAATTCACAATTTGAACTAACAGAATTTATCTCAAATGGGGAAAAAATACAATCTCATTCACTCAGAAAAACCCACTCAAAAACATTATAGACAGTCAAAATAAAATAGATTTTGATGTAATCTGATTCACTCCATATTACATCTTATGGAATTTCTCTCTTCAAATAAATAGAGGACTTACTTTTGCAAAGGACACCACTTTATACGAGAGCATGAATTCCAGTAATTTCAAATAGATATTTAGAAACTCCTCAAGTGCCAAGTAATTATGACATGGTTCTATTCAGATACAAGTACTCAAATATATTTTGACACATTTGTTCATGAAAACATATACCAACATATGAAAATTAACAATTTAAAAGCACTTAATTTGATATGAAGTAGTGCAAACAACTGTGGGTTGCTGAATAAAGCAAAAAGCTGGTCACAAAGAGGCAGAAGTGAGGAAATTTGTAGGAACCAAATGATCAAATTATGAAAGCAAGAATAATATAGTTCACAAGCGGATTGACTGAAGGCACAGTGGAAACCAATTTGATGCTTAGAATTGAATTCTGTTGTCATTAGGTTGGTCAAAAGAAGAAAAAAGTATGTGGTGGAGAGGGCCTAGCTTGTGTGTGGATTGAGGGGAATTGATAAGGTAAGAAATTGGGGCATTAAAAAAAAAACATTGTAAGCTAAATCAACCCAGTTGTGCAATATTGTCCACAGGGATATCAGCAATGGTAAACTGATATTAGCAATCGTGATAACAAAGCACTGTAGGAAACAGTTGAGTATGGGAGAAAGAATGGACCACATTGTGATGTGGTAATATGGATGCATAGAGAGAATGCAGGAAAAATAAATGGTGAAAAGCTGTGCGAGATATCAAAGGAGAAAAGAATTGTGTGAAGGAGGACACAAAAAGAAAGTAAGTGAGCATAGAAGTAATGAAGCAAAATTAGTCTGACTGGGACAAATAGAGATTTGCAAAGATTCCAACTTTAAGAAAAAGGAAATAGGATGTAAAAGTATGACTATAGGCGGATAGAACAAAATGGAAGAGAGGAAGCGTACTTAGGGTGATTGAGAAATTAATTTCTCCAGAGAGAGAATGTCTGTTTCATCAGGTGGCACCTACTAAAGAATTGGAGGTAGTCCTAAGGGAGATGATTGAGTCATAGTATATACCCACCCTACACCCACTCCACACTTCCAAAAACTCCCTTGTCCCTCCCATCTTAGCACCTTGTAGATGAAGGATCATCTGTCCCTTGACACACTATCCACACTATCCAAATTGAACCTACCAACTCTGGAACAAAGAAGAGAAAGAGGAGATTTGCTAACTATCTACAGAATAATGAAAGGAATGGAAGTTTTAGACAGGAACGACCTATTAGTGTGGGAAAACAGTAAAACAAGAGGACACGGAAAAAAATTGAAAAAGGATAGTTATAGAAAAAAATTGAAAAGGAACAGTTTCCCACACAGAGCGATAAATACATGGAACAAATTAGACAACAAAACAGTATGTGCTAACACTATACAAAATTTTAAGATAAAACTTGATGTGGAGAGATACAAAGACGGGTCACCACGAGCATAGCTCCCCTCCCGTATATTACAACTAGGTAAATACAACTAGGTAAATACACTCCTTGGGTCAGAGGCAATGTATCAAGACACAACACTTCCACAACAGAACCCAAGAGATGGAGCTAGGTTACCTTCACTGCTTCATTATAAGGCAACCTCCTCCTTTATCTTCTTGAGAAATATACGGAACAGATCAGAATATCCCATTAGGCTGCATCATTCCCTCATCCACAGTGGCGTAGCTAGTGCTTTTGCCGCCCCTTCTCACAAGGAATTCAATAATTCAATATTACAAATGCACATTAACTTCTTAAAGGATATATATATATGTGTGTGTGTGTTAACACGCTTGCAAACTGTCACGCTTTATTATGCTTAATAACGTAGAAAAAACTGACATCTATGAGAGACTGATTAACATAATTTTATATCAATCATACAAGGACCAAAAATGCAGCCCCTCAAAAAGTGCCGCCCCTACCACCCCCCCTTAGCTACGCCACTGCTCATCCATTTATAACCGCTCACCATTCCCTTCTATCTTTTGCACTCCTCCCTGTGCAAGAACGAGACATTCCCTTTGCATCCACTACCCTGTTCACCCAATCTATCTACCTCTTTTTATTGGTTTTCACCTCAAATTCTCTCCATCCATTTCTGTGTTCCAAACTTTTTGCCCATCCTGCATTGCTCTCTCAATACACCCAAACAATTTCAGCATTCATTGACCAACCATATCTGCCAGCTCTTTCCACTCCCACTGTCCACCTTCCTTCCACATTTCTCACTTTATCCACACTCATACATACATACATACATATACCAAGGCTTTTTCCCCCTTACAAGGGAGGTAGCCAAAAAGGAAAAGGCATAAAAT
This sequence comes from Oratosquilla oratoria, assembly GCF_046742065.1. Taxonomy (NCBI): domain Eukaryota; kingdom Metazoa; phylum Arthropoda; class Malacostraca; order Stomatopoda; family Squillidae; genus Oratosquilla; species Oratosquilla oratoria. The sequence goes on from NC_134806.1 coordinate 16,459,320, forward strand.
CATTTCCACCCATTCCATCCCTGAATACACTCCACACCCCTCCACCCTCTCTCTCATCTTAGCACCTCCTGGATGACGGGTCATCCCTGCACCTTGTCCACTGCCCTACAATACTTTTTAACCATTTCATCTCAAACATGTACTAATAGAAGAGAAAAAATTAATTGGCTGCATTATTTTTGACCCAAGCAGTGTGACAGGACAGGGATCCTTCATACATGAGATTCTGAGAAGGTAGGGTTTGGGTTTGGATGGTTATTAGGTTGATGTGTGCTTTGATTCAGCCATCCCACTTTTAGGCGGGAACCTTTTGGTATGTGTATTTACCTAGTTATATTTTACGAGACGAGAGCTATGCTCGTAGTGACCCATTTTCATATCTCTCCACATCCAGTTTATTCTTAGAATAGTGTATAGTTTTGGCATTCACTGTTTCTCCGTTCAGTTTGTTCCAGACATCAATCACTCTATGTGGGAAGCTATTCTTTTTCAGGTCTCTTCTATAAGTGTCCTTCTTTAGTTTCTTTTCGTGTCCTGTTTATCTTCTGTCCCACTTTAATAAGTCATCTCTATCGAGGATTTCCATCCCTTTCATAATTCTGTAAATGGTCAATAAATCACCTCTTTCTCTTCTCAGTTCCAGTGTTGACAGATGTAGTTTCTCCAATCTTTGTTCATATGTCAGATTTGCCAGTGTAGGTGCCATTTTTGTCACTGCTCTTTGGATTCTTTCTAATTTTCTATGTTCTTTGTGCTGGGTGCCCACAATGTTGCGGCATATTCTAGTTTAGGTCTTATCAGTGTAACCACTATTTTTTTTAACCATCTCCTCATTTCTGTAGTCAAAGGCCACTTTCATTGATCTTAGTAAGTTAAAAGTCTCTCCAAATAATTTATTGAAGTGTTTATCAGGTGTCAAGTTGCTTGAGATGATTACTCCCAGGTCCCTTTCTGAGTTGACTTTTTTTTACTTCTTTGTTTCCAATTTTGTATTGACCTGATACTCTATTTTTGCTTTTTTCAAATTCTATTATGCTACATTTCTTGATGTTGAAGCTCATCTCATATTTCTGACTCCATTCCCATATTTTGTCTAGGTCTTCTTGTAGCGATCTACAATCTTCTTCCGTTTTTACTCTCTTGAGTAATTTGGCATCATCAGCAAAGAAGTTCATGTAACAATTTACTCCCTCATCCATATCATTTATATATATGGCAAACATTAAAGGAGCCAATACAGAGCCTTGCGGGATGCCACTTTTCACATCTTCCCAGTTTGAATTTTTGTCTCTAAGTACCACTCTCATTTTTCTTCCAAATAAGAAGTCCATCCATTCTAGCAGCTTACCCTGTATTCCTCCTATTATTTCAATTTTTCTTATTAATTTTATGTGTGGTACCTTATCGAACACCTTCTGCAAATCCAAGAAGACGCAATCTACCCAGCCATCTCTTTCCTGTATTTACCTAATTGTACTATACAGGAAAGGTGCAACACTTGTGGGGTCCTCCTGTCTCCTACTTTTAGTTATAATTAGCATCATGGTTCCAACTTGAGCTATATTTTATTCTTCAGTTATCGTACATATGAATTCATGTATTTACTTAATTGTAGTATGCAAGAAAGGAACTCCTGTGGGGTCCTGTCTCTTAATCTCCATTTATCATACTTGTATGTGTGTATAAAAAAATTCATCATGGTTGTAGATCAGGTGGTTGGCTTGTGACAAACAACTGTCATCCTCCTGAGATCTCTTAACATATTACTCAATCTTTGGGGTATGCTATGACCTTACACACACACATATATATGACTTACTAAATTGGGATAAGAGAAACACAAGAGGACATGGAAAGGAACTCAAAAAGGACAGTTAAAGAAGAGACAAAAAAAAAAAAGTTTTCCAGACAGAGTGGTGGATGTATAGAACAAACTAGACAAAATAATAGTGTGTGCAAAAACAATACAAGAATTTAAGAGCAAGTTAGATATGACAAGATACAGAGAGGGGACACCACGAGCATAGCTCTCCTTCCTGTAAGATACAACTAGGTAAATACAACAAGGTAAAATAAATACACACACAACTTCTTATCCTGCAGAGCAGGGTGTTAGCTTATGCTGTGATTCTTTTTAGCTATGGGCAGGGATCAAATTCATGACCGCTTAGCTATAGTATGTGTGTATGTATGTTTATATACTGACAGCTGTTTCAGCCATTACACAAGGCCATCTTCAGGGTAACATCAAATGCAATGCAAAATTATAAAGATTAAATACAATGAAGTTGGATGTTTTGGGAGGTACCCAGGAAGGTTGTCCTACTAATGATGTTGGCTCTTGTCATGATATCCTGTCCCAGTGGTCTCCTGTCCCAACATTCTTCTGTCTTTTGTATCTTTATTCCTGTCCTAAGGTCTTGTGGCTTTTTTTCTGACTCATGGGTTTGTTTTCTTACATGTGGAGAGGACATACTTGGAAGATAACTAGGTGTTTAATGAAGGTTTATGTAAAGCAATGCTTACTACCTCGGCAATTATTAAATGCCCAAAGTTGTTGTCACAGTGGATGATTTCTGTGACCCTGATGAGGAACCTAACATGGCTGGGAGAGAGAAGAGTAAGAGGTTACTTGAAGGATATAGAATAAAACTGGTTTTCATATAGATGCATTAACTCCTGGAATAGCATGGAAGCGGACATTGTCCAGACTAAATCCATTTGATTCCAAAGCTAGGTTTGGTAATTGAAAAAAAAGAGACAAGATCCTACAATTGTAACTCCTTTTCTGTATATCATAATTGGGTAAATGAGTTGCTCACTGGCTTGGTGGCACTACATGAATGCAAAGTTGGAGTGGAAGTATATTGAATTATGTTGGTAGGAGACGTCTGTAAGGTGGTACCATCCTAGCCCTCTGAGAGGGAGAAGTCATGAAGTTTAATCAAATCACAATTCAATAAATATCTAAACAGAACAAAAAAGTTAAGTGGGCAACATAAATGAACTTAAAACCAGGTTTGATGACTGGGAGGCACAGAGATGGAACCCAGTGAGTATAGTTCTAACAAAATATATTAATCAACACAAAATAGACCTGGCTACAGAATCAAACTGCTTTAGATATAAAAGAAAACATTGAACACCTTATCCTATAATGCCCCACATGAACAATCCCCAAGTGACCAATGCCTCGTGGCATAGTTAGTTACTTGGGAGCTGTGGATCTCTTGCAAGAAGGAGGTGGAGCAATGGATTGATTATTATTCCAGTATATGTGCACCAAAAACATTTCCTCATTACAAGGGGGATGAACAAGTGAGAGCATGGACATCATAAAAAATAAAACCCGTTCAAACACCCCTCCCATAAATGTACCTCAGGGATAAAGGGTTGCCCTCTCCCCTGCCACACTGCTCGGACTAATACCAATGTAGCAAGGCATAATTCTTGTACAGCAAGTTTGACAGCTTGAGCAAATTTACTTTCATTGCTTCACCAAACATTACAATGAGGTAAATACATATATATACACAAGTAAACTAAGTACAGGAGTCCCTCACATAACACGGGGGTTAGGTTCCTGAAATTACCGTGTATGACCAAATCCGCGTGTGCTGACATTCCATATTAAATACTGAGAACCGTATATATGTGTGTGTGTGTATGTGGTGTATGTATGTGGCGTTTGTGGTGTATGTATGTTTGCGTATATACGTGTGTGTATGGCGTATATGCATGTGTATGTGGCATATATACATATGTGTGTATGTGGCGTATGTATATGTGTTTGTATGTGGCGTATGTATGTGTGCGTGTATATCTGTGTTTACATGTACATGTAAACATGTATGTGCGTGTGTCTGTGTTCGTATTTGTGTGTACACGCACGCGCATTCACAACATACACTGGTTGTTTAACGTGTCTACGTGTGCGTGTGTGTCGACACGGTGTGTAAGAGTGTATACATCTGTTTTTGATCTCCCAAACCACCACCGCCAGTAACAACAAGAACTTCATAAAAGAAATTAAGACATGACAAGCACAGTCATTATCAGACTTATTATTTGTGTTCCAAACGAAAGAAACATTACACCTCAACAGGTTAGGGCGGTAAAATTTCACGATAGCACGGCGTGGGTGGTGGAAGCGACAAGCTAAAGCTTGTTGACTACCCCCCTACCACCCCCTACTCCCCCTCTCCTCCCCTCCCTCCCTCCTGCATCAGTACCTGGAGGTTGACACATGACCGCAGGCAGCCACCCACGGCTATCCCCTCGCCCCACACCCTTGTTTGAGCAGTTCCCAGTACATAATGACCGCTTTATCTGAGGATCAACTGTATATGGTAAAATAGAAAGCAGTCACCACAAATGTTTGAGATGTTGCCCCGTGTGTGCGTATGTGTGCCTGACTGGGGGCAAATTTTAAAACGGTTCTCTATATTTGAGATGGTTTTGAAATAAAATCTGTGTGTGATTGAATCCGTGTTAATTGAGGGACTTCTGTAAAGGGTAATGGATAAAGCAAAAGTGGAAGAAAAAATCTATGTGTTGATGTTGTCACTTAGTTCTGAAGGTTTGTGATCTAATGAGAAAAAAAATTGTGTTTGACTGGTGTACTTTTTTTTTTTTCACAAATTGCAGCCAAGAAGTAATTTTGGAAAAAATCAGATTTGATGAACTTTGAATTTCATGACAGGCATAACTTAATTTCCTAATATTCTTTAAAGCCCCTTTTTGAATTAGAAGCCAAAGAAATGGTCATTTGTCATGTTGGAAGCACTATTTATTACCAAACAAGATATATATAAAACTACTTGTAGGATAAAGACAAATGTTGCACTATTTTATGTACTTGTAGTTCTTAATTTAAGCAAGTTTATTTCATGGGTGAGATGCAGGGGTGACCCATCATCCAGGAGGAGCCAAGAAAGGAGAGAGAGGGAGGGGTGGTGAGTGGGAGTGGAGTGGGTGGGAATGCAATGGATAAGAGTGGAATTATGCCTTTAGACTTTGGCTGCCTCCCTTGTAAGGGGGAAAAAGCCCTTTATATATTTATGTATATATTTTTGGGGAATTTGATTTAATGCAACTGATAAGGTAATACATTTTGTTTGAATTGTGCAGTTTGTTTAAATCAACACAAGTTGGGTCCAGGGGGTGTGTGAGTATGTGTTTTTTTGATATCCAGAAATATTCCATAATGAGCTTTTTATCTCTAGAATGTATGATTTAATTGACATTGTGCCTCTTGGTCATATATTGCTTAAATTAAGAACTACCTGTATATGGTAATGAGATTTCATTGAATATGGAGAGAATAATTTATTCCTAATGAAAGGCTAACCAGAGAATAACTAGAGAAAGGACAATGAGAAGTTTTCATAAAGTAACTTTCTTTAGTATTACCTTGATTAATCTAGGAAGAGACCTGAGCGTGAGTAGTCACCCAACATGACCATCAAACTCCACTTCACCTGACCTAGCCCATCCTCACCCTTCCAGACCCTTGTAGTAAAAACAAAAATTATAATAATAAATAATAATGATGATGAAATTAAAATAGGTGATTGAACAAGTAGGGCTCAGAGCCATCTGTTCAAAAAGATTGCATAATTCCAGATGAGGATGCTAGGAAGGCCATAGATCTTGTCAAGCAAGAATTGTTTGAGTAACATGATGTTTGACAATTTAGCAGAACAATGCATAAGAATCAGAATAACGTCAATGACTTAACCACATAATAGTGACACACATCAATCTGATCATCTAACCAAATGTAACCATAGAAGTTTTGAATAAAATTAGTACTGATTGGAATATGGTAAGTAGGAGATTTTTTGAATAATTACCCTTTAGAATATTGGAAAGCAATCCATTATGATATTTTTTACATATAATTTCTTGTCATAGATAGTTGTAAGAACTTCTTAATTATGAAAGGCTTTGAATAGAGGTAACTGTGACATTACTTTACGGATATGCTTATGAAAAAAAGTAGCTATATCTTTAATGTGATTGTAAAATACTGTTTCTCAGATGTAATAGGAGATACAGTGTTTAATTTCTATATTTGTAACAAATTTTAATAGTTTTACTATACTTTTTTAAGATATGAGTTTAAATTTTGGTAATTGAAGCAATCAGCTAGAGATGTGATATGAAATAATATATACATAGTCAAACTATGGTAGATAGGTGCATAGAGATTAATTATTTACCCTTGATGACACAGGTGAGATTGAAACTTGGGCTTAGAGGGCAGCTAAACACTAAATAGTAGATTTGACGACAACCAAGCACATCTAATAGTAAAAGTTGAACAGAGTTCTGAAAGACTGTCTTGCTCTCTTGGTAACCTCATTAGTATAAACAGTTGTATTAGCCAGTAGGATTCACAGGAACTTAACCATAAACGAGCCTGTTATGATGAGTCAAGTGGTGTTTATGAGTGGTTCTGTAGGAGGAATTTTATTGTCCTAGTTATCTGGGTGATTATAATAGTGAAAATACTTAAACTTTCGCAAAGTTGCTTGTCTGCATATACTGATAGAGCGTAACCCTACTGCTAAGTACTGATGTCAAGGTTAGTAGTACAAGTGATACAAGGTCATGTATCTGCAGCTCAGAACATGTTGTTTTCATCAGCACTAAAAGACAAATGCATCACAAGATAGTACTTATGATTAAACTTAATAGTATCTTTTTCCAAACTTGGTCTTTCCTTTACCAGGGCAGTTCAGGAATTCAAAGTTCTTTATGTTTAGCTTTAATATACACAGTTTTTGTGCTAATATGCACTGATTTGTATACATATGTTTGATATTCTTTAAGCTCTTTGTTACAAATTATTTTTCTATATCATTGGCCATACTAATTACTCGTAATGCACTACATTTACAACAGTGATGTTTCTTTTAGACAAAAATGTATTGAATTATTAAAATGTTGCCTCAAGTTTCACTGACTGGAAAACAAACCACAGCCCCACAATGGTTAGTAACAGTCTTCTGACTCTGTCTGTTGTATTAGTGTAGTACTATTTCTGTGTCCAGCTTCGAGTAGTAAGAGGAGTGGATCAGTTACCAGATGTTAGCTCTTCTTTTTTGAAAAGGTGGAGAAAATAGATGATAGGTGTCATAGCCCTGGTCCAGAGATGAGGTCAGCCCCTTGGGGATGTACCAGTTGAGCATGTTGGGTTTTGAGGATGGGGAACAAGGAAACGTTATTCTAAGACTCAGAGAAATTTGCTATTTGTATGAAATTACCAGTGGAATGATTGACATAATTTCAAAAGTAATTATTTCCATATCATCTTACTTTTTTCCATCCTTTATCTCTCATTATCCAAAAATGAACAGATTCTTTTCTAATTTAATTTGACCATATATATTTTATAGTATTCTTGGTCAATTAATTTATATTCATGTACAAATAGTTTTCTCAAAGATTTATAGAGTATATTTCAAATGCTTTTATGAATTACTAATGAGAGTTGCTGAAGTATCTAATACATAAATCAGTAATCCATAAGTTTTTGGTCTTCCAAGACCATCAAGGATGCTCGTTGGCCAAGTAGGTTAAAGTTTCACTGCTTGCAGTAGAAGTTGAGGTGATTGCACTTCAAACTCTGCTGCCAGCGAGTTGGACCAAGGGCATGGCTCATTAAATTCCATGCTTCAAAGTCCTCTGTAAAGGGCACCATCCTAGCCTCCTGGTGAGGGAGTTCACGATGTTAAACTGAATCAGGACCATCATCCATTCAAATTTATTTAACAGAAAAACACTGCACCATTTCCTCCTGCGCTGAGTGATTAGCAGATGGTAGTCAGGAGAAAACCAGAGACAAGACCACTGTTTTCCCCACACCATTGCTCACCAGTCACATGCATCAGGAGTACAAGAGTTTGAGCCTCCATATGAAACTGATTCAAATGGAGTGTTCTATGGTGGAATTGCTTATAACAGGGGCCATAGGGTGATCTGAATATTTCACATGATTGTTTAAAGTACATAATAATCATAAGAACAAACAGACATTCTAAAGCATTATACAGTACTTGTTTTTGCATTGCACTCTTCTGTAGTGACCAGCAGGCATTCTTGACTCATGAATTAGTTGCTTACCATGTTCAGGTATAATGAAGACTAGCAATTGTTATGAATCCTGCTTTATACTACACCGTGTACCAGAAACTATTTTGCATTAATAACTCGTCACTTAATTCTTAACTATACTTCTATATATATTGTATTTACATGTGACAGCATTAAAATGGTATGTTGTATCACTTGTACTCAATATTTGCATTGGACTATAAAAAGCAGGATTTATTACTATGTAGTATATTGATATGCTGCACCAATTTATTTATAAGGCTATGAAACCCCAAATTGATCATGTTATTTCAAGTAACTGTGAAGCTTGAAACTGAACAAGAAAATACCTGAATAAGTAATTGAGAACCCATATCAAATAGTCAAAATAGGGAGGAGTTGGAAAAGCCTAATGCTGCACTGTTGAACAGTGGCTTACATGTAAGTTTCTAGTCGTGAAGACTCACATTTCCTTTGTGGTGACTGCTGCTACATCTGTGTGAATGTGTGTGTATACTGTGGATATCTCAGCTTAGCTTGAGATCACCTTCAAATGCCATGTACCTGTAGTCCTTTTGTTTTGAAATGAATAGTGTGGAAATCTTTAGTATATAGTGTGTTGAAAGGAGACTGAATAGTACAAGAGGCACAAAATTTATTTTGGTGCAGTGCAACAGCTAGTCACTCCATATTATTCTATGTTAATCTCTCTATAGTAGGTTGAAAAATGGCTTTTGTGAAATTCAGCTGTTTGCATTTGAAATAGATGAACTCTGTTAAACAGTTAAATCATTCTGGTGATTTTTCACTCTACAACTACATTTTTCTCATAGATTGTCTCATAGACAAATGAGACAGTAGGGTTACATGTGGCTAAAAAAAAATGTCAGGTTTTAAGTCCTCAGCATCACTTTGGTAAAAGTTTCTTCATGTCTGTTGAGCCTATGGTAACAGCAACATCAGTCTTACATAATCATTCATGAATTATTGTATTTTCACTTACTTGGTAAAAATTGTAATATTTGATAACTGATGCTTGGTAGCCATTTTAAGATGATAAATTTTTATGTACTAGATTATCAGAAAGTTTTGACAGTTTTCTTGGATGGATGTGTAATGAAACTTTATACAGAGAGTGTTGTGCATAAGCAGATTTGCCATCACCCTTTTTACTGATATTGGCCCGCTTCAGTCTTTGGGGAAATCATTCCATGTTGTGGTACTGTGTATTGAGCACCATCTTTTTCCTCCTTGCATGTTTTACCTCTGCATCATGATAAATTAGTTGGCTAACAAAGAGTATTGTTGACTTTATTGTAAGAATCACTGGGCCTTTCTTAAAGTGCCATTTTTTGACTTTTTCAACCCAATGTTTTGACTTGCAGCACATGGTTTCCAGTCTTCAGTCTAGTCTTAATAAAATTAGGCATGATCTTTGTATTTGCCTCATGCAACCACCTTGACAGCGTTTAGTCTGAACAAGCAATAAGTCCAGTTGGTGCTGAGAAGGCTGGGTTTGAGTGATGAAAATGCCATTTTTACATTCGTGATGACCAGTCATTCATTGAACACTGTTTAACCAGTGGTATACAGCTGCAAATTAGTTTCCATATTTTATTTTACTTTATTGGGTCTCTCAGAGAGAGAATGTTTATAAAGCTCTTTGATTCTTTACAACTTGGTTTATATTGAGCCTTGAGAACATTGGCATGATCTCTTGCTATCTGGAATGTTGACATCTTGTGCATGGGAAAAACTCCAAATTTTATACAATTTGCTTTTGTACCATTATCTGAATTTAGGGTTTTAAGAAGAAAACTGCTTAGTTTGATTTACAATTCATCGTGTATCCTTGTGCAAGATTTTATTAATGTACTGGTGGATTGAGTTTAATGGTTTTTCTTATAACATCAAATGAAGTGTAATATTGCATCAAAAACAATTTGTGTCAGTTATCTTTGAATAGAAGCTTTAGGGTGAAAGCTAATGCTAAACTCAATAATCTAGTTATATCCAGGATTTGCAAAGCTATTAAAAAAAATAGAGAAAAAAAAAGGAAAGGGAAAGATTTTTAAGTTTTCGATCCAAGAACCTTTTCATATCACTGGCACAAGTTGCTTCCCTCCAGGGTCTTAAGTAAAGGATCTTTTTCCCAATGAGATACTGTGTTTTAATGCACTTGCTCTTTTTTCCACTCTAGGACATTTTCCATGATATGCACTATTTTCCATGGATTTTAATCTAATGCTGATGGACAGAGAAAACACTGCAAAAGTTATGGGAAACATTACCAGAGGTTGTGGAAAATTGCATGCTCAGATTAATACCTTTCCTACAGGGTAATATTTGACCTATCATTCTAGCATCAAGCAGAGGAGGAAGGCTAACAGCTACCTCATCACCTCCCCATGGTGGCCCCTGGGGGTCGACTCCCACCAGGGAAGTCAACACTTAAGTGTGAGGTAGTGACTGAGACTGACAATGTATTCATTCACTATCAGAATTTTCCTTCTACTATCTAACAATAATTTCCTTCTTCCTGCTACTAACCTAGTCTGCTGGCAATGGTATGATAGTGAGGGGTAGGAGAGGATGATCTTGGGAAGGATTACAAAGGCGGAGCATGCCAACAGGAGACCATTTGATCCATATCTAGGTCTGATGCGAAAAAAAATCATAATAATAATAAAATAAATAAGAACTATAATAATGAAAATAACAAATAAAATACATAAATGCATAGGTATAGTTAAATAATAAACAAACAGGTAAATAGTAAATAATAATAAATTGACATATAACTAATAATAAATGAAAATCAGACAGACAAATGATAACAAAACAAAAACAAATAAGATAAATTATAATCATTACAGCATCTTACTTAGGTATTTATCTAAATGATTCTTAAAGCTTCGAACTGAACTACATTGCACTACCTGTGCAGGAAGTTTATTCCATTCATTAACTACACGGTTGGCAAAGTTGTTTCTACCTACTTCCAAATTGAATCTATTTCCGGACAGTTTGAGACCATTGTTTCTTGTCTGATTCTCATTCAATGTGAAAATTTTGTCACTTGATATTGTCATAACCCACACAAAAGGGTTAAGACCACCTCTAGACCTTTGTACCCGAAGGAAGACCAATTGCTACCTTACCACCTCTTTGTGGTGCTCTATCTGATAGACTCCCACATAGGAAGTCCGTGCTAAATGTGAAGTAGTGACTGAGACTGACAACACGTTATACATCAATCAATCCATCACCTCTGGTCTTTCTGGTAGAAAACCTGTGACCATCAGGTAGCTGGCAACAGCCAGACAGAACCATAAATCACACAGAAAAGATGCATTGTTTTCTGCAAACTGTTAGTGTGAGGTATTGTAATACCTGTTTTATATCCTTTGTGCAATAATTGTACTTGGGGAGTTGTTGTTGTTGTCGTTCCCTAGACTGTCTGTCCGAGCAGTCCCGTCTCCCCAAGGAATGCCACAGCCGAAATTGGGTTTTCCCACAAATCCTTTATAGAGTGTATGTTGTGTTGTTTGCGTGCATGATTGTGTATAATGCAGTCTTCCATTATGTGTTGTATGGTATGGGGTGAAGTGTTACATCCTGGGCAGCTGTTCACAATGCGGGGGAGTTTGAACCTATGGCCAATTCTATTCTGTGTTGGTACTGTTTTAATGCAAAATGGTGTCCTGAGTGCAAATGTGTGTATTTTTCATGTCTTGGGGGGAGGGTGTCGGAGTATCGAGTTTGGCAATCTACCTTGAAGGGTTTGTTTAGTAATCTGAGTGTGTATCTTTTTGTGTGGTATAGGTAGTAGGTTATTATTATATTTTATTTTATTTTTTATTTTTATTTTTCTTGGTTTGCAGGGCTGTATTTTTATTATTATTATTATTTTTTTTTAACTGCTTGAACCCCAACCTTGCAGGTGGTCCAGAACAGTTGTTGTTGTTGTTGTTGTCGTTCCCTAGACTGTCTGTCCGAGCAGTCCCGTCTCCCCAAGGAATGCCATAGCCGAAACTGGGTTTTCCCACAAATCCTTTATAGAGCGTATGTTGTGTTGTTTGCGTGCATGATTGTGTATAATGCAGTCTTCCATTATGTGTTGTATGGTATGGGGTGAAGTGTTACATCCTGGGCAGCTGTTCACAACGCGGTCATCCAGCCTCATCTGGTAGTTTATAAGTGCTGGGTGGTGACCGCACCGCAGTCTGGCCAGGTGGACTCTGTCCTTTCGTGGGAGAGAGGATTCAGAAGGGTGGATATCAGGGGGTCTGGCATGCAGCAGTGTGTTGTCTTTCAGTGTGTTAATGGAGCGGTGAGTGATATGATTATGAATATGTTTCCGGAGGCTGGTATTTGGTGGTTGTGGAGGAAGAGAAGAGAGTATCTGTGCGTGATAAAGGTCTTTGGGTGTTGTTTTAATGTTTCTTGGTGTGTGTGGGTGTTCTGCTATGTAGTGTAGCAGGTGTAATGTGTTTGTGGTGGCTGCGGCAAGTGTTTGTGTGCCTCTCATGTCGAGGTGGTCCTTGACTTTGAGGACTTTTGTTTCATGGTGTAAATGGTCTGTTTGTGTTGTATTTGTGCAGCCTGTAATTGTTTTTAGGGCTTTGTTTTGTATGATTTGAAGGGTGTTGTGGTGTGTCTCACTGAGATTAGGAGCCCATGCAGGACTCGCATAATTCAACACTGAGCGTATGCATTGTTTGTATATTGTTATATTAGTTTCTTTGTTTTGTCCAAATATTGTTCCAGTGATTGACTTAAGTGCGTTAAGTCTGGGTGTGCATTTGTTTTTTATGTTTGTGATGTGTTGTTTGAAAGACATGGATGTATCGTATGTTACACCAAGAATTTTTGGTGTGTTTGTGTGTGGTATTAGAGTGTTGTTGATGTAGAGATGAGGTATGTATTTGTGTTCTTTTGTCCAGTTGGTGAGAAGTGTTGCTGTAGATTTGGTTGGAGCTATTTTGAGTCTGTTTGTGATGAACCATGTGTTGAGTGTGTCAAGGTATGGCTGGATTATTTCTGCAGCTTTGTCTGTGTTATGATGTGTGCATGTGATTGTTATGTTGTCTGCGTAGGAAGAGATTTGTATTTAATCTACCCTCAAACACATGTTGGGAAAAAGGATTGTGGTACTCCCCAAGGTAGGCGTAGCTCCTCTTGGGGATCGGTGCCACCTGCGTACAGCCGGTGGCCAGGGGTAGTTGCTGCCGTTTGGCCCCCTACTCTTGGGGTTGGGGGGTGGTCCCACGACGTAGACGCTGCAGCTCCAGGACCGGTCCACACCCAATGCCATTGTTATTAACAGCATTGCCCTTAACTCAGGGGAGGGGAGAGATACTACAAGGGGGGAGGTGTGTGCCTACAAGAAGCTGAGGGTTGCCTTGGAAGGGGAGATGGTAAGGTGTTGTGCCAGGCCAAGTTGTAGATGAAGAATGGCCATGGCTCTACACTTACAGCTAGTGGTGGAGGGGCTCTTGCACCTCAGCCCCACAGATTTTGCAGCATTTGTGATTGTCTCTTCCTGCATGTAGCACTTGCCACAGTGATATCCTAGGTGGTCCAGCAGACAGTAGATTCCATCCTTCTACCCGGAGGCAGGTGGACTACCTCATACCGAGTGACGAGGTAGCACCAATGTTGATTCTGTAGTATGAGGTTTGCTTCTGTGGTTGATCCTGGTCATTAATCTGGCCTCCTTGATTGTGATGCCCTTGATCTGTGTGATTATGTGTATTTACCTAGTTGTATTTTACGGGAAGGGGATCTATGCTCATGGTGTCCCGCCATTGTATCTTGCAGTGTCTAGTTTGCTTTTAAACTCATGAATGGTTTTGGCGCATACTATTTCATTATCCAGTTTGTTCCAGTTGTCCAAAACTCTATGTGGAAAACTGTTTCTCTTCAGTTCTCTTCTATAGCTATGTTTTTTTATTTTCTTTCCATGTCCTCTTGTGTTCCTCTTGTCCCAGTTAAGTAAGTCCTCTCTATCAAGTATCTCTGTGCCTTTCATGGTTCTGTAGATGGTCAGTAGGTCACCTCTCTGTGCCAGGAACAGTATGACTTTGCTGAACCTCGTTGCTGCCTTGGCAACACCATTTGCAGTAATGTTCCCCAGAATCCCTGTGTAACTAGGGATCCAGTGAAATGTTGCATACCTCTTATGCTGGTCCAAAAGGTGCAGTGAATACTGGATTGATGGCGTTAAGTAGACATCATCCATTGTGTTGGTGGACTGAATGACCTCAATAGCATGCATTAAATCTGTATGGATCACAACTGCCACCTGCCCAGCAGAGAGAGCATGGTCCAGGGCAGTGGTTCTTAACCTGTGGGGAATGGTGGAGTTGCCAAGTGGGGAATGACCGGTCGGACAGAAGAACCACTGTCTTTTTTTTTTTAATCGATGTGTTTTTGTTTCTTTTTGTTTGTTTCTGGTGTCTTTTTCTCGTCACATTTCGTGAATTTGTTTCCACCCACAAATAATCGATAGTGCTTCAAAATTTAATACATTACATCCAAATGCTGTGGTGGGAAATGGAGAGTTGGCTCACTAAAAAGTGGGGAATTGGAGAAAAAAGGTTAAGAACCTTTGGTCCAGGGCCTTGGAGATGGCAACAAACTCCGTATGATGAGTAGAGCCTCAGTCACTCACTCTCCATAGCAGCACGGTCATCACATCTTCGGTTAGAAAAGCAGTGCCACACCTTTCCATGAGGGGATCCACAGAGCCATCCATGTAGTATGACAAGCTCGTTTGAGGGAGGGAGGGGCGGGGGTGATAGACCTTCTGGCTGCAAGGACCATGGGTTGTAACTACAACCCATGAGGTGGAAAATTTGGAAGTTGGTGCAGAGGGATTGCCACAGGGGATGGGGGTCATAATCTGGATGAAGGCCATCTAGAACATGTTGCCGAACCAATTCCTGGAGTTATAAGGCACAAATCACATTCACTGCTTAGGCACTCCAGGAGTAACCAGTGGGGTCTCCCTCGGTATCTAGAGCACTCAGGAGGCAGGTCATCACTTAACTCTCCCTTGGGCTGGTCAAAAGTTGGACGAGAAGACAGGAAGAAAGCCCATAGGCGAAGGGAGGTAACTCCCACATCCTGTTTAGCCCTTGAAAGACTAGCATGACCATATGGTCACAAAAAAAGTTTTTGTATTTATGCCATTAACACTAAAACAAGTACAGGATGGCAAAAAACAAGTATGCCACAAACTAGTGTATGATTCATTTTGCAAGAACTTACACAGCAAACGTTTATACATTTAAGATAATAAACATGAATTTAATAAAAATCTAAACAAAAAATAAATCAGTCCTTAGAGGGTTAAAGTAAGATTCACCACACTGGCCCATGGAGGGGCCATAGTTATAGTACAGAGAGCCTGGTTCTGGAAGACTTAAAGCTTGTCCCACAAGCTAAGCCAGAGGGTGATGAGAACCACAGTGGTATAGTCCACCACCAAATGTACTCCTTGAATGTAGTGCGTCCGGAGGACCTTGTACCCGGCACCTAGCTGGGGTCTTGTCATGGCTCTCAGGAGATTTAATCTTGTCTTCGTGGCCTCACAGTGGTACCTGACCTCCGGAGCGAAAGAGAGCCTGGCGTCGATCCAGATGCCCAAGTATTTATAGGTGGACACCCAGGGGAGGATGTCGCTCTGAAGAGTAAGATAGGGATGCTGCTTCTACATCCTCAGACTCCTTACTCTGGTTTTGGCCATCGAGATCTTCAGTTCCAGCCTTTCACATTCCTGGGAGAGTCGATTGAGTGCCCTCTGAACCCTTCAGAGGTAGCCGCTCCCAGTAACCACCAATGTGAGATCATCCTCATAGCAGAGGAGGGCATCATCCCCTAGATCAGGGGTTCTTAACCTTTTTTCTCCAATTCCCCACTTTTTAGTGAGCCAACTCTCCACTTCCCACCACAGCATCGGTCTTTGACAAATTCGATTTTAACCCATGCAGTGTTTAGTACGTAAATATACGCTTTGCTTTTTTGTTCCATTTTACGGCCCTTAATTTATGTTTTCCCCACTTGGCAACTCTGCCATTCCCCACGGGTTAAGAACCACTGCCCTAGATCAAAGAGAGCCAGGTTCTCCTTGAGCAGATTGAAGTGGGTAAGTCTATGAACACACACACACACACACACCCCCGTAGGGTCCCATTTTCCATTCTGTGGTATGAAGATAGGTCTCCCTGGAACTCTCACTACTCTGACTCTGAGGTAGTCTGCAACTCTGGTCAGGAGTTTGCCTTGGATCCCCTTAGCAGACAAGGATGTAAGAATGGCAGAGGCACTGGTTAGCTCAAGTGTTTTTTCCAGATCCAGAAACACCACAATTGCAGGCTGACTACTGACCAATCCAAGAAGGGTTGCCACACGTTACCTTGAATTTCCCGAGCGGTTCCGGTGCCTGCGAGGGAGTAGAGGAAGGAGGGGAGGGGGAGGGGGGTCACACGAGTCGAAGTGGGATCGGAGGTCGCAGGACCTAGGGGTCGGGGTGGAGCTTCAGGGGGTACAGCTGTCTGGGCGTTCAGTGCGATGCGATGGTCGCACGGTCCTCGCGGGTTGGGGGTTGGGGGTGGGGGGACAACCTGCATCACTGGAGGTTGGTTGGCCAATAACGGCTCTTCGGGAGGGGTGCCCTTCTTTTGCCTGTCGTGAAGGATGTGTCCTCGTTTATTGGCGTCCATGAGTAACAGCTGCGTCCAAGACTGTGTGTGGTGCTTTAAGCTACCAGCACAGAGGCGACCATTGGATGGGTGACAGGAATGAGGTGGTGGGTGACGTGTCGGATGGTGGTGGGGGCGGAGGAGGGTGACCCGTGTGTACACACACACACACAAAAAAAAAGTACTGTTCACTGGGCGAGCCATTACTCGCGACCCTAGCCTTGCACAGGACATCCACATGTGTTCGAGGGCCGAACCAACACCGCGACCCTAGCACACACTCACTTCAAAAGAAGTTGCTGTAAAGTTACACACAGTGGAACTTCTGCAAAATCATCGATGCACCAAAGACGATAATCATAGTAAATAATAGTGGGCGCCACGGGACGAAACACACACGCGAGGACGACCTACGGCTCTGCTTCCGCGGGCTCAGGTCAACTATGAGACGCTGTGACGTCTCTGAAATGGATCACAATGGAAGTTGAAAAGTCTGCAGGGGGGGAGGGGGCTTTAGCCCCCCCAAAAAGTGGCCAGCCCCCCCATTAGGCCCCCCCAACTGAAATGAGCAAATTGAAAATTTAAAACACTCATTGAAATAATTTTATTAAGTGGAATTTTTAATTGCCAGGGCTAAAGATTTGTCAGCCATCAGTGCTAGCCCAACCATTAACCCCCTCCCCTTCTGAAATGAGGATAATATATGTGTATTATCATATTACTATTAGCCCCACCCAAAAATTTGCTCAGCCCCCCCTTAGCCTACCCAACTAAAAATTCCTGGCGCCGCCGCTGCTAACGATGGAAACACTAAGTCGCAATCAAAACAGCAGATGGTGTAGGGAGTGTGGTCGTCCTATGGTGTCTACGGAGAAACACACATGGGGAAAGAACCAGAAAATGTCTTAAACAATTTCTTCCTAAACCCGGGGTCACCCGTAACAAGGTATGTATATCATCCAAACAACAATTAAGGATCAACATCCCTCTCAAAACTGATGGGTGTCATGCGGAGTGTGATAGTGGACTGGCTGGTGAGGTTGTTTAGTGTTTGTCTAAAAGAGGGTAGAGTACCGGAGGACAGGAGAAGTGCCTGTACAGTTCCGCTTTACAAGGGAAAAGGGGACAAGTGTGAGTGTAGTAGTTTCAGAGGGATCAGTTTGTTCAGTGTTGTTGGGAATGCTCATAGGAGGGTTTGATTGAGAGGATTAGGAGAGGAACAGAGGGAGTAATTGATGAGGAACAGTGTGGGTTTTGGACAGGTAGGGGTTGTGTGGATCAGATTTTTGTGGTAAAGATACGTGAGAAAGCTTTAGGAAAAGGTAAGGATTTTTTTCCTTCATGGATTTAGGAAAGGCTTATGACAGGGTAGACAGGAAGGCACTGTGGGAGGTATTAGACATATATGGGGTAGGAGGAATCTGTTAAGAACATTTAAGATTTTTTACGAGAATAATAGAGCCTGTGTTAGAATTAGAAATGGAGAGAGTGAGTGGTTTGAGGTAAAGGTGGGATTTCGCCAGGGATGTGTCATGTCGCCTTGGCTGTTCAATTTATACATGAATGGGGTGGTTTGAGAGGTGAATACAAGCGTAACGGGCAGGGGATTGGAGATTGTTAAAGAAAATGGAGAAAAATGAGAGATAAGCCAATTGTTGTTTGCTGACGACACTGCACTTGTAGCAGTATCAGAAGAGGAATTAAGGAAATTAGTGACAGTTTGGGGTGTGCAAAAGAAAGAAGTTGAAGAAAAACGTGGGTAAAAGTAAGGTGATGAGATGTGCAATGGGAGAGGATGGTAGCAAATTGGAAATGAGTATGAAGGAGGAGAGACCGGAGGAAGTAGATAGCTTTAGATTCTTGGGGACAAATGTGGCGGGAAAGGGAGGAGTGGAAGTGGAGGTAGAATGTAGACTGAAAGAAGCAGATAAATGCCCTGAGGGACTTAAAAGTGTAATGAGAAATAGACATTTGGGAATGGATGCTAAGAGGAGATTGTGTGAAGAAGTGATTGTACCGACAGCTCTGTATGAGGCAGAAACATGGAACGTAAGAGAAGAAGGGTTTAAATGTGCTTGAGGTGAAATGCCTGAGAAGTAAGGTAGTGGCTACTAGGCTGTATAGCGTGAGAAACGAGGAGGTGAGAAGGAGAGCGGGGGTGGAAAGGGAGTTGCGAGAGAGGGTTGATGAAAGAGTATTAGGATGGTTTGGACACATGGAAAGAATCGGTGAAGAAAGATTAGTGAAAGAAGTGTGGAAGGAAGAGGTGGAGGGAGTGAACATGAGGGGACGTCCTAGGATGAGGTGAATGGATGAGATAAAAGGGTGCATTGGGAAAGAGGGGAATGTCTGTTGAGGAAGGACGGGAGAAGACAGAAGATAGGGATGAGTGGAGAATGGTTATGTATGGATGATGCTGTGATGCATGGAAGGGAGTGGGTGGGGGATGGGGATGAGGGAGTATGTGTGAATGATATTTTGACGCAGGGGAGTGGGCAAGATGCTGGGATGATCCGTCATTCAGTGGGAGCCAGGAAAAGAGGGAGGAAGGGGTGGTAAATGGGAGTGGAGTATGTGGGGATGAAATAGGTGGGAGTGGAAATCCATGTGAACAAGTTGTATAGACACGGTAAAGGAAACATGGACTGGAGGTGAATCTTTTATTCCTTTGAGAAAGTCGATAGACGAAACGTCAGGAATAAAAGCTTCACTTCCAGTCCATGTCTCCTTTACCGTGTCTATACAGGTGGGAGTGGATTTATACCTTTGACTTTGGCTACCTCCCTTGTAAAGCGAAAAAAAGAAAACTCTTGGTATATGTATGTGCTTAGCTTTTGTAGATTAAGAAAAGGCCTTTGACTCGGTATAACAAATAGCAATACTAAGTTCGCTACGCACGCAAGGTGCAAACTAACAGATCGTAAGGGTTCTAGAAAATATTAATGCGAAAGGTACCGCTCTGATTCGACTACATAAAAATACAGGAAAGATAAGGAGCGAGAAAGGAGTACGGCAAGGCGACATAATTTCACACAGATTATTTATAGCTTGCTTGGAAGAGATTTTAAGAAGGTTGAGTTGGGAAGATTTGAAGATTAGTGGCGAATATTTGAACCACCTAAGATTTGCGGATGGCATTATTCTTATTCCAAAATGAGTAGAAGACTTGCAAGATATGCTGAGTGATCTGAACAAGGAAATTTTCCAAGTAACTTTAAAAATTAATAAGAGTGAAACCAAAGTAATGTTCAACACGAAAGTTCAAAGTAAAGAGATTATAGTCGATGGTGAGATTCTTGAAGAAGTTGAAGAGTATGATTATTTAGGCCAGATGATAATGAAATATAAAAAGGACGTATTACAATTGGAAAGTGTTTGGTAAACATAATAAAAACTTGAGAGGCTTTCTACCTTTATGTTTGAAACGTAATTTTTTCAATAAATGCATTCTGCCAGCGGTGTGAAACTTGGAAACTGTCGAAGGCAATGGAAACAAAACTAAGAAATGCAGAGGGGAATTGAGAGATCAGTGATGGGAATAACGCTGAGAGACTGAAAGAGATTAAATTGGGTGAGAGAATAGACTAGAATGAAATATATTGAGGAGGTTGTAAAAGAGAGGAAGATGAACTGGACAGTTAGGTAATTAGCGCAAACGACTGATGAGCAGATGGAGCAAGTGTGTTATTGAGTGGACGCCGCGAGATGGGAAGCGTGGAAGAGGGAGAACAGACAGAAGGTGAGGGGACGAGATAGAGAAGTTTGCAGGCATGACGTGGCAGAGGTTGGCGCAGTCGTGTGAATCATGGAATGCTATGAAATAGGCCATTGTTCAGCAGTTGACTCAGGATGGCTGATGACATATGCACATACACACACTAGACACTGCGAGATACAAAGGCGGGACACCACGAGCATTGCTCCCCTTCCCGCAAAATACAACTAGGTAAATACACAGACACACACACACACACACACACGCTCGGTGGCGGATTGGTACACGGCTCGGTGGCGGATTGGTACACGGCTCGGTGGCGGATTGGTAAAGCACTGGCCTCACAAGCCAGAGAACCGGGGTTCGATTCCCCGGTCGGGCGGAGATAAGTTGGGTTTGTCTCCTTTCACGTGTAGCCCCTGTTCACCTAGCAGCGAGTAGGTACGGGACGTTAGTCAAGGAGTTGTGACCTTGCTGTCCCGGTGTGTGGTGTGTGAGTGGTCTCAGACCTACCCAGAGATCGGCTAATAAGGAGCTCTGAGCTCACTGCCGTAGGGTGGTGTCTGGCTGTCTCGACAGAGACTGCAGCAGATCCGAGGTGAATACACAATAATATGTCACCTGAGAAACATATAAACAAGATATTTGGAGAAACTTATAATCTAATAAGAACAATCAAAGTGACATTTACATACCTGGATAAGAAATGGTGAAGAAAATACTAATCACTTTGATAAGACCAAGATTGGAATATGCAGCAACGATGTGGTCACCAAGTACAAAAAAACGTACATCAAAACTTGAAAGAATATAAAGAGCAATTACAAAATTGGCACCAACACTCTCAAAACTATCATATGAAGAGAGACTAGCAAAACCTGAACTACAGACATTAGAGCAAAGAAGAGAGAGAGGAGATTTGATAACTATATATAGAATCATGAAAGGGATAGAAACTACTGATAGAGAGGATCTAATAAAATGGGATGATAGAAATACAAGAGGACACGAAAAGAAAATCAAGATAGACAGCTATTGAAGAGATGTGAAAAAGAACAGCTTTCCTCACAGAGTAATAGACAGTTGGAACAAGTTAGATGAGAAAGTGGTGTGTGCAAAAACAATACATAGCTCCCCTTCCCGTAAAATACAACTAGGTAAATACACACACACACACACACACACACACACACACACACACACACACACACACACACACACACACACACACACACACACACACACACACATCTGCTAATAATGAGCTCTGAGCTCACTGCCGTAGGGTGGTGTCTGGCTGTCTCGAAAGGAGGCTGCAGCAGATCCGAGGTGAATACACACACACACACACACACACACACACACACACACACACACACACACACACACACACACACACACACACACTGGGAAGAAATATACAAATAAGAAACATCAGTGGAAGAGAAATGGAATATTTTGACAAAAATTTACAAAAAAGGAGTGGAAAAGTATGTCCCAAGACAAAAACAAGAAAAAGAATATGTAAAATGCTGGTACAACAAAAGTTGTAGGGAGTTAAAAGACAAAAGAGACAAAGCCTGGACCAGATGGAAAAAAGACAGAAGACCTGAAAAATGGAAAATATATACTGGTTATAGAAATGAATATGTACAAAAGTGCAGAGAGGAAAAAAGAAAATATGAAAAAGATGTTATAGAAAAGTGTAAAGATCAACCAAAACTATTCTACAGATTTGTAAACAATAAACCGAAAAACAAACAAGACTTGGAGAAATTAAGACAAGGAGGAGTTGAATACACTGAGGAAATGGAAATGGCAGAAATTATGAACAAACATTTTAAATCAGTGTTTACAAGGGAAAATATACAACCTGAAGAGATTGAGTGGAAAGAAAAAGTCCCCCCTATGGAAGAAATAGAAGTAACAAAGAATGAAATATTGACACACTTGGGTAATTTTGATGTCAGTAAATCGCATGGGCCAGATGAAATAGCATACTGGATTCTGAAAGAATGAAGAATTGAACTGGCAGACAAAATACATAGCATAATAAGCAGTTCCTTGAAAGAAGGAAAAGTTCCAGAAGATTGGAAAAAAGCAAATATAGTACCTATATATAAAGGAGGAAATAAAGAAGACCCTACCAACTATAGACCAGTCTCTCTAACAAGTGCAATAGCAAAAATTTGTGAAAGAATTATCAAAAGTAAATGGGTAAAATACTTGGAAAAAAACAATGTACTAAATCCAAGGCAATTTGGATTCAGACAAGGACGATCATGCGTCACCAATTTAATATGTTTCTATTCAAGGCTAATAGATATAATACAAGAAAGAGATGGATGGGCTGATTGTGCATTTCTAGACCTAAAAAAAGCTTTTGACAAAGTACCACATAAGAAGTTGCTTAAGAAATT
Organism: Oratosquilla oratoria; assembly: GCF_046742065.1. Lineage (NCBI taxonomy): Eukaryota > Metazoa > Arthropoda > Malacostraca > Stomatopoda > Squillidae > Oratosquilla > Oratosquilla oratoria. The sequence goes on from NC_134806.1 coordinate 16,482,263, forward strand.
AGAATATGAAGGAGGAATACAAGGTAAATTGCTAAATTGGATGGAAGACTTTTTGCAAGAAAGAAAAATGAGAGTAGTGATAAGAGACCAGCACTCAAAATGGAATGAAGTAATAAGCGGTGTCCCGCAGGAAACAGTTCTGGCCCCAATAATGTTTGCTATATATATTAATGATATGGATGAAGGAATTGAAAGCTATATGAGCTTCTTTGCAGATGATGCAAAACTACTGAAAAGAGTGAAAACTGAAGAAGATTGTGAATCACTACAGAGAGATCTAAATAAAGTACAGGAATGGAGTAGGAAGTGGGAGATGGAGTTCAATACAAAAAAGTGTAGTATAATGGAATTTGGAAAAAGCAAAAACAGAATAACAGGATCATATAATTTGGGAGAAGAAGGAATAAAAAAAGTAGAAAATGAGAAGGACCTGGGAGTCATTGTTATGAATAATATGTCACCTGAGAAACATATAAATAAGATTTTTGGAGAAACTTATAATTTAATAAGAACAATCAAAGTGGCATTTACATACCTGGATGAAGAAATGGTGAGGAAAATCCTAATCACCCTGATAAGACCAAGATTGGAATATGCAGCAACGATATGGTCACCAAGTACAAAAAAAAATGTATAAAAAACTTGAAAGAATACAAAGAGCAATTACAAAATTGGCACCAACACTCTCAAAACTATCATATGAAGAGAGACTAGAAAAACTTAAACTACAGACACTAGAGCAAAGAAGAGAGAGAGGAGATTTGATAGCTATTTACAGAATCATGAAAGGCATAGAAATTACTGATAGAGAGAATCTGATAAAATGGGATGACAGAAATACAAGAGGACACGGAAAGAAAATAAAAAAAGACAGCTATAGAAGAGATTTGAAAAAGAACAGCTTTCCTCACAGAGTAATAGACAGTTGGAACAAGTTAGATGAGAAAGTGGTGTGTGCAAAAACAATACATGAATTTAAAAATAGTTTAGATAAAATGAGATATGAAGACGGGACCCCACGAGCATAGCTCCCCTTCCCGTAAAATACAACTAGGTAAATACAACTAGGTAAATACACACACACACAATAAGATATGGATAAAAAGAGAAATGAGTACTGAGGAATTAGAAAAAGAAAGGGCGCTAAGAGAAGAAGCAAAGGAAAAAAACTTGAAAAGATCGGAGACAGAATGCAAAGAATTCCAGTGGAGAGTAATAGACTTGAGATTAAGACAATGGCGCTTCAAAACGAACAAAACAAGGGAAGAAGAAACCAGGGAGAAGGAAGAAAATTAAAAGTGGCCTATACCAACATTGACGGACTAATTTCGGGACTGAACGAACTCAATGATTATCTGTTAGAAGCAAAACCAGACATAATGGGAATTGTAGAGACTAAACTAAGAGGTGAAATACCATCCACTGTTATCGGACAAGGTTTATACAACTACTGGATAAAAAACAGGGACAAGAAACAGGGAGGGGGAATCATGTTCTTGGCCAAGAAAGACCTAAAGGTGACAAAAATTGCAGAGGGCAAAGGTAATGCTGAATTGATCATGATAAAAGTCGAAGGCAAGAATATGAAGAGTAGAAAGTTTGTGGTGACTTATGTGCCTCCAAAAACAAGCGCTTGGAAAGAAATTGAACATAAAAAAATGCTAGATGACACAAGAAAATCACTCAATGAGATACTAATGGGTAAGGGTAATCTGGTAGTTATGGGGGACTTCAATTGCAAAGAAATTTGTTGGGACAGCATGACAGTGCAAGGAGGAGATGACTCGTGGGGCAATGTACTGCTAGATATGACCATGGAGTACACAATGACCCAATGGGTCCATGAAAACACAAGGTACAGAAATAATGAAGAGCCATCGAAACTAGATCTAATATTTACAACAGAGCCTGAAATAGTGCATAAAGTCCAGTATGAGACACCAATTGGAAAGAGTGACCATGTACTCATCGAAACTATACCAAGGAAGAAATAGACATAGAGAGGAACGAAAAGCATAGGAAAGGAAGACTGAGGTACAACAAAACAGACTTTACAAAACTAAAGACATTCTTCCGGAATGCAAACTGGGAAATATTTTACAGGGAAGAAACAGCAGTGGAAGAGAAATGGAATATATTGATGGAAAACTACAATGAAGGGGTAAACAGGCATGTACCAAGACAAAAGCGAGAGAGAGAGTACATTAAATGTTGGTTCAACAAAAGATGCAGTGAGGCAAAAGACAGAAGGGACAAAGCTTGGAAAAAGTGGAGAAAAGACAAAAAACAAAGCAAATGGCAAATTTATGTTAACTATAGAAATGAGTATGTTAATGTGAGAAGAGAGGAGAAAAGGAACCATGAGAAGGATATTATAGACAAATGCAAAGAGCAACCCAAACTATTCTATCGGTATGTGAATGGTAAACTTAAAAACAAACAGGAATTGGTGAAACTATGCCAAGGAAACATAGAATACACAGAAGATTTAGAGATGGCCGAAGTCATGAACAATCACTTTAAATCTGTTTTCACCAGAGAGAAAATACCGAATTGTGACATAGACGAAAACAAGAAATCTCCCCTCATGAATGAGTTTACAGCATCACTAAAGGAAATATCAGAACATTTATCAAGGCTGGATGTCAGAAAATCACATGGCCCGGACGGTATTGCAAATTGGATTCTAAAGGAGTGCAAAGAAGAACTAACAGACAAAATACACATCTTAATAAACAGCTCACTCAAAGAAGGAAAGATACCCGAGGACTGGAAAAACGCTAACATTGTACCAATACACAAAGGAGGAAACAAAGAAGAACCCACCAACTATAGGCCAGTATCACTAACAAGCACCATTGCCAAAATTTGTGAGAAAATAATCAAGAATAGATGGGTAAAACATCTGGAAGACAATGACATATTAAACCCAAGACAATTCGGATTCAGACAAGGAAGATCATGCTCCACAAACTTAATATGCTTTTACTCAAGACTAATAGACATAGTGCAAGAAAGAAATGGATGGGCTGATTGTGCATTCCTAGACTTGCAAAAAGCCTTTGACAAAGTACCACACAGAAAACTACTAAAAAAACTGGAACACATAGGAGGAATACAGGGAAACCTACTAAAATGGATAGAGGACTTTCTGACTGGTAGAAAGATGAGAGTAGTGCTCAGAGAAAAATATTCAGACTGGAAAGAGGTGATCAGTGGAGTACCGCAAGGATCTGTGCTGGCACCAATAATGTTTGCTATCTATATGAATGACATGGATGAGGACGTGAACTGCTACATGAGCTTCTTTGCCGATGACGCCAAACTGCTAAGGAAAATAGAAACTGATGAGGACTGTGAAGCACTGCAAGAAGACCTAAATAGGGTATGGAACTGGAGTCAGAAATGGGAAGTGGACTTTAATACTAAGAAGTGTAGCATAATGGAGTTTGGAAAAAGCAAAAACAGAATATCAGGAAAATATACAATTGGAACCAAAGAAGTAAAGAAAGTAGGATCCGAAAAAGATTTGGGAGTAATTATCACGAACGACCTGTCCTATGATATACAGATTAACAAAATTGTCGGGGAGACTTACAATTTGCTAAGATCAATAAAAGTGGCGTTTACATACTTGGACGAAGACATGATGAAAAAAATATTGGTTACATTGATAAGGCCTAGATTAGAGTATGCAGCGACATTGTGGTCCCCCAGTACCAAAAAGAATATAAAGAAAATAGAAAGAATCCAAAGAGCAGCTACAAAAATGGCACCTGCACTTGCAAACCTATCATACGAAGAGAGATTGGCTAAACTGGAGTTACCGACACTGGAGCAAAGAAGAGAGAGAGGTGACCTATTGACCATCTACAGAATCATGAAAGGCACAGAGGTACTCGATAGTGAGAACTTACTTAACTGGGACAAAAGAAACACAAGAGGACATGGAAAGAAAATAAAAAAACATAGCTATAGAAGAGAACTGAAGAAAAACAGTTTTCCTCATAGAGTTTTGGACACTTGGAACAAACTGGACAATGAAATAGTATGCGCAAAAACCATTCATGAGTTTAAAAACAAACTAGACACTGCAAGATACAAAGGCGGGACAACACGAGCATAGCTCCCCTTCCCGCAAAATACAACTAGGTAAATACAACTAGGTAAAATACATACACACACATACATATATACATATATACACATATATATATACATATATACACATATATATATACATATATATATATATATATATATATATATATATATATATATTATATATATATATATATATATTGTGTGTGTGTGTGTATTGCATTTGGTTGATGTTAGGAACACGTTTCCTATTTTCTGTATTTCTCGTAAAGAAAGTTGCCACGTAGTAAATATTGCAGATAATTTCTATTCGTAACATCTAGTGCCAAACTACCAGTGAAGAATAGAAGATCAAGCTTTCAGGGTTTTGTATTTGATTCAGCGTATATGTGTTCTGAATCATATGTATTGCCTATCCCTGGCATAGTATACTCAAAAGTAACAACGTAACGATATTTTTTGTCTGTTTGTTAAGCAGTAATGATATGAACTGTGGGTTCATGAATGACAGATGAAAGTTACTTGAAGTTCCCACTTGATAGAGGATTAGAGCAATGAAGTTTGTACGGTAAAAGAACCATGGTGAACTAAAGCCTCTCCATATGTGCTGAAAAAGACAAGCTGTATGTACACTTAAATGGAACAAGTAATCAAGTTATGATGGAGGTAGTAGCCCGAGTGTTAGGCGGTCCAGTACACTTAGCTGGTGACGTAGTGCATGTGTGTGTAACTTTTACTGCACCTGCCTTAGATCCAGCCCTTAGAGCACAGTCAAACAGGTGAGAAACAAAATATATTTTTTAATTTACAGGATCATGAATAATATTAATAATTTAATGGATTTATCTGTGACTGTGTCTGTGTAGCCTACACAGTCACAGACCTACACAATAGGTTGTGTTGATAAGATTAAAAAAATTACTGTCCCACTGTCATGCAGTGGTAAGTGAGAAACCCATGGCAGGGTAAGCCCTGTCAGTTGTGGAAAACCAGTGTTTCTCAACCAGGGTTCCGCAGAACCCTAAGGTTCCACAAAAGGTTATTGTAATAATGTAATATAGACATCATTCTATCTAACCTATTATTATGAAAAAAATAAAATGAGAAAGATATGGTATATATTTTTGTGTGTGTGTGTGTGTGTGTGTGTATGTGTGTGTGTGTGTGTATGTATGTGTGTGTGTGTGTGTGTGTGTGCAGAGGTTCCTTGAGACATGCAATTGAATTTAAAGGTTATGCAAGGGTTAAAGAAAAAGGTTGAGAAACTCTGGTCTAGGGGGACCGTGTAGGGTAATTGAAATTTTGTTGGAGACAGAAGCAAAACAAATTATTTCTGATAGAAACAAATGACAGAATTATTGAAATCGGCAAACAGTTGTCAATGTCAGCAGTGATCAAAATATCTGAGAAGTCAGGGGGTAAAATTGCAGAGCTTATTTGGAGCATTGTCTGTTACAGTACAGTACTTGTAATATTTAAACTGACAAAAGATTTGTAAAGTTTTTTCATACTCTTCCATAATATTGTTTGCTGTATGGCAGTCACAGAAGTGCTTACATGCAAGAACTTTTAAGTTGGTATCTGGTATCACAAAAGCAATGAATGTCTACAATGGAGAATGGAGTAAGGCTATTTATATATCTCTGGAGGTGGGGGATGTTGATATATTTTGAAGATGGGCAACAAGGATCTGATTCTTTCTGATGTCCATCTTACAATACCAACACCTGTAGGTGCCCATTGTTAATCTCACTGTGAAGGTGGTCAGACAATAATTGATTAAAACGTTCCTCATCAACCATACTCTGTATGTATACCCACCATATCAATGTCTTTACAAAGGGAGCTCAAGTCTTACAACGATTGTGTACCCCAAAAGATAAGATTCATTTGCTCACATCAACAGTACATCTGTCATTATCATTCACAATTGTAATAAGACATTTGTGCTATAAATGAACTTTTTAGAGAAATTGAATCTGGTAGTGCAAACTGCCACTTCTCTAATAGGTTTGGAAGGCATAGAACATAAGAACATAAGAATAAAGGAGACTGCAAAAGACCATAAGGCCTACACTAGGCAGCTCCGTATCCATCACCACCTGTCATCCCCATCCATAAAGTTGTCTAATCGTTTTTTAAAACAACTGATAGTTTCAGCGCTTACTACATGGTTACTAAGTTTATTCCATTCATCAACCACCCTATTAGTAAACCAATTCTTGCCTATTTCTTTCTTAAATCTAAAATAGTTACCTTTGATATGGGTTACCAGTAAAGTGCAGATTTTGTTCTTTTGTTTTCAGTGATGTTTGTGAAGTGTTAGCATGGGCAAGTGCCCAGATACACTGTCAGTGTTCCATCAATGAGGCCAAAGTGAGACTCCCTGCCCAGAGTCCAAAGGCAGCAGAAGAACAGGCTGTGACAAATGCAGGTTAGTTCAGTAGCACTGAATTTGTGCACAGAGAATTTTCACTAGAATTGTTGTTGTTGTCGTTCCCTAGACTGTCTGTCCGAGCAGTCCCGTCTCCTCAAGGAATGCCACAGCCGAAACTGGGTTTTCCCACAAATCCTTTATAGAGTGTATGTTGTGTTGTTTGCGTGCATGATTGTGTATAATGCAGTCTTCCAATATGTGTTGTATGGTATGAGGTGAAGTGTTACATCCTGGGCAGCTGTTCACAATGCGGTCATCCAGCCTCTTCTGGTAACTTAGAAGTGTTGGGTGGTGGCCACACTGCACTCTGGCCAGGTGGACTCTGTCCTTTTGTGGGAGAGAGGATTCAGAAGGGTGGATATCAGGGGGTCTGGCATGCAGCAGTGTGTTGTCTTTCAGTGTATTAATGGAGGGGTGAGTGATATGATTATGAATATGTTTCCGGAGGCTGGTATTTGGTGGTTGTGGAGGAAGAGAAGAGAGTATCTGTGTGTGATAAAGGTCTCTGGGTATTGTTCATGACAGTTATTTTGAACTTGTTTTACAGACACATCATTTGCTCCATGCCGAGGTGACCGTGGCCATGTGGTTTTGTCCACAAAGCCCAAAATTCTCTTCTGTGATCTTCAGTTACTCCCAGGAGAAAGCCGTTCATGTAGGTTACCTATTTTTCTTGTACAGTATAATGTTGAAATTTGTGCATATACTGTATTGAGGAAATACTTGTTTTCTGAAGATATTGAAAGCTAAACCATTATATTCAACCTCACTCTTGTCAGGGCTATACATATCAGGTAATGGCATGCCTAAGCACACATAATATTGTTTGTAGTTAATTTGTTTTCTGGTAATGTTGCAGTCATGTACAGAGAAACTCTTCCATGTGAAGCTCCTCCTAGCTATCGTGGCCAATTGGTCAAGTATGCCTACAAAATTACTATAGGAACACAGCGGCTAGGTGCACCAATCAAACTGTTACGAGTGCCTCTAAGAGTTGTGGTGCTCCAAGGTGAGAACAGATTTTCTTCCTGGCATTGGTAATGCATCCTCTTCCCTCATATTAATCCTTTCATTGTGTGATGGGTTAATCAATTCTGTTGTTGCTTCAAAACATAATCTTCAATATCTGAAACTGAATTGGTTGTCTGCCAAGATAGTTAACCTACCTGTCTTCACAATCCTCTCACACAATTTAGGTATCCTGCTGATCAAAGATTCTCATCAGTAATTCAGTAGTTTTCTTCTGACTTCTTCCTATATGAATTGATACCATATTAGTCCTCTACCAATCTTGAGAAATTATTTGCTCTGATTAGGCTGTGAATCTTGTCCACCAGATGTTCTCTGCATACCATAAAGCACTTTATCTAGTTTGAGACCCCCATCTGACTACTACTACTATTGTAAGATCTCTTAACTGCTCTTAACAGCTTTCCTCCTATCCCATATATCTGCAATACCTCCCACAGTGTCTTCCTGTCTACTCTGTCATAAGCCTTTTCCAAATCCATAAAGGCTCAAAAAACATCCTTACCTTTTTCTAAGGCTTTCTCACATGTCTGCCTTACCACAAAAATATGATCCACACAACCCCTACCTTTCCCTAAACCCACGCTGCTCCTCACTAATTACTCTCTCTGTTCCTCTCCTAATCCTCTCAATCAAAACCTTCCCATAAGCCTTCCCAGTTACACTCAACAAAGTGATCCTGCTGAAACTACTACACTCACACATGTCCCCATTTCCCTTGTAAAGCAGAACTATACAGGCAATCCTCCAGTCCTTCAGTACTCTACTCTCTTTTAAAAAAACATTAAACAACCTTGCCAGCTAGTCCACCATCACTCTACCTCCCTTTTGTAGACACTGCACAGGGCATCCATCTGACCCAGGTGCCTTACTGTGCTTATTATTTTAATAAATGCTTTCACCTCCTCTTTTCTTATTTCTCCTCCATTTTCCTCATTCATCACTGTCATTTTCTTAGTACTTCCCACTGCAATTACCTCTCCCTCCCTATCCTCCTTCAATTTAGCATACATATATACATATACCAAAGGCTTTCTTCCCCTTACATGGGAGGTAGCCAAAAAACAAAGGCATAGAAACCACTCCCACCCATTCCATCCCCTACATATTCCACTCCCCTCTACCTCTTCCCTCCCTATTATCTTGGCACCTCCTGGATGACAGGTCATCCCTGTTAAAAGTTATGGGGTTATCCATACACAAGAGTGAACTAACACAGTTTATTCTTCTTCAAAGGCACGATGCCTATGACACAGACAAGTTTATGTAAGACAAAAGTTATCAACCTCTCTACACTGTGATTCCGTTATGACTGCTTGTAATGGCATGGCGTCTCCCTTAGCGCGGGAAAAAGCTCTTGGCCCTAGCAACTGCACTTTGTTACATGACATGCAAATAAACACACATCTTACAATAAATCAAATAAAAAATTCCTATTATATATTTTATTGTACATCCAATCAAAAACAACACAAGATGCATAATAACAAATATTCATATTTCAACAATCTCTAATAGTGTCCACTCTTAAAAAGTGGGATTTGACATAGAAAAATATGGAAATTTTATCTTTATTTTAGCACATCACTGCTTTTGTCACAGGATTGCAAAACAAGAAAATATACTTTATGAATAACTTGAATAAGTAATATTCCATGTGATGCAAATGCAAAAGATTATCCATATGTTTCACATCGGTAATAAAATTAAATTTGATGTAGAATATAAGAGCATAATGTTAGTATCAGGGCATTAAAACCTGTCCCTTGTTCTATATTGATAATATATCTGGTAGTTTTATAACTAAAAGTAACAGATAAGTGCATTTACCCAATAGTATCATCACAAAGTTTGGTAGAATCTATATACAATATATAACTTTTGATTAAGTACAGTACAACATACTTATTTGTACTTCAATTTACTTATTATTTTTCAATTTCTTTGGCTCTAAGTACAAGGCTATGTACTTGGACCCAAACCTGTTACTTGTACATACATACATACATTCCAAGGGCTTTTTCTCCTTCCAGGTTTAAGTGATGCATGTTTATATAGTGAAAGTGGCGAGTTGGCTCCATCCAATCCCTTCCTTCAAAATCAGCATAAGGAATCACCAATGGAAACTGCACTACAAATTATACAGGTTTGTCTCTGTGGTTTATAGGTATTTTTTATGTGGGATAGGTCTATGGTAGTATGCTTTAATTAGCCTCCCAGTTATAAGGAGTAAAGGTATTTGGTATATATATATATATTAGATTGCACTAATGTCGTAACACATTGGTAAAATTTAAGCTTAGAACCCACTGTCGGTGGAAAAAGATAAAAAGTGAGATGATTGTTCCTGTATATTTCGACCACTCTCTGTGGTCCTCTTCAGCAGAATGATTACAAAGGTATAGTACTATGTATATATTCTTGTACTATACTTTTGTAATCATTCTGCTGAAGAGGACCACAGAGAGTGGTCGAAATATACAGGAACAATCATTTCACTTTTTATCTATTTCCACCCATAGTGGGTTCTAAGTTTAAATATATATATATATATATATATATATATATATATATATATATATATATATATATATTGATTAAAATCAACTGCGCTAATAGATTTAACTATTTTCAGTTGTATCTTCTTAAGTTTAAGGAAGGACTTCCTATCAACTTCATTCAGCTTATGAACGAAATCATCCATGGTGAATGTGAAAAGAAAGGCGCTGGTGAATGCCGATGGTTTCTATTGGATGTGTAACAGCATGTAAAAAACTGTTGACATGCTGTTACACATCCAATAGAAACCATCGGCATTCACCAGCGCCTTTCTTTTCACATTCACCATGGATGATTTCGTTCATAAGCTGAATGAAGTTGATAGGAAGTCCTTCCTTAAACTTAAGAAGATACATACATATACCAAGGCTTTTTCCCCCTTCCAAGGGAGGTAGCCAAAAAGGGAAAGGCATAAAAACACTCCCACCCATTTCATCCCTAAATACACTCCACACCCCTCCCACCCTTCCTCTCATCTGAGCACCTCCTGGATGACGGGTCATCCCTGCACCCCGCCCACCGCCCTGGGTCAGAAGCAGTGTCGCAAGACACAGTACATCCACAGCAAGGCCGCTTCATTTAATCGGCGACCCCCCCTCTCCGTCCCCCTTTGCATATAAGGAGAGGACGGGGAGAAATCCCTTTGGGCTGCGTCAAAATTTACTCACACATACTACCCCACCCCCACCCCCCCGCCCATTCCTCCTCATGCAGTCACAACATCATCCATATACAACCATTCTCCACTCACCTCTGTCTTCCGTCCTCTCCCTTCCTTCCTCAACAGACATTCCCCTCTTCCCCAAAGCCCCCTTCACCCCATCCATCCACCTCATCCTAGGACGTCCCCTCATGTTCACTCCCTCCACATCTGCCTTCCATACCTCTTTTCCTAGTCTTTCTTCACTCATTCTTTCCATGTGTCCAAACCATCCTAATATTCTTTCATCAACCCTCTCTCCCAAATCCTTTTTCACCCTTGTTCTCCTCCTCACCTCCTCATTTCTCACTCTATCTAGCCTAGTAACCCCCACCATACTTCTCAGACACCTCATCTCAAACACATTCAAACTCCTTCTCTCTTCTTCTCTTATGTTCCACGTTTCTGCCCCATACAGTGCTGTTGGCACAATCACTCCTTCATACAGTCTCCTCTTCGCATCCATTCCCAAATGTCTATTTCTCATTACACTCTTTAAACCACCAAGGCATTTACTCGCTTCTCTCGATCTACATTTTCTACCTCCACCTTCACTCCACCTTCACTCCAACTTAAGAAGATACAACTGAAAATAGTTAAATCTATTAGCGCAGTTGATTTTAATCAAAATTGTCTCCGTGAGAACCTGTGCCCTAGAAATATATATATATATATATATATATATATATATACACACACATATATATATATATATATATATATATATATATATATATATATATATATGTATTATTGTTGTTTTTGTAAATCCTAAGCCAGTACATTGTGATATACATGCATCTCTTGTCTGTTACTAGTTTGACTAATGTTTAATTTTTTGGTAAATTGGGTTTAAAAGTTGTTTTTCTTTTCAGAATATTTCAACACGAAAGAATGTTAGTTACTACAATATAACTAATGCTCAGGGGAAAGTGGTTCGATTCTGTTTGTACAAAACAAGTTTTAGGTTAGGCGAGGACATTGTGGCAACCTTTGATTTTTCTGATGGGGAAGTTCCATGTGTACAGGTAAGACTGCTTTTCAGTTGTGACACAGCCCCAAAATTTTAACCACTTCAGTACAACTCAAATTCTCGCGCACAGCATTGGCTGCCATATGTAATTTGCATCACACTACTCACATTATAAAATATAAAGTCACTGCTGTATTACTCATTCTCTTTTACTCTGAGTAATAATAAACACAGAAAATGTGATCAAACCAGTTCACAGAATCTGGGGGTAACTCATGTACAACTACAAAAAATATATATATAATCAAGACGCTGATGCCAGCATCCTCATGTACCCACTCGCACCTCATGACGCCTACATAGGCGTCATCATACCGAAGTGGGTGATATGTTTGGTTTTGAAATTATGTGGATTACCTTTAGGAGTGAAGGATAAAGTAGAACTAGGAGTCGAGGAGGAATGGGGATGTTTCAAGGAGGTAGTCACAAAGTGTGGAAAGGGGGTGTGTTGAACAAGTAAGTTGGGAGAAAATAGAAGGAAGGAATGTTGGTATCTATTATGGTGAGAGACGAGTGTATTCTTTTAAATTCTTTATTCAGAGCCCTAATGGAAAAAATCTAATATTTCAGTATTCAGTAACACTACAGAGTCTAGAAGAAATAGAAGAAGGTTGTAAACGAAAGCCAAACCAATCACCGACCTTGGTCTCGTACAGCAAGAACCATGAAGTGTGCCTCAACATGGCCAACACCCACATGGTCCTTCCTATCCCACTGTATGTCACCCCTACATTTACCACTAATATGGGTAAGTTACAGCTCTGCCACTAAATATATGAGGCCCCGCATGGAGAAGTGTCCCATGCGACACAATGGCCGGTTTTGAGTTACGCACATATAACACTATTTTGGCCCTTCTACTTCAATCCGAGCATGTTGGAAAGGACAAAACGTGACCTGCAATATGGTCGAAACGCTCCTAAAACAAAGTGGTAAAACCTCACGCTTGCTCGGCCGGCGCAAAATAGTGTTATATGTGCGTAATTCAAAACCAGCCATTGTGTCGCATGGGACACTTCTCCATGCGGGGCCTCATATGAATACAGAACCAACAGTGGGTACCTGAGAGGGTAGGAGAGAGATTAGAGAGAATTGTCTCCCTACTCTATCCTATGACTTTTTACAAAAAGATCTCAACAAAATGTGTAACTGAATTTGAAGCTAAGTTTGATTGATAGAAAAGAAGAGGTTGGGCCATGCAGGAATAGTTCCTTTCCTGTATATTGCAGTTAGACAAATGCTGAACACTACCCAGTCATTCCTGACACTACCAAATCTCCTCACTTCATAAATTATGAGCTGAACCAGTGACCATGGGCAATTTCCTTGGAGTTGCATGTCTCCTGCATGCTGTACCAACTGGATAAAAGGTCTGGTCATTCCCCGCTAAAAGTAGAAGGGACCTGCAGGAGAGCAGCAGTAATGACCACAGGACACGTTGCATTGCTTATTGCAGCAAGCAAGATGCTTACCCATCTGTTGTTGTTGTTCTTGTAATTCCAATGACTGTCTGGCTGAGCAGTCCCGTCCCCCTGAGGAACGCCACAGCTAGAATGGGGTTTTCCTACAAATCCTTTATAGAGTGTATATTATGTTGTTGGCATGCATGACTGTGTATAATGCAGTCTTCCATAATGTGTTGCATAGTATGGGGTGAAGTGTTGCATCCTGGGCAGTTGTCTGCAATGCTGTCATCTGGCCTCTTCTGGTAGCCTAGAAGGGCTGGATGGTGGCTGCATTGTAATCTAGCCAGATGGACTCAGTCCTTTTGGGGAAGAGATGATTCAAAGAGATGGATATTAGGGGATCTGTCATGCAGCAGTCTTTCAGTTTGTTGCTGGAGCAGTGAGTTGATATGATTATAGATACACTTCTGGAAGCTGTTGTCTCGCGGTTGTAAAGGAAGAGAAGAGAGTATTTGTGTGTGGTATAGGTATTTGGGTAGTGTTTTGATGTTTCTTGGCATGTGTGGGTTTTCTGCTATGTAGTATAGTGGGTGTGCTGTGTTTATGGAGGCTGCAGCAAGTGTTTGGGTGCCTCTTGTGTCAAGGTGATCCTTGAATTTGAGAACTTTAGTTTTATGGTTTAAATGGGAAGCTAAAATATAAGAAGATAGTTTGGAGATGGTTCAGGGTGTTCTGTATCTCAAGCAGGCTGTAGTCAAACTCCTCACAGTTAATGTTGCCTGAAGGGGTGACCTTCATTATGAGGTGTCTGATGGATTTAACCACTACTTTGGCATGGCCATTGGACTGCAGATAGTGGGGTGATGTCACCACATGTTTGACCCACCACCACCACTGTATCAAGAACTCATTGAAGGTGTGGCTCGTAAACCAAGGTCCTCTGTTGGTCCTAAGGTGCACAGGGATGCCCAAGTTGTGGAAGTAGCTCCTGAAGTGGCATATTGTAGTGGTAGCAATAGTGTGCCTGCCACTTGGGATGATGATGGGCCAGTCTGACATGGTCAGTGATGATGAGGAATGCCTTCCATGCTACTGAGAAGTGGTTGGCTGACTCAAATGGTCTTGTTGGGTTGTTGTCATTCAAATATTCCTCCTGCTGGCTGGCTGGCAGTAGTCTGATAGGCATCACAGGTACACACGATGTTAATGATGTCACCATCATTTAATGCCTAGCCAGAACACTGTCTGCCAAGCTTGGCAGTCTTGATTCCATGATAAGGATGTTTTTTGGGCTTTTATGGATTTGGAAAAGGCTTATGACAGAGTAGACAGGGGTAAAAGTAAGGTGATGAGATGTACAAGGGGAGAGAGTGGCAGCAGACTGGAAGTGAGTATTAAGGGAGAGAGACTGGAGGAAGTGGATAGTTTTAGATACTTGGGTGCGAATGTGGCAGAAAAGGGAGGAGTGGGGGTGGAGGTAGAATGTAGATTGAGAGAAGTGAGTAAATGTCTTGGTGGATTAAAAAGTGTAATGAGAAATAGACATCTGGGAATGGATTCTAAGAGGAGGTTATATGAAGGAACAATTGTGCTGACAGCACTATATGGGGCAGAAACATGGAACATAAGGGAGGAAGAGAGGAGTTTGAACGTGTTTGAGATGAAATGCCTGAGAAGTATGATAGGGGTTACTAGGCTAGATAGAGTGAGAAATGAGGAGGTGAGGAGGAGAACGGGTGGAAAGGGAGTTGGGAGATAGGGTTGATGAAAGAGTGTTGGAATGGTTTGGACACATGGAAAGAATGAGTGAAGAAAGACTAGTAAAAATGGTGTGGAAGGCAGAGGTGGAAGGAGTGAACATGAGGGGGTGACCTAGGATGAGATGGATGGATGGGGTGAAAGAGGCTTTGGGGAAGAGGGGAATGTCTGTTGAAGGATGGGAAAGGACAGAAGATGAGGGTGAGTGGAGAATGGTTGTGTATGGGTGGTGCTGTGATGCAGGAGGGGGAGTGGGTGTGGGATGGGGATTGTGGGAGTATGTATGAGAAATAAATTGACACAGCCCACAGGGATTTCTCCCCATCATCTCCTTTATATGAGGGGACGGAGAGGGGAGGTCGCCGATTTAATGAAGCGGCCTTGCTGTGGATGTGCTGTGTCTTGCGAAACTGCTTCTGACCCAGGGCAGTGGACAAGATGCAGGGATGACCTGCCATCCACGAGGTGCCAAGATAAGAGGGAGGAAGAGGGTAGAGGGGATGGAATGGGTGGGAGTAGTTTCTATGCCTTTGTTTTTTGGCTACCTCCCTTGTAAGAGGAAAAAGCCTTTGGTATATGTATTGTATATATATTTTTTGTTTTGGCTCTCTCTATCTCTCTCTCTGTCTCTTTCTCTCGCTCTTGCTCTTGCTCTCACTCTTTCTCTCTCTCTCTTTTTCTCTCTTTCTTTTGTACCTCATGTTTCTCTCATCCTACTTTGCAACCAGTAAGTGAATGCTCGTTTCTTCAAGAAAGTATCAAGAAGTAATATTTTATTTTATTTTATTTTTATTATTTAATTTTTATTTCTTTTTTCTGACAGTAAGCAGATTTTAGGTGTAGAGAACTCGTCTTGTCTGGTGAATGGGTAAATTGGCTAACATAGTACTCATGCATGCATGCTATGCAAATACTGCAATAAAAACCCATTACTCAATGTGATTTGCTCTCCTTCCAGTAACTCTGAAGTGGCGACTTCACTTTGAGTTTGTGACAAGTACAAAGGAAATTGAGGGGCCCAAAATGGCAGAAGACTCGTCTCAACACATCGAGTGGCAGGGCCCAGCCACTCTGGATATTGAAACCATGGTGTGGGACTTGCCAATCACCATCTACCCAACAGCTCCAAGTCAGATTGCACAGGCAGTCTGCATTCCTGCTGAGCAAGTATTGGCTTTATAGGTTGGGTTTATGAATACTGTATGGATAAACTTAGTTTCCCATCCTTCTCTTGGTGGATGTAGCAGGTGGGCAATAGACAGGAAAGACTTGGGGAGCTGTGTCCACCTTATACTAACTTGGCAGAAGTCTTCTCTGATATCCAGGAATAGTTTGTTTTTCTTAGGTTTCATTGAATATACACTTAAGAATTCCCTGTTTTTCTCTCCATGATTCCATCTCATTTCACCAAGGAACTTTGTTATCAGAACTACTGCAAAATGTGGTGTACAAGTCAACCTCAAGAATTTTAGTTCAAAGCTGTGAGTTAGGCCTATACCTACCATAGAGGTTGATCCCCAAACATATGTTTGGCTACCAACCCAAAGCTTAGGCCTACCAATAAATGAAGTTAGGCTGCAGTATATGATAACCTGTGCCAAAACTACAGAAAGTCACACCATTTACCTATGCATTAATTTCTGTGTTGATATGCCAAATATGTTCACCAAACACAAGTTTTATTGGGATATATTTGTGGCAGTATGCTGGAGGTACAGTAAATGACGTACAGTGATTGTTAGGAGTGCTTTCCCCTTTGTTTACAACTTTGTGGTGAGGGTTTGAATTTTATACCTGCTCTATAAGTCAACCCTTAGTTTTGGAAAGATTTTTTCTTAGGCTCGAAAACTTGACTTGTACACTGCAATTTATGATAATGGGTTTACTTCAATAATCTCTGCAGGACCAATGAATAGCACCTGGTTGTGGTTGTCCTGTGAGACTCATGTTATTAAGACTCTTCACCCACCACATCTTTATATCCTATCAACATCCTCACCTCTGGAGCTGCTGTGCTGAAAGATTAACCACTTCACTCCGGGCCAAAATCTCGTGGGCAGCATTAGCTGCCAGACGTACGATGTTGCGTCATAATACTCGCATCATAAAAAATAGTCACCGCTTATATCGATCGTTCTCTCTTTCACCCGTGAATTTTGATAACCATAGAAAATGTGATGAAGACAGTTTAGAGAGTATGTCATTACGCAGGGGCAGCTACAATAAATATAATCAAGACGCCGATATGGCAGCCTTGCGTATCCACTTGCTCCTCATGCCGCCTACGTAGGCGACACTGTATGGAAGAGATTAATAGTGCATCTGCCAACTTTGAAAGATTGAAGAGAAAGAGGTGATATGATTACAATATTCAGGTCACTGAAGGGGATAGATTGGAATGATAAAAGAGATTACTTTATTAAAAAATGGGAAACCTTTAAAAGGTCATGGGAGCAATTTAAGAAAGACTACATGTCTTTATATGGGGGGACGGAGAGGGGGGGTTGCCGATTTAATGAAGCGGCCTTGCTGTGGATGTGCTGTGTCCTGCGACACTGCTTCTGACCCAGGGCAGTGGACAGGGTGCAGGGATGACCCGTCATCTAGGAGGTGCTAAGATGGGAGGGAGGGTGGAGGGGTGTGGAGTGTTTTCGGGGATGAAATGGGTGGGAATGTTTTTGTGCCTTGTCCTTTTTGGCTACCCCCCTGGTAAGGGGGAAAAAAGCCTTGGTATATGTATGTATGTATGTACATGTCTAAAGGATAAGAATAAATAGTTTTCCATTTAGGTGCATAAATACTTGGAATAGCTTAACCTCTTCCATACGGTGCTGCCTACGTAGGCGGCATGAGGAGTAAGTGGATACGCAAGGCTGCCATATCGGCATCTTGATTATATTTATTGTAGTTGTCCCTGTGTAACTGACATACTCTCTAAACTGGCTTCATCACATTTTCTATGGTTATCAAAATTCACGGGTGAAAGAGAGAATGATCGATATAAGCGGTGACTATTTTTTATGATGCGAGTATTGTGACACAGCATCGTATGTCTGGCAGCTAATGCTGCCCGTGAGATTTTGGCCCGGAGTGAAGTGGTTAAGAAGTGATGTAGCCTAAGCTCAAAAATACATGATAGATGATAATTGGAAATCAAGGATACAGATTAAGTCGGAACTGTACATGAATTTCAGTCTAGCTATAATAAAGAAAAAAAAAATAGATAATAGGAGACTTGACTCAATGAATATTGCTCCTTTCCTGTATACTACAGTACAAATTGGTAAATAAATACCTTGTAGGAGTTGGCACTCGTCTCCAGATCAACCCTAAGAATGCTTTCTGACTATCTTTCCTCTACTGTTCACCTGAGAAGAGCTGACAAGCAGCAACTGTTCCCCTCTTCCATCTACCAGCATGTACTGTAGAAACAGTCACACACTCATAGAAAAAATATTTTCTGTACACATGTATCAACTTTTTGAACAACCAAAAAAGAGACTTTGTCCAGTCAAAAATCATAAACAAGTTTAAACCGAGTTTGATCAATGGAGAAAAAGAAATAGGACCCTATGAGCATGACTCCTTTAACTTCTATTACTATCTTTTGATATATACCAAAGCCTTCTTCCCTGTATAAAGGGGATAGCCAGTAAGGAGGAAGAAAGTAAATGCAACAGACAAAAATTCAATATGGTTAGTGGACTTGCCTGTTACTGCAAGTTGCCTGAGTCAAAGCATATGTCTGCATTATGTGGTAGCAAAATTAAGCATACATCCACTTGTACACTTTAAACCCACTGTTGGAGAAATAATATCAGAAGTACAGGAAATACGTACATTTCGACTACTATCTGTAGTCCTCTTAAGCATTCTGCTGAAAAGGACTACAGATAGTAGTCGAAATATATGGATTTCCTGTACTTCTGATATTATTTCTCTGATAGTGGGTTTAAAGTGTACATTTACAAATGTGTTATAACATTAGTTTCCCATACACCCACTTCATACACATTAAAACCTATTTAATGCTCCTTCCATCTCAACATTTTATGGATGAAGGGTCATTCATGTCTCCTGCCACTCTGCTTGGGTTAAGGGCAAAGCAGTGAGGTACAACACTTTGTAGTAGGGTCTGACGACTGAAGCTGATTTACTCCATTGGTTCATAAAGAACCCTGTCATCCACTCAAAATAATTCATGTGGCAGATGAGAAGAACATTCCTTCAGGCTTCATCTTACACAATTAAAACTCCTTTTAACCATCCTTCTCATCTCGGCATGCATGAGACTGTCCTTGCTCCCCATCATGCTGCTTGGGTCAAACACAATGCAGTGAGCCACAGCTTTTCCAAAGCAGGGCCTGACAGCCAGAGGTGGTCTTTAACCCACCACATCTTCAAATGGAAAGGTAGCAATATTAGTCTCTGGTGGGGAACAGGGATGACTTTTCACGTTGTGCAAGTTGGGAGGGAAAAAAATGGGTGTTTGGATGGGCGAAGGGTGGGTGTATGCTTTGATGCAGTTCCCCTTTTTAAAAGGGAAAGGCCTTTTGGTATATGTATGTATTAACAAATCTGCCAAGTTAGTGTTAGGGGATTATAGTTCCAGGTCTTGTGTCATCACCAGCCAAACACATGCACTGGGATTATAGTTCCAGGTCTTGTATCATCACCAGCCAAACACATGCACTGGGATGAGAAATGGGAGATCAGAGCTTATTCATTTAGTGTACTGTATTATAATGATATAGGAATAAATAGTGTATTACAGTGTCCCTTAACTTTCATGGAGGTTAGGTAACGGGTATTCTAAATTCCAAAAATCTGTGAGTGATTTATGTCCTTTTTATGTTCATGTATGGAAAACTGGGAATAAGAGTCTATTGGGGAAAATCTCGCTGCTTTTAGTAACAGCAGACAGCACAGAATGGCTATCATTGGTGGAAAGGACTAATTTAGGGACTTGGTGAAAGAATTGTTGAACAACACCTTTAGCAACCCTACAAATTTTAGTAATTGTTACCCAATAGAAACCCACAAAGCCCATACCACAAGAGAGTTAAGGGATGACTGTATTAGTGAGATGTAAGTAATAAATGGCTGGACTAACTTGTACAGGGAGGTCTGAAACCAGCTTTTTTTTATCTTGACTGCTTGAATATTATATTCTTGGTCTATTATTTGTGTGCACTTGCAGCAAAGCCCTGGGGAAAGAGTAACTATAATTACAAAAAGGGCATTCTAAATCAGTTTGATAAATCACTGTTGCAGCTATTTGTATGTACATATGTAACCAGTTCTTGATTGTTAAAGTGTTATTCTATGATCCATCATCCATGAGGAGCTAAGATGAGAAGGAGGAAAGGGTGGTGGATGGGAGTGGGTATACTGTATGCCTTTGACCTCGGCTGCTTCCTTGGTAAAAGGGAAAAAGCTCCTGCTATATAGATAGATAAAGTGTTATTGATTACGACTTACATTTTTCACAATTGCTGGACAGTTGTATACAAACTTATCTCAAGACTACATAATTATTTGAAATGATTAAAAACGTACTTTCTCTGACAGAATTTTTTGCATTTTTCAAAGCACTCAAGATCCATGTGTACTGGTGCTGTAGATCCAATGGACACCACATTGTAAACTGAATAAATGTATTCAAGGGTCAAGTAAAGCTTGGTTGCATGATGTGCCCCTTGAATCTTGGGAAGTTAGGAGTCAAAAATGCTGGTCACTGATTTGACTAGTGGTGTATCTTCCATTAATTTCTCCTCTGGTAAGTCCATTCTTAGTTTTAGTTGGAGAAATGTAAAGTTGGTATGTTGGAGTAGATTTCAGGGAACTGACTTGATCTGGAGCAAGTAGTCATATATGTGAATTAACCCAAGTATATGAATCAGTAAAGGGATTTATTTATTTTTCTATGTTATTTATATTATTTTGATTTTGTTTATTCATTTATTTATTTATTATTATTATTTTTTTTTTTTTTCAAGGAATGGCCTAACCTGATGATTTAGTATGCAAGAATGACTTAACCTGAGTTGATGTGTGTGACTTGAGATTATTTGGATAAAAGAAAATATTTACCATTGAATGAGTATGAAATGATAATATATTTGCTTACTTATAATCCTGTATTCCTTTGTTTAGACATTCCATTATTATTTGTACTCTTAGTGAAATAAATTGTAGATTACTGCGTGCCTCTAGTAAAGATCAGTTGTTGTTATTTATCATCTTTCTGGTAGGCATATTGCAGAATTGTTACAAGCTCTTGAGGTCTATTTTGTACTACTCATCTTTATCTTGCTGCATTGCTTCTGACCCAGGCAGTGGGCAGGGGACAGGGATGACCTTCGATCCACAAGGAGCTAAGGTTGGGGAGGGGAGGGGGAGAGGGTGAAGGGTAGGTGGATGTCTTGGCTAAGCCATCCCCCTTGTTCATGGGAAAGGAGCTTTTGGTGTATGTATGCATTCCCTTTCAAACTGTCTAAAGACTGGGCTCTACTTAAAGGTGTAATACAGTTGAACTTAATAGAGAGATCTTGGGCCGAGTCTGGAGACTGAATGCCAGCCCACCAAGACTGCACCACCTGATGGTGATGAGGGTGTTGGCAGGTTTTCAAAATGGGGCAGCTCCGCTGGCCATGTTACAGGACCACCACAAACAGTTGCCTATCATTGGTCCCTACAAAGATGAACAGGGAGAAATATGGAGTTGAGACAGAAAGAGTAGACAGAGTTGATCAAAGAATGTCAAGTTAGTTGGGTCATATAAAAAAAAAATGAGTGAGGAAAAATAACAGAATGAGTGTGGAAAGCAAAAGGAGGGAATTTAAGAGGAAGACCAAAAATAAGGTGGATGGACAGGGTGAAGGGGGCTTTGGTTGCACGAAGCTTGTCTTTTGAGCTAGAAGGACAAGAGTGTAAACAATAAGAGTGCATGGAAAGTGAATGTAAATGGATGAGGAAATAACATGGTCTGAAGTGATGTTCATCTTATCTGTTCCATATTTGAGGCTCCGCATGGAGAAGTGTCCCATGCGACACAATGGCCGGTTTTGAGTTACGCACATATAACACTATTTTGCGCTGGCCGAACAAACGTGAGGTTTTACCACTTTGTTTTAGGAGTGTTTCGACCATATTGCAGGTCACGTTTTGTCCTTTCCGACATGCTCGGATTGAAGTAGAAGGGCCAAAATAGTGTTATATGTACGTAACTCAAAACCGGTCATTGTGTCGCATGGGACACTTCTCCATGCGGGGCCTCATTTCTCTTAAGCAGGTGATTGGGGGGAATGGGTGGGTGGGGGTCACCACGTAATGAAGCTGTGGGGGTAAACTAGCTCTGGCTATTGGGCCTTGCCATGGAGGTGACGTGTCTTGCTGCATTGCTCCTCACCCCAGCAGTGTGGCAGGGGACAGGGATGATATTTCATCTATGAGGTGCTAAAATGGGAATGACGACAAATTAGTTTTTTGAATGGGTGTGTAGAGTGGGCACATACTTCGACTCAACCACCACTATATAAGGGTGAAAGGGTTTTTTAAGTGTATGTATATTATCTCCCACTGATAAATGAAATTGCCATGCATTGGCTGGAATTGGATCTGAAATGGCCACTTGCATGTTTTCATTGATTGATTGCTTGATCATGACTCAGTTTATTAGCTGGATATCATTGTTGTAAACATCAGTATACCTCTAGGTGGGACTATCAAAATAAGCTGCTGTTCAGGTTTACTGAAATGTAGTGGAAGAGATGAATTTATTCATATAGAGAGAAATTAAAAGTTTTGTGGTGTGGGTAAACAATTTAGAAAGGTCATTGGAATTGAGTGTAACTATTGCCAAAATAGTGTATATAATCTTCAGTCTGTTGAAGTGTTGACATGTTTTACACAGGTTAGATGAATTATGTATTTATGAAAATATGATACAAAAGGATGTCTTCTTATTATTGGTAATTTCATATATATCATTGTTTATGCAGGGACCACTGATGAGTACCTGCATGTGGTGGTTCCTGCAGGATGGATGGCAAAGCCGCCCATTTTCAAAACCCGTCAAGTCCCTCACCTCCTTCAGGAGAAATACAGCTCTTAGGTGCTGACACTTGTTCACAAGACTGGGCCCAAGAGCTCTCTCCACCAACTTCAACTGTACTAGTTACACTTTTTCACACATGGATAGCTGTCAACCAAAAACTGCTCTCCTTTCCCTCTTCCACTCTCAGCCAGTGACATTTAAAGAGCCCCACACAAGTACAACACGAGCAACAGTCCAAAGTTTCTGTTGTAGGAGGGCCTGAGAACCCTTGCCATCCACTGTGGGGCAGCAAGCAGGTTTTCCACTTGGTAAAACTCGTGGTAATGATTAATTGTTTACACAAATATGAAATGAAATGGTTTGTTATTGTAAACATTTCAGTACACGGATCCCTATTACAAATTTTATTCTGACTGATTTATTTGATTTACCTAACTTAGGTGATAAGACTTTTTCACTTTTCAGTTTATCTCATTGGTGTGGTGATGCCCCTTACAGAATTTATTCAGGTTAATGACAGACAATTTTACTCAGCTGAGAGCCATTACTTGTCGGGTCATCCCTGCACCTTGTCCACTGCCCTGAGTCAGAAGGAGTGTCGCAAGACACAGCATATCCACAGCAAGGCCACTTCATTAAATCGGCGACCCCCCCTCTCCGTCCCTCCATTGCATAAAAGGAGAGGACAGGGAGAAATCCCTTCAGGCTGCGTCAAATTTTGCTCTCACATACTACCTCACCCCCCATAAACCCACCCATTCCACCTCATGCAACCACATCATCCATATACAACCATTCTCCATTCACCCGTCTTCTGTCCTCTCCCAAGAGAACATACACACAAAAAACTACACCAGCAGCATACTACTCAAACATCTATAACAGCCTACCTCCTATACTAATCTCTTCAAGAAAGACCACCAATCTCAGTATTCAAACAATTCCCAAACATAAGCTCCGCAGAAAAGTAAACACCCACACCTGATAAAAACTACACTAGTATGCCAGTGTTCAGGACACCATCCAAAATTAATTAAGGCAGTGTTGGTACATACATATACCAAGGCTTTATTTTTTTTTTTTCTACCTCCCTTGTAAGGTGGAAAAAGCCTTGGTATATGTATGTACCAACACCTAGTAAGCCTGGCCACAGATTCATGCTGCCCTGGATGCAACCATCACACACAAGACACAGAACACAACTCGGTGGTGCGGTTGATAGAATCCCTGACTGTCACTATGGTGGTCCGGGTTCGAATCCTGCCCAGGGCTGAAATAATTTCGGTATCGCTGCGCTTCAAGTCGTTACTCCCCTGGGTCAAAAGCAATGCAGCAAAACACAGCACATCCACAGCAAGACTTCATTTAATTGGCAACCCCCCTCTCCATCCCCTCTTGCAGCATAAGAGAAGACAGGGAGAAATCCCTTCAGGCTCTGTCAAAATATCATTCACAACGAGCATAGCTCCCGTCGTGTAAAATACAACTAGGTAGATACATACTCCCTCACCCTCCATCCCCCACCCACTCCCATACATCACATCATCCATACACAACCATTCTCCAGTCACCCTTATCTTCTGTCTTTTCCCTTTTTTCCTCAACAGACATTCCCTTCTTTCCCAGTGTCCCTTTTACCCCATCCACCCATCTCATCCTTGGTTGCCCCCTCATGTTCACTCCCTCCAGCTCTGCCTTCCACACCTCTTTTACTAGTCTTTCTTCACTGATTCTTTCCGTGTGTCCAAACCATCTCAATACTCTCATCAACCCTATCTTCCAACTCCCTTTCCACCCCCACTCTTCTTATTTCTAACTCTATCCAGCCTAGTAACCCCTACCACTTCTCAGGCATTTAATCTTTAACACATTTAAATTCTTCCTCTTTTATGTTCAATGTTTCTGCCCCATGTAGTGCTGTTGGCAGTCACCCTTCCATACACTCACCTCTTAGCATCCATTCCCAAATGTCTATTTCTCATTACACTTTTTAATCCCTGAAGGCATTTACCTGCTTCTTTCAATCTACATTCTACCTCTACCTCCATTCCTCCCTTTCCTGCCACACCCATGTATCTAAAGCTATCCACTTCCTCCAGTCTCTCTCCCTTAATACCCACTTCCAGTTTGCTGCCATCCTCTCCCCTTGTACATCTCATCACCTTACTTTTACCCACGTTTGTCTTTAACTTCCTTCTTTCACACACCCTCCCAAACAATGATACTAACTTCTAAATCCCTCCTCTGATCCTGCCACAAGTCCAGTCTCATCAGCAAACAACTGGCTTGTCTCTGACTTTTCTCCAATTTCTTTAACCATCTCCAATCCCCAGCCCATTACCCTTGTGTATACCTCTCACACCACACCACTTGTATATAAATTGAACAGCCAAGGTGACACAACACATCCCTGGTGAAGTCCCACGTTTACCTCAAAACACACACACTCTCCATTACTAATTCTAACACCCTGTACTACTATCATAAAAAATCTTGATTGTTCTCAACAGCTTTCCTAACCCATATTATTACCCTATTATATAAAAGCCCAACATGACCTAACACTCATGGCTAAAAAATACTATACCCCTTTATATGCCCACTTCCAACTAACCATAGCAACATAAAGAACATGTAATAATTCTGTGATGGTGTGATATTGTCCATAATGATAGAGGCACTAGATCTGTCTGCAAAAATGACAATAACGACAATGATAATAATGTTTGAGCAAGATCTGTGAATATTGCATTATCGTGTTTCCCTGTGATCTGATGCCTTTGGAAGGGATACAGTGAAGAAGTAGAGGTTTATAGCCGAAATATTTTTATTAAGTGTATAATCATATAATTGCATAGGTGTTGTACATTGAAGAACTGTTTTCAGCTCATAGTATACTATTAGTGCAAAAGTAATGAAGGAACTCTGATTTCATGTAAAGTTTTGGAACTTTTCAAATAATATGTTAAAAGCTTTGATA
Organism: Oratosquilla oratoria; assembly: GCF_046742065.1. Taxonomy (NCBI): domain Eukaryota; kingdom Metazoa; phylum Arthropoda; class Malacostraca; order Stomatopoda; family Squillidae; genus Oratosquilla; species Oratosquilla oratoria. The sequence goes on from NC_134806.1 coordinate 16,508,325, forward strand.
TATACTGTGAAATGCATGCATCCTTTGCATTTGCACCTATGAGAATAAATAACGATGAAAATCAGTTTGTAAATGTGAAATAGGCAAAAATAAACCATATTTATGACTTAAATAACATGGTATTTTACAGTATATAGATAGAATTTTTGCTGTTTAATAAATTTGTATGACTAGTTATACATATGGAATATTTTTTCCTTTATACAAGTATCACAACTTCTTGCGTGCAAACGTGTTTTTGACTAATGGTTGTAGTTATGAAAATTGTGTTCATCATACAGGAGTCCATCTTGTAAACATTTCCTCACTAAGGTTCAGCTTCATGTGTGCCTCAGAGAGACAATATTGATTCATTGCACCACAGGATTGATATGTTATTTTGGTGTCTACAAGCATCAAGAAAATGCAATGTGCATATCCCAAAAAAGTAACAAGGGAACTTGCACTATACACTTGCAAACAGGTTTGAGCTAATTTGTTTTTCATGGGCTTTCATGTAAGGAAAACATGTCTTGAAAAAGATTGGTCTTTAACAAAATACAAATATGATCAAAACATGAGCTAATTTATTAAAGACTCATGCTAGTTTCAAATAAAACCCAATTTATTTAAACAAGTTTTCCTATCTTCTGAAACCATATAGAGCAAAATTTGAAAATTAACAGAAAATAAAACCAGACATTTAAAATGTTACTTTATTAACAACATTAAAGGAACAGTGCCATGAAGAGAAATATATACAATAGTTTACAAGCAAAATAACAGCTCTCTCTTTCCTAGGCAGGACCTCCTCTCTGTGGATAAAAAAAAGAAAAGTCAAATAAGGACCATGATAGTCTTGGCAGTTAACATTATACAGCTACATATGCAGGTTCTTACATTGTATTACTTAAAAGTACATACAAGAAATACAACGAAGAAACAAGGAAGCACATGTGATGTAAAGAGGTTAGAAGTGCAAGGTAAGGTGTAAGAGGAGCATCTGCAAGATACAGCAGGTGTGACTGATTTATGAAAAGGAAGAGCCAAGATGAAAGGGAGGGAGAGGTGATGAATAGGTGGGAGTGGAATTATGCCTTTTGATTTTGGTTATCTCTCTGGTAAGGGGGAAAAAGACCTTGGTATATGTATGTATGAAAAAGTATAAGGACGTGCAATGAGTGAGGAAATGGTAGCAGTATTGGTCCTGTTTCACTTAAACCAGGTGTAGTGAAACTGTTCTTTGTAGAGATAGATGGAGGAGGAAGAGGAGGTTGTGTAGGTAGGGCACTTTCATAGAATATGTGGAAGGGAGTGCCACGTGAGCAGGGTGGGAAGAACTTGCCCCAGTCAAAATGGTCATATATGGGACAAGAATGCCCTTAGTGATGTCTTAAAGTATTTGTATCCATTTCATAGTATAGTTCCTATTTACAAGGGAAAAGGGGACAAGTGTGAATGTAGTAGTAGTTTCAGAGGGATTAGCTTGTTAAGTGTATTTGGGAAGGCTTATGGGAGGATCTTGATTGAGAGGATTAGGAGAGGAACAGAAGGAGTAATTGGTGAGGAACTGTGGATTTAGGACAGGTAGAGGTTGTGTAGATCAGATCTTTGTGGTAAGACAGATATGTGAGAAAGCTATAGGAAAGGGGAAGGATGTTTTTTGGGCTTTTATGGATCTGGAAAAGGCTTATGATAGGGTAGACAGAAAGGCACTGTGGGAGGTTATGCAGATATATGGGATAGGAGGAAAGCTTCTGAGAGCTGTCAACAGTTTTTATGAGAGTAGTAGAGCTTGTGTCAGGATTGGAAATGGAGAGAGTGAGTGGTTCGAGGTAAAGGTGGGACTTCGTCAAGGATGCGTTATGTCGCCCTGGCTGTTCAACTTATACATGGATGGGGTGGTGCGAGAGGTAAATGCAAGGGTAGTGGGCAAGGGATTGGAGATGGTTAAAGAAAAGGAGGTGAGCCAGATGTTGTTTGTGGACGACACTGTGCTTGTGGCAGGATTGGAGGAGGGATTGAGGAAGTTGGTGGCAGAGTTTGGGAGAGTATGTGATAGAAGAAAGCTAAAGATAAATGTGGGTAAAAGTAAGGTGATGAGATGTACAAGGGGTGAAAGTGGCAGTAGACTGAAAGTGAGCATTAAGGGAGAGCGACTGGAGGAAGTGGATAGTTTTAGATACTTGGGTGCAAATGTGGCAGGAAAAGGTGGAGTGAAGGTGGAGGTAGAATGTAGATTGAGAGAAGCGAGTAAATGCCTTGGTGGATTAAAGAGTGTAATGAGGAATAGACATTTGGGAATGGATCCTAAGAGGAGACTGTATGAAGGAGTGATTGTGCCAACAGCACTGTATGGGGCAGAAACATGGAACATAAGAGAAGAAGAGAGAAGGAGTTTGAATGTGTTTGAGATGAGGTGTCTGAGAAGTATGATGGGGGTTACTAGGCTAGATAGAGTGAGAAATGAGGTGAGGAGGAGAACAGGGGTGGAAAAGGAGCTGGGAGATAGGGTTGATGAAAGAATATTAGGATGGTTTGGACACATGGAAAGAATGAGTGAAGAAAGACTAGTAAAAGAGGTATGGAAGGCAGATGTGGAGGGAGTGAACATGAGGGGACATCCTAGGATGAGGTGGATGGATGGGGTGAAGGGGGCTTTGGGGAAGAGGGGAATGTCTGTTGAGGAAGGATGGGAGAGGACAGAAGACAGGGGTGAATGGAGAATGGTTGTATATGGATGATGTGATTGCAGGAGGTGGAATGGGCGGGGGGATGGGGGGTGAGGTAGTATGTGTGAGCAAAATTTGACGCAGCCCGAAGGGATTTCTCCCCGTCCTCTCCTTTTATGCAATGGGGGGACGGAGAGGGGGGGTCACTGATTTAATGAAGCGGCCTTGCTGTGGATGTGCTGTGTCTTGCGACACTGCTTCTGACCCAGGGCAGTGGACAAGGTGCAGGGATGACCCGTCATCCAGGAGGTGCTCAGATAAGAGGGAGGGTGGAGGGGTGTGGAGTGTATTCAGGGATAGAATGGGTGGAAATGATTTTATGCCTTTCCCTTTTTGGCTACCTCCCTTGTAAGGGGGAAAAAGCCTTGGTATATGTATGTATATCCATTTCATTGATGGGAAAAAGGCCATGGGTTTGATTGTCTTTAAATGGTTTCTAAAATGGACCAGTGGACAAGATAGTCTGTTGTAGTCCTTGGGGTGGAGGCACTGAAGAGGACTGGTGCTATGTCTCAGGCTGCCTTAGCGACTTCCCTATGCATCACCATTTTCCACACTTCTCTAAGCATCTCCAGATCTTCTTTTTCCTTATAATTCTCATTAAATTTATTCACTCTCAACACCTCTCTACCTCCCTGCCTTTTCCTCCTCCATTTTTCCTTCAGTCTGAATTTCCCTTCTACTAGATAATGATATGATAATCCCCTGTCTCTCCCCCTGAAAACTGTAATGTCCAAACTCTTTCAATCCTCCTTTTGAATATGACTACAAGTATATTAGTACCCTCTCTACCACCCTCCCCTACACTAACCTTTCTCACTATTTATTTATTTTTGTCTCTCTCATACAGTGTGCTTGCTATCATCAACTCCATTTCTAAGCACGTCTCCCATCTCCCAACAATATATGTCCCCATTACTCCTATCTGTTGCTTCATCTACTCTAGCAATGAGAGAACCCCCCCTCCAACACTACTACATTTATATTCCTCCCAAAATCTTTAAACATTAATTTGCATCAATCCAAAAATGGATCTCTTTCCTCTTCAAAATTTCTCACTACTGACTAAGTCGCATATCTCCCATCACAATTTCATCTTTGCCTATATCTTTGGGAAGGCCCAAGGAGCACTGCTGGCTACTGTGGTGATGCAAGTTTCTAGTCAGAGAACCTTGTTATTACTTGTAGCCTCAGGTTCCTTCAACAGGAACCTTGCAGCAGCCAGAGGGCCAGTGACAGCCAACTGCCACATTGATTTATTTCTTAGTAAAGATCCTGGGTATTGTACAGCCACGTGGCAGGAAACATGACTGACGTCCACAACCTGACGCTCTCTGCCAGCGCGACCCTGCTTGACCCGACCGAACCCAGTGCAATTATCTAATTACGCACCACAGGTAACTTGCCCACGAGTATATATACCGGCTTCCGCCGCATGTAAAATCAGTTCACTCGTACCTTATAATAAAGGAGACGAACTCACCAAAACCTCTTTCTCTTCACCAAAAAGTAGCATCGCTACACTGGTGACCCCGGAGCGACAATGGACCCATCTACCGCCGCCACCCCCGACGCCCCGCTGCCCGCTACCAACACCGTCAACGCCGTCTCCTTGAAGCTGCCGCCTTTCTCTACGATCGACGCCCCCTCCTGGTTTCGACGAACGGAGATTCAGTTCCGCCTGCGCAAAATCAGCGCGTCCCAAACGAAGGCAGACTACGTTCTCGGGGCGATCCCCGAGGATGTGTTCCCACTCATCTCCCAATGGCTTGATCAACACGATGGTGTTATCCAGTATGGCGCTCTGAAACAGTACCTGCTTCAGGAATTCACGCCGTCAGCAGCCTCCAGAGCCGCAAAAATCCTCCAACTCTCCCAACAGCCACTGGGGGACATTAAACCAAGTACAGCATACCTCGAGATGATGTCCATCGCCCGCCTCCTACCCACAGCCAACGGAACCAGCAGGAACGTCGATATGCTTCGTCAATTGTGGCTCATGCGCCTCCCAGCGCCCGTCCGATCCGCCCTTGGCAACGCCGAGGAAATGACCACCGACGAAGTTTCACGGAAGGCGGACCATCTCGCCGATGCCCACGCCGCCGCAGCAAGGAGTCAGGATGTCTGTGCTACGGACGACACCACGGACGAAATCTTCGCCGCAGCAGCATCGCCAGCCAACAGGCGCCAACAACACCAGCAAAGGCAGCGACGCCGGACCACCCCCGCTCTGCACCTGTGCTACTACCACACAAGGTTCGGCGCCTTCGCCAAGAAATGCCAACCAGGATGTACATGGACAAAAAACGCCTAAATGGGTCACCGTCCATCACGGTGGCCCCTACAGGCGCAACGGGCCTCTACATCAACGACAAGGCCTCTAAACGTCGCTTCCTTGTCGACACTGGTGCTTGCAGGTCCATAATTCCTGCATCCGCTGCAGAACGCCGGGTCCCCATGGACGTTGGCGTTAGGCTCGTCGCAGCTAACGGCACTACCATAGCTACCTACGGATGGAAACGCCTGAACCTCACCTTTGGGAGTCGCCACTACTCATGGAACTTCATCCTGGCAAACATCAAGACGCCCCTTCTCGGTGCCGACTTCCTCGCTCATTACAGGTTACTGGTCGACGTCACAAACAGCCGCTTAGTCTGCGCAACCGCATCCGTCTCGACGCCCCTGCAAATCGCGCCACAGCCAACCACGATCGCCACCATCGACGCTAGAATGCCCTACGCCCACCTGCTCACGGAATTCCCCGACGTCTTCAAGCCTGAGCTGCGACAGACACCACAGACGCCAAGAGATGGAGAGACTAGGCCTCTGGCAAGGGCTCCAGCCCTTGGTCCTCCCCTCTCCACCTCGTCAAGAAGAACGATAGTTCCTGGTGCCCCTATGGAGACTACCGGCAGCTGAACATGACGGAACCTGACCACTACCCACTCCCAAACATCAACGGCACCAAGATCTTTTCGACACTGGACCTCCTGAAGGGCTACTACCAAGTTCCGGTACATACAGACAACATCCCGAAGACCGCCATCACCAACCCCTTCGGGACGTACACCTTTAATTACTCCTGCTTCGGCTTGCGAAACTCAGGTGCGACCTTCCAGCGCCTAATGGACGGCATCCTCGGCGACCTCGACTTCTGCGTCTGCTACGTCGACGATATTCTGGTCTTCTCCAACTCTCCTGACCAGCACCTCCGACACCTGCGGACCATCCTCGAGCGTCTCCAGGACAACGGCCTCGTTGTCCGCTTTGACAAATGCAGCTTCGGAAAAAAGTCTGTCCCATTTTTGGGACACCTCATCTCTCCTGACGGCGTTCGTCCCCTGCAGGATAAAGTCCCCGCAGTCGACAAATTTCCCAAACCTACTACCATCAAAGCCTTGCAGGAATTTATTGGGATGGTCAACTTCTATCACCGTTTCCTCCCTAACATCGCTCAAACGCTGCACCCACTTTATAACGCCCTTCACAGAAAACCGAAGGACCTCCTGTGGAACCCCGCCATGGAAGCTGCCTTCGTCAACGCCAAAAAAGCCCTTGCCCGTGCCACCACCCTCTCCTTCCCTGCACCGGGTGCCCAGCTACAACTGTCAACGGACGCCAGCAATGTCGCCATAGGGGGTGTGCTCGAACAAACCCTCAGTGGCAGACCTACACCCCTTGGTTTCTTCAGCAGGAAACTCTCCAAGGCCGAGCTCAACTACAGCACCTTCGACAGAGAGCTCCTCGCCATCCACCACGCCGCCCGCCACCTTCGCCATTTCCTCGAGGGCTCCTCATTATCAACACCGACCATCAGCCTCTGGTGCACGCCTTCACAAAACAACAGGACGCTTGGTCTGCCAGACAGAGCCGCCACCTCTCCGCCATCACCGAGTTCAATTGCACCATCAGGCACGTCCCCGGTACAAACAACCCCGTCGCAGACGCCCTCTCCCGAATAGCCATCGACGCAGTTCAACTCGGCCTCGACTACGCAGCTATTGCCAGAGAGCAACGGGAGGATCCTGAAACACTTGTCTACAGGACATCCATCACATCCCTTAAGTGGCAAGACGTCCCTTTTCACAACCACACCATCCTCTGCGACATCAGTACCGGCCGCCCACGACCCCTCATCCCAGCTGCCTTACGACGTCAAGTCTTCAATCTAATACACGGCCTGTCTCACCCTTCAGGGCGCGTCACTGCGAAACTCCTGAAGCAGAAATTCATCTGGCACAGCATCTCCAAGGACGCAAAGGAGTGGGCCAGATCCTGCATTGCCTGCCAGCAAAGCAAAATTCATCGCCACACTGAATCAGGCATCGGATCATTCCATCAGCCCCGACGACGCTTCGCACACATTCATGTCGACGTCGTCGGCCCACTCCCCCTGTCGGAAGGCCATCGTTACCTCTTCACCGCCATCGATAGATCGACCCGCTGGTTGGAGGTCATCCCCATGAAGGATAGTACCGCCTCATCCTGCACTACAGCATTTCTCAGTGGATGGATAGCCAGATTTGGCCTCCCGGAACATGTCACCTCCGACCGAGGAACTTGCTTCACGTCGCGGCTGTGGCACTCTCTCGCTGAACTCCTGGGTACTACAGTCCACCACACTACCTCCTACAACCCCGCAGCCAACGGCATGGTCGAGCGAACCCACCGCTCACTCAAAGCATCTCTTATGGCACGCTGCAACAACGGCTCCTGGCTACCCCAGCTACAATGGATACTCCTTGGCCTTTGGACAGCCATCAAGGACGACCTCAACGTGTCTCCAGCAGAGATGGTCTTCGGCTAAACCCTCGTCGTGCCCGCAGAATTCTTCCCTCCACAGGAGTCTCCCGAGAGCCTGCAACAGCTTCGACGCACTGTCGGCAAATTTGCCCCGTGCGTGCCGACACATCACCGGGAGGTGAAAGAATACCTCTCAAAATACCTCCACACCTCGACGCACGTTTTCCTGAGGACGGACGCTCACACCCCACCACTCACCCGTCCCTACACTGGCCCCCATCTTGTCCTTGAACGTAAAGACAAGACCTTCCGCATCTCCATCTCCGGCAGGCCAGAATGGGTTTCCATCGACCGCCTAAAACCGGCACACCTCGACACTCCGCCCACCAAATTCTCACGTGCAGGACGCCCCCTTAGGCCAAGGCAAGTTTAAGAGGGGAGTATTGTACAGCCGCGTGGCGCCGCGACAAGTCACGTGGCAGGAAACGTGACTGACGTCCATGACCTGACGCTCTCTGACAGCGCGAGCGCGCTTGACCCGACCGAACCCAGCGTAATTATCTAATTACGCACCACAGGTAACTGGCCCACGAGTATATATACCGGCTTCCGCCGCATGTAAAATCAGTTCACTCGTACCTTACAATAAAGGAGACGAACTCACCAAACCTCTCTCTCTTCACCAAGAGTAGCATCGCTACAGTAGGGTCCAAGAACCAACTGCTAGCCTACAGACTTGCACTCCTTGTAATGGTACATACATACATACATATACCAAAGGCTTTTTCCCCCTTACAAGGGAGGTAGCCTTGTAATGGTAAGGAAATATAAAAGCTTTGTCACCAGGATGTAGGAATCTCTATCTCCAAGGCGAGTTGCCACAGGTTTGAAGTATACTGTATTGGGTAACAGTATTTTGTTCACAAATTCAACACTAGTACTGAGAACTGGATCCTTACATTGATATATTCAATTTCTTCTTCAGTAAGTCGTTCCCGTCTATATCTCAATGGCACCTGCCATTCCTCCAGTACTACTTGTGGTTTTGCTGCTGCTGGGGCAGCAGTGACTGGAGGAGTGACTGCTGCTTGTATGGCCTCCATACCTCTAACTGTAAAGAGAGAAGGCAATTACTAGCTGCTTTCTTGTACATTTCCTTACATTAATATATAGAAATGTATTATAAATATAATGTATTTTGTCTATGACAATTCACCACTGGCTCTATCTCATGGATAATTATATTTCATCCTAAACAGATACAGCTGATCAAAGAATAATGGGATGGTTTGGGCACATGGAAAGAACGAGTGAAGAAAGTATAGCCATAAGTGTGGAACACGGAGATGAATGACTTGAGGAGAAGACCAAGAATAGGATGGATGAGTGAGGTGAAGGTGGGGGGCTTGGGTACTAGGAAAATGTCTGCTGAGCAAAGATGGGAGAGGGCAAGAGGCAAGTGGATGTGGATGGTAAACTGACATGGTCCAAGGATCAGGAAATCTAGCTTGTTCTAGGAACTTGATCATTAATATAGCACCGATATTATTATGGAGAAGAAATGGATGGTGAGGTTTCCTTGGGGTAATCCTTGTCGGGAGTACTGAGAGGAGAGGGTTGTCTGTCACTAGACATACTCAAAAAGTTTGATAGAATGGGAATTGAGAAAGGCTCCACAGAAGCCTAGAAGGAAGAGTTTACAATGAACCCATTATCTCCTGGCTGTGTCATATGCCTTTTTCAATATGAAAAATATGGTATAGATATGTCAGCATATATGGTACAGCATTTCTTCTGTTTGCACCATGATGTTTGTGGTGCTATGGTGTGCTTGGATGCCTGTTTTGATGGATGAGGGAATGCACTCCAGTTGCTAACTGGAAATTGGCTTCTCTCCATGTGGTGGGGATGGTAAACTCCATTTATATCTGGTTAACGATGTTTAATATTGTTGCACATCCTAGAAGGCATATCTACGACTAATCTCCTAGATTTCCTCTACCTCCTTGACACATGCTAGCCAGCATCGCAGAAATGCATGAGGTGCACTCTAGGAGTGAGATGGCACTACCGCCGCGTTATGAAAAAGGTTGTCCCGCGGTCACCTTTTGCGGTCAAGCGCTGAATCTCCAACGGGCACTTCTGCCCGAGTGCCAATACATGACCAGCCAGGAAGAATTGCCACGAAAGATATATACAGTATATATATTGTTATGTATGTTTTCCCTCTGGAAAATTCTGTCTCATTGTAGAATTGTTTCACCACCTGTACCTTCACCTTTTCCTCACATGTAGCTAGATTTCAAGATTGTAAAAATCCGTTCTTGCTGGAAAAACAGCACCTATGCTTCTAAATGTTCTCGTCGGCAACCTAGCCGGAACCCTGTATATAAGCACCTGTTTTTCACAAAATAAAAGAGAAGAAGACCAGAGGCTGAGAGCTGAGGGCTCCACGTGTTTTAGTTTCCGACCTCCAAAAAGACCGCTCAAACCTCACCACGCTACCAAACCACGTGTTACCACTTGTCAAACCCTCGTCTATGTTGGACCTATTATCAAGACCAACAATATGAAGAATGTTGCAGCATGCTGTAAATGTTGCATCATAATTGTATCATATGTTTATACTCGTACTATCTGGACCTGGAGCTTTTGTTCTGCAGTTGGAAAGGAAGTGTGAACTCCACTTCTGTAAAGTTGATCATAATCTTGATAAGTATGTTCTAGTGGCAGCTATGATTCAAGGGAGATGATCACATTACATGTTGTTTGTAAGCTACGGTACAATGGGGTTTTTATATTGTGGTTAGAACTGTTCATTCAGTGACTGTTGAGTGCTTTGAGGAGTCATAATTATAAGGTAATTACAACTGATATCCATTGTTGTGAGCCAATATTCCAACCTTCACGGTAAACATGAATGTTCTTGGCTGTTGTTTTGTTCGTCTGGTACTGTCTAAATAGTGTTTAGTTGCTTGAAAATTCCGATATTATTGTTTGGGTTTGGTAGATGAGAATGAACAGAATCAGAAACAGTACCACACCCACTGGTGCTCTGTTGTATAGTTTTAATTTTATGCCCACTGCATTGTCTTGGAGCCAGACATTTTGTAGGCTTCTTGTCATCATGTATATCGTGTTTCTGTGGCATAGTGTACTGTAGCATGGTGCGCTGTATAAGCACACAGCACAGCTTGGTGTAGCATAACGCTGTGATGCCCTAACCAGCAGTGAAGCTACTCGAACAAGGGCCCTTCATATGACCAACAATGGCCCTTTTCATACAGCCAGCTACACAAGAGGGTCACGCAAGACCACATATACCAGGCTAACCCACGGTTCCACATCAACACGAATGACTACTTAAACAGTCACCTAATAGGAATAAGATGGAACGTAGGTAGGAGTGCAGACATTTGGCAGCATACCGACGTTACATGCACGTCACTGCGCCCAGAGTGCGGAGTTCTCAGATAGAGTTCCAAACATATCTAGATAGAACATCAGCAGTGTCTTCACCCTATGGAGCAAAGGACATGCCTCTATGGGGCCCACACTGACAGATACCTGTTAGCCTTCCTGCGTATATCAAGTGCCCTCCTGTATGCATAACCCATCGATTAATAAACAGGTAACTCGTCCTACATACATTTCACTGTTGTCCCCCTTGCAATATGCAGTTTCTATGATCTTTTGAAAGACTGTCTTAAGACTATCTTCAACATCTTGTGTATAACCACCTGTACTCTTCTGTCTGGTGATTCTTTTCTGATGAATCTATTTAGGATAATGAACAACATGCAAATGAACCCCTCGTAAGCTATCCATACTGTAGGCTCGAGTTTCAATGACTGGAAACCCATACACCCACAGTGGCTGGCTAAAGTCCCTGGGCCCTCAAACAGGTCTCTCTGGGAGTTTGGATTGTTGTCTGTGTTGTATGGATGTGGTACTTTCTGTCGCCAGCTAATTGTGGCAATACAAAGGGAGCAGTTTCTGGTTCTCTGATCTCCCCATGTGAAAATTCAGAGAAAATAGAATCCCTAGTCCAGAGAACAAGGATGAGGCCCTTGTGGCTCTACCTCCAGGCAGGATTGAAGGGGTTGATGGCTCTGTAAATGGACAGGAGGGAGATGATTCTCTCTGTCGTCCATCTTGCAGGGCTACAACTACCATGTACTTGTCACTGGTCCCTACACAGTTATAAAGGTATAAGTACGTCAATACATACATACATATACCAAAGGATTTTTCCCCCTTACATGGGGGGTAGCCAAAAAGAAAAAGGCATAGAAACCACTCCCACCCATTTCATTTCCCATATATTCCACTCCCCTCCACCCTCCTCCCTCCCTCCCATCTTGGCACCTCCTGGGGTATTGGCTGCATAATATTGTGGCAGAGTAGCATGCAGTTGATACTTTAGGGTCTATATGAGGTGCCCCTATGGACCAGAGCCACACATCATTTTGTCTGTGATGGAGGAAAACTCTGTACATAGAGAAATGATGACGCTTTTATACTACGACTGTCCCTCCGTTATGCTGTCCCCCAACCCCTTGTTACTGTCCTGTACCATTTCTCTGAATATTCATTTCCTTTTTTTGCCTATAAACCCTGTGGTGGGGGCAAAAGAATACTGCCACCAAGTATTTCCACTTGAGTTGTAGAAGGCGACAAAAAAAGGGACAGGGGATGGGATTACGAGTCCTACTACCTGTAGCCCCAAAAGGGGATATTCCTAAAAAAGAAAGTACGTTAATAGACATAATATACAACCAAATGAATTACGGTTATAGCCTTTATCCATAAATTCTCTTGAGAAAGATTGCCACTTGAAAAAATGTTATAAATCCCATGAGTACAGGCATGCTTTGACTTGGCCACTCTTAAAAAGTAATACAAATGAAAATTAACTTATAAAAATACCTCTAAAAACTAAGATCATGCTATAACCAAAGTCACACATTACTACAGATGCATTTAACATGCCTACATTTGAAAATTGTAAAAAAGATAAATAAATAAAATAAACAACCCTGACTATTTTCTCTCCACTTTTCCATACAAGGAAAGCTAATAACCCATGATTGCTACTCTCTCTCCCTTCTCTTATCAGCTGACATGAAAACAGACCCACAGTAATACAGTACAGAAAACTGTCAAATACTTACAAGTCCTACATGATTGATATGGTTTAACGTCACACACACACCCTTTATTGGGAGGCTAGGACGGTACCCCTCACAGAGGGCTTTGTAGCATGGAATTTAATGAACCATGCCCTTGGTTCAACTTCGCTGGTGGCAGGATTCGAACCGCCCTCACCTCGACCTTCACCGCAAGTAATGACGCCCTAACCTGCCCAGCCAGCGAGCATCCTACATGACACCCTAAATTCCTCAATTTCCAACATCTGCATTTATTGCTCACAACTTCCATGGGTGTGCCATTTGTTTTTAAACTGGTGGCCATCATCACATAAGCTCTTGCTGTATGTATGAAAAGTATTTTGTAACTCCTACTTTTTATATAATTTCCACTTTAGAAATACAGTCAGCATCACTGGAATTGGAACGCATCATTTTCTACCCCTCTCCTTGTTGAGTGTAACATTCCTTGTTAAGACCACTAGTTTTCCAACACTGGTACCCAAAAGCACCTAGACCATGACCGAGTCAGGATGTTTGAGAGTCTCTTCGCTGTACCTGGGGGAGGAAGGATCTCGACCACTGTATATCCTTATCTTCCCTCCTCGGTTGCTAGTGATGGTAAAGGTGGCCTCAACAGACCATAACACTTTCTTCCACTTGTCCTGAGCCCAGGCAAGACATTTCAGGCAAAAATGAATTTGATTCTTCTATTGCCTGGCTGTAATGATTGGTTTCCTTTGAGGTGTACAGTAATTATACCCAAGGTCCCTGTGGAGGCGACACTGCACGGCCCTCAAAGAGACATAGGCCTGTAGTTAGGGGTTCTTGTTTAGCAGAAATGGGAGGTTCCCAATCAACTTGGTACTGCAGGACTTCTAGGTTCTGGGTGTAGTCTTATGCACTCCTGACTTTTTCTTGGTCCACCTCTCCAAAGAATACAACGGAATACTGATGATGCTTTAAATTTCTTTGTTAGACTTCCCTCCCTTTACCAGGGCAGCAACACTTGCCAGTTGGTCCTTCTTCAAGTCCTTTCCCAAGCCCACTGCTCAATAATAAACACAACAGTCCAAAGGGGTTAGGGGGAAAATACATGTGATTCACTGAGAAGACTAAACACATCAGTCCACAAAAGGCAAATGGTAACTGATCTAATCAAGGCTGCATGACACCACCAGTTTTCATAGCCAGAGGTACTGGCCCTATACCCACCTCTGACATGCCAATCTTCCAGATGTATTTCAACCACTGTATCATCAGAATTGGTGCATCATGCCTCGTGCCAATTCTGATGGTGCTGAATGTATAAGTTCATTCATGTGTGATATGAAAACTGAATTAAATAACTTGGAATACAAAGCTTTACTAATAGCAAGTTTCACATAATTTCCATTCTCCAGGGATGACCCATCATCCAGGAGATGCCAAGATAGGAGGGAGGAGGGTGGAGGGGAGTGGAATATATGGGAAATGAAATGGGTGGGAGTGATTTCTATGCCTTTTTCTTTTTGGCTACCCCCCGTGTAAGGGGGGAAAAAGCCTTTGGTATATGTAAGAAAAAATAAAATTTTCATTAATGGATTAATCTTTTATTTCACATCCATCTCATCCTCAGTCATCCCCTTAAGTTCACTTCCTCAACTGACTTCCACATCTCTTTTACTAACCTTTCATCACTCCAGCTTTCCATTTGTCTAAACCATTTCAATAATCTCTCACCAGCCCTATCCACCATCTTTTCCACTCCCACTTTCCTCATCTCCTCTCTATCCAACCTAGTAACCCCTTCTCAGACATTTCATCTCAAACACATTTAAATTTTTCCTGTCTGCCTCACTTAAATTCCAAGTCTCTGCTCCATTAAATGGTGTCAGCACAATCACTTCTTCATACAATCTCCTCTATGCATCAATCCCAGATGCCTATTCCTCATAACACTTTTTAATACTCCCAAGGCATTTACTTGCTTCTCTCAATCTACAATTTTCCTCCACCTCCACTCCTCCCTTTCCTGCTACATGCAACCCCAAATACCTAGAGCTATTCTCTTCCTCCAGCCCCTCTCTCCTTTTAAACTTAGTTCCAACTCCCATAATCTCCCCTTGTACATCTCATCACCTTTTACTTACATTTACCTTCAACTTTCTCCTATTGCATACCTTCCCAAACTATGTTACTAACTCTCTTAATCCCACCTCTAATCCAAAAGCAGTGTCATCAGCAAACAACAACTGGCTCACCATTTTCTCTATCTCCAGTCCCCTGCCCATTACTCTCACCTTTACCTCCTGCAACCATGGCAACATGACACATCCCTGATGCAGTCCCACCTTTACCTCAAATCACTCACTCTCTCCATTTCCCGTTCTTAAATCTCATAACTCTTGACTTCCCTTACCAGCTTTTCCACAATTTCATAAATCTGAAACACCTCCCACAGTGCCTTCCTGTCTACCCTGTCATAAGCTTTCCCAAATCCATAAAGGCCCAAAATTCACATCTTTACCTTTTCCTAAGATTTTCTCAAATATCTGCCTTACCACAAAAATCTGATCTAAACAATCCCTACCTGTCCTGAGCCCACACCGTTCCTCACCAATTACTTGCTCTATTCTTCTCCCAATCCTCTCAACATTCTCCCATGAGCCTTCCCCACTACACTTAAACTAATCCCTATAAAACTACTACTCGCATTTGTTCCCTTTTCCCTTGTAAAGCACAACTATACAGGCACTCTTCTATTCCTCCAACACTTTACCCTCCCTTAGACACATATTAAACAACCTCAATAGCCAGTCCACTATTACTGTACCTCCCTTCTTCAGACACTGCATGACACCCATCTAACCCAGGTGCCTTACCTGCTCTAATAATTTTAAAAGCTATTTGCACCTCATCTTTTCTTATTTCTCCTCCATTTTCCTCTCCCATCACCATTTTCTTAGTGCCTCCCACTGCTACCACCAATCCCTCCCTATCCTCCACATTCAACAGCTCTCTAAAATACTCTGCCCATCTTCCCCTTACCACCTCCTCTTCTGTTAAGATCTGTCCATCTGTGCCTTTTACCTTTTCTTCTCTACTTGACTCACCTTCTCTTCCTCTCGATTTCCTTCCAAAACATCTTTTTATAGCTTTCAAAAATTTATGCTTCTTTTTTCTTTATACCTCTCATATTTTTCTCTCATCCTACTTTGCAACCAGTCCCTGAATGTTTGTTTCTTCTCTTC
Organism: Oratosquilla oratoria; assembly: GCF_046742065.1. NCBI lineage: Eukaryota > Metazoa > Arthropoda > Malacostraca > Stomatopoda > Squillidae > Oratosquilla > Oratosquilla oratoria. The sequence goes on from NC_134806.1 coordinate 16,524,162, forward strand.
TACCTTCTTCACTTCATCATTCTACCACTCACTACCCTTCCTTCTACTCCCTCCCATCCTTCTTGTTCCACATACCATCTTTCCACACCTTGTCACTTCCACCTTGAAACACTTCCATTCCTCTTCCACACCTACTTCTACTCTAACCTTCACCACCCCACACACTTCTCTCAGCTTCTTGTACTCCTGGTCCTTTTCCTTCTCGTTTAAAGTTTGCTCTAAGTACCTCTCTACCTCCTGCACTTTTCCTCTTTCTCCACTTATCCACTTTCAACTTACCTTCCACCAAATAATGATCTGATATTCCCCCATTCTCTCCCCTAAGAACAAGGACATTCAGAACTCTTCCTACTCTTCTCCTGGATACCACTACATAGTCCATTAATATCTTAATAACCCACCCATCCACCACCCTCTCCCATGTGTACTTATGCTTGACTTTCTAAACACTGTGTTAGCTATCATCAACTCTAAACACATCACTCCACTATGATTTTTACCTAGCACTCCAAACTTCCCAGCAACTCCATCTATTGGTTCATCCCTACTGTAGCACCAAGATCTTCCAATACCACTACATTGCCATTCCTCCTAAAACTCTACACTCAAAAAAAAAAAAAAAAAAAAAAAAAAAAAAAAAAAAAAAAAAAAAAAAAAAAAAAAAAAAAATCCTCACCACTCTTCTCTCTACCAGGCCCATATGTGCTTACAAAAATCCACATCTCCCCAGTTTCACCTTCATCCATATTACAACTTTGAAGAAACCTTCCAATCCACCACTCACTTACCTACCTCCTCACTAACAGAGCCATCCCTTCTCTTCCTTGTCCTCTCCTCACTCCCAACACCCTCCACACTACACTCCCAAACTCAAAATTACCCTTCCCTTTCAATTTAATCTCACCTAATGCCAACACATCAATCTTCCCTCTCTTAAACATTCTGCCTATCTCTTCCCTTTTACTCTCATCTGTACCACACCCACACACATTAAAAGACCCAAACCTTAGGGCTCTGGTTGGAAAATTCCCACCCTCTTATGCCTTGACTTCTCACAGGAATATAGCCATAGGGCTACAGAGAGAAGGATGCCTAGTCACACATTTCTTCCCATTTTGGCAACTTTTATGACCTGAGTGGGAAGACTTACTGGCATTCTTCCTCCTACCACAGGGAAAGGGCGAAAATGGAAATATATACTTAAAGATGTGGTACAAGACAGTAGTAAGAAGGGTTGTGATAGCATAATGGGGTGGCAGTCACAGTACAATTAAATAGTACCATTTCTCTATGATTAGAGATTTCCTCTAACAGACAAAATTATGTGAGGTCTGGTCTGTTGGAATGCCCTATATAATCTTTTAAGTACCGATTGCATGCTACTGCACAGTTTATACCACACATTAACATGCAGTCAATATCCTACACAGGTGTGTGTGTATGTGTGTATATGTACATATATATACTGTATAATATATAGTTATTAGGCTGTGTCAAATGGCTGGCCAATGCTGGCATTGCATGTGTTTTTCCTCAAGGAGACTTTGTCCCACCCGTGGGCCTCAAGGAAGCTCTGGGTCACGTTGCAGCTGGGTAGATGTAGGCGTGTCCCATGGGGCCACTTGTGGGTCAGTAAAGTTGTAAGGTGGCCGAGAAGAGTTGAAGACTGGAGTGAGGGGGTAAGTGAGGACTACTCCTAATATGTTTATATATAATATATACTCACAAGGGCTTTTTCCCCCTTACAAAGGAGGTAGCCAAGTCAAAAGACAAATTCCCATTCATCTCCTATCCACTACCCTTTCATCTTAGCTCCTCATGGATGATGGGTCATCCTTGTATCCCACCAATTGCCCTGGGTCAGAACCAATGTAGTAAGACAGTATATATATATATAATATATATATATATATATATATATATATATATACATACACACACACATACATATACACAAACACACACACTAGGATAATTAAGTAACACATGCATTTTATTCCATCAAAAACAGCTAAAGAATCGAGGAACTCATGACATGTTTACACAGTAAATACACAGTTTCAGCACACTCGCAAAATTTTGTTTTTCTCTCTAATTTTACCCACTTCAAACCAATAATTTTCTGGAATAACAGGTCTACCTTGTTTTACAACTGCATTAAGTATTTGTCTCACTAATATGTTTCATGCTGGTTAAATATTTCCTTACAGATTCAATATAAACAGTCTTGCTTCTTGGGTTAAACATCTTAAAAGGGCAATTACATGTTACACTTGGAGGATTTGCTCTAATACCAGATGATTTCATTCAGCTCTTAGGAAATCCCAGGATCAATGACTGGTACTTCTTTGTGGTGGTCCTGCAAGACGGACAGCGGAGTGAACCATTTTCAAAACTTATCAACCTGCTAACTTCCATCAGGAAGTGTAGACACAAGGGGCATGCATCTCCAGGCAAGTGAGATAGAAACAATCCCACAATAATACAACACAGACAACTGAGTTTCTTCTACGAGACATCTGTGGGAGGGCTTAGAGACCATTATCAGCTGCTGTGGGTCTGTGGCGGGTGAGGCGTGCATCAAACGACAAGGTTCGAAAGCTTTTACTGGATTTATACAGATTTGTATACAAAACTGAAGCTGAGCTGGGAGCACAGTCGACCAATCAGAAGATTGACCATAGGTGGGAGCGCAGTCGACCAATCAGAAGATTGACCGTAGGTGGGAGCGCGGTCGACCAATCAGAAGCTCTTTCGTGGGCTGAGCGAGTTTGCGAGCTTGGGTGAGTAGCGTCTCATGGAGGCGGTCGCTACTTCCACGTACGCAAGGAGTTTGTACACAAGCAGGGATCTGGTTGGCTGACTGCAGTGAGCGAGAGGGCGGCCTGCCCTTGGGAAATGAACTGAAGGAGGATCGTCGTCTTGGAAGTGTGCTGGCTTCAGGCAATCTGTCGACACCCAGTCGTTCATGCCCTTAATTCTCAAGAGGAAAGCCTGGTCTTTCCTCTGAACCACTTCAAAGGGGCCTGAGTAAGGCTGGGTGTGTGGTGGCACATTGGCATCATTCCTAAGGAAGACATACTTTGAAGAGTGCAGGTCCTTAGGGTTTGGTGGCTTGTATGTCTGTCGGCAAGGGGGGGCGAACTTTCCGACAATGCGCCTGAGCTGCATAAGGTCTAATTGGGAGGGTGTATCGGGGGGGAAAATTCGCCTGTAATGACGAGAGTCGCTGTATACAAATTCGGCAGGTGAAGCGTTGAGGCCGTCCTTTTGTGTGATCTGTAGGCCGAGGAGGACCCAGGGAAGCTGGCTGTACCATGCTGCATCGGTACATCAGAAAGGCGGCTTTCAACGTTCTGTGCAGCCGCTTTACCATACCGTTGGCTTCGGGGTTGTAAGCCGTTGTGTGGTGGATGGTGGTACCAAGGATCTGCCTTAGGGACATCCAGAGTTGCGATGTCGCGGTATGAGGTGATGTCAACCGCCAAACCGAATTTGGCGATCCAACCTGACACATAGGGTGGCGGCACATGAGAAGGCAATAGCACTGAACAGTTGATCGCCGTGAACAGGTAGTGGTTGCCCTCGGAAGTGGGCCCACTATGTCCACGTGAATATGGGCGAATCGATGCTGCGGCTGGTGGAAAGTCCCAGTGTCAAACAGGAACTTTACTTTTTATTTATTTATCTATTTTTATTGAGGCATTTGTGGGCATTGGCTCCGAGGTGTGTGTGGTAGAAACATAGCTGTTGTGTCCGGGGCCTTGGGGTTGACTGCTACGGGGCTGGAGGAGGCTGCTGGTGCCGCTACCTGCTTTTTGAAGCTGCGGCAGTGACCTGAGCGTCACTGTCGTGGCTTGGAGCTTGTGCTGTCGCCGTGCCGTGGATACATTGGGAGGCGGCGGCGGCTTGCGCGTCGAACAGGCTGCTGTTCCAGTTTTTTTCCGAGATTGTTGTCACATTCGCATTCCGCATTGGGCATCATGGCGTGGATGTTGTCAAGGAACCGTTTCAACCAGAGGGCTTGGAGCATGTCGATGGTGTTGTGGCTGTTTCCATCTGTGGAGGGCATGTGGACTATCACCCACATTTCCAGGAGGGCATCCGATGGGCGTTAGTCTCCGAATGGCTGTTTCACCAATTGTAGGATCCTATTCACCCTTGCGGTGACTGAAGGCGTGAAACGCTGGAGGAGGAATTCAGTTCCTCGTACTGGATTGGGACGCTGCCTTTGGCGTCGAGCCATTCGATGACGAGATTGAAAGTTTCGTTAGGTAGGGCGGCGTGGACTTGGTCGGCTTGTGATGTCGCTCGTGTCAACCTCTTCAATCTGAACTGTTTCTCGGCGCAGCGGAACCATGTGACAGCGTTGATGGGGTTAAAGGTAGGTAGTCTGACCTGGGTTGCGGCAATGGGGGTCCTTTGGCTTGATGGTGTCGCTGGTGGCATCGGTGTCGTTTGGTGATGAAGTTTCTGAGGGTCTGATCATAGTGGCGGTGGTGAAGGATGGCTGTGTCGTTGCTGGAGTCACCAATGTGGCGGATGAGGTGTGCATCAATCGACGAACCAAGACGGAATGCTTTTACTGGGTTTACACAGGACTTGTATACAAAACGTGAAGCTCCACCAGGGAGCGCGACCGACCAATCAAAAGCTCGTCCGTGGGTGGAAGCGATCGACCAATCAGAGGCTTGTTCGTGGGTCAAACGAGTTTGTGAGCTTTGGTGAGTAGTGTCTCGCGGAGGCAGTTGCTACTTCCACGTGTGCAAGGAGTTTGTACGCGAGCAGGGAGTTGGTTGGCTGTGTGGGTCCGTGCTGAGGGATGATTGGTAGACTGCAGTGCAGGCCAATGCTGAGGCTTTACAAGTCTATGGATTTCCAGTCAGTGAAATTCAAGGCTGTGGATTTCCAGTCAGTGAAATTCAAGGCTGTGGATTTCCAGTCAGTGAAATTCAAGGCTGTGGATTTCCAGTCAGTGAAATTCAAGGCTGTGGATTTCCAGTCAGTGAAATTCAAGGCTGTGGATTTCCAGTCAGTGAAATTCAAGGCTGTGGATTTCCAGTCAGTGAAATTCAAGGCTGTGGATTTCCAGTCAGTGAAATTCAAGGCTGTGGATTTCCAGTCAGTGAAACTCAAGGTAGAAATTATTATTATTATAATTGATCAAAAACCCTCCCCTTCATTAATAAGCATTAAAATCTATCTTGATTAAGGTGGCTTGATTAGTTCTAAAGGATTTTGTTCTAATGCCAAGAGACTTTACTCAGGTTAAAGGAACCCCTTGTCATTAATGGGATAAAATGGGGCTGGAGGAAGCAAGACACTACAAATTAAGTGGTATCAACACCAGGAACAACAAAATCTATGAACAATTACCATCATGACCTTGAACTAGAGGCTTCACCGCATCCTGGGTGTTGAGTTGATGCATGTAGTTGCTGACTGCCACACCTTGTTTGAAGAAAATATATACTGCCCTCAGAACCCTGATGTTTTTTATAATTATTTAACTATACCTATGCATTTATTTATGTATTTTGTTATTTACATTATATATTTTTTATTTTTTATTTTATTATTAATATGATTTTTTTTTTTCGCATCCAACCTAGATATGATCAAAAGGTCTCCTGTCGGCATGCTACGCTTTTGTAATCCTTTGATAATACTTTTTTTCTTAAGTTTCTATTATTGTTGCTACAAAGGGACAAGTTGCATTCATTCTACTGATAGGTGTCTACAAGTTCTCTGGTACTAATATAGACAGCTCTTGAGTTTGGGAACATGCCTTTTTGCTTCAGTCACTGGGAAAAGCTGCAAGGTGGGGTGGGAGTGCACCAAAAGGACTTTGGTGTTGGGAGAACTCTTGCTCCCTTTGTTGTTGTTGTTATTCATACCACATTATGAGTGACCATACTGGGAGTGGCTCCCCAGCCAAGTTAGGTTCAAAGAGGCTATTTTTGTTATTGCTATTACTAGACATATAGAAGTTACAGTTACTAGACAATAGCTGTAGCAATGGGTTCACCTTGGTGAAGCTTACTCCAAATTAACTCTTTACCAGGATGAGGCACTTGAGCAACTTTCTCCTGCTTGGCAGATGATTTTACTCCTAAGTATACCCTCTACCTGGTAAAAAGCACAAGATCAGCTAATATATCTGCTTACAACTGCTACTAGTCAGCAACAATGCTTGCAACTTCCATATCAACTATTTTAAGGCTGACTTACATGCAGATGTCTCAAAAAAGCACCTTCCCCTTTACAAGAGGGGTGGCCAGGTCAAATCATCAAAGCATCCTGTACAACCCCCTTTCATTAATTCCACGCCCATCCAAAACCCATTTGTTGTCCATTCTACCATACTGTTTTTGGATGAGGCCTCCCATCCAGTTTGACTTGACTAATACATTAGCTATACTCCACATAAATAATATATTCAATATCAACCAAAGGGTCAAATGCCAGGCATCTGCTTGTGGTGGTCCTGCTAGATGGACAGTAGAATTACCCATGTAACCTCCTCACCTCACTGAGAGGTGCATCCCTAAGAGAATGATACTCAGTCTCTGGAATGGGCTCAACATATCTATCAATTTCAACTGTATCTATGCCTTTTCACACATGACAATTGCTCCCTTCTTCCTACTATTTTTTTTGCCAGTGACAGAGAAACAGTCCTAAAACAGTACAAAAAAGACAGCAGTCCACAATTTCTTTTCCGAGATTTGTGGGAGGTCCCTGAGAGCATTACCGGCCACTGTGGGGCTCCTGGTTTCCTGCCAGGAAAACTCAAGACAACAAATATAATAATTACTATTATCACTGTACCGGCTGCCTACAACTATAATCAACTTCACAAATGATCAGAGTACACATTAGTAAATTACAAAGATGTTAACTGTAGTAACTATTTCTTAAATTGTCAGCTAATATCTATCAATCCATACTGCCTCAAGTTTTAATGATTGGAAGCCTGCAGCCTCATAGGATCCTGCCAGTGACTTCAAGCCCTTTCGACCTCTGGGGGGGGGGGGGAGAGAGAGAGAGAGAGAGAGAGAGAGAGAGAGAGAGAGAGAGAGAGAGAGAGAGAGAGAGAGAGAGAGAGAGAGAGAGAGAGAGAGAGAGAGAGAGAGAGAGAGAGAGAGAGAGAGAGAGAGAGAGAGAAATCTGTGTTGAGTTGGCATGTGTCTGTTTCTATGTCACCAACAGGAAGGAGTAGGGAATGGTGAGCCGTTGGCAGTTGTTGTCAGATCATATGTGAAAAACAGTAAGAGAATTGAAGTTGACAGAGATCTTACGCCTGTTCCACCAACTGGCTGCCAGGCCCTCAGGTAATTGAATGTGTGCAGCAGCAGCAGCAGCAGCAGGGGAAACTATTCCCTCTGACATCCACTATGCAGACCACCACAAGTAGGAGCCCAACTTTAGTTTTTACTGTCAGTTAAGAAGTTCAACAGGAAGTGACTACTTACCAAGTTGATCCATTTTTCCTTTGCGAAACCGTATCAACGGAACATGGGGCTTCACAGTCTGAAAGAAAAAGTTATTATTCTTTCCATTCCAAGTTATGACTAAATAAGAGAGTGTATTTACCTAACTGTAGTATACAAGAAAGGAGCAAAACTCATAGGGTCCTGTCTAATTTTCTAACATACCTAGACTATTTGTGTACAGTTCCAACTTAATCTATATCTTTAATTTCCAATTATCATATTTAGATTTGAACTCGTGTATCATTTGAGCTTGGGCTATATCACCTTACAAAGTTATTTCATATATTTATACATCTATATGGAAAATTGTATTTCTTCACATTCTTTCAACATATGGTCTTTCTTAATCTCCTCCATGACCTCTTTAATCAGGAGATCTTTTCTATCAATGCAATCTATCCCCTTTTGTATTTACCTTGTCGTAATATACGGGAGGGGAGCTATGCTCGTGGTGACCCGTCTTTGTATCTCTCCGCATCAAGTTTTATCTTAAAATCTTGCATAGTGTTAGCACATACTGTTTTGTTGTCTAATTTATTCCATGTATTTATTGCGCTGTGTGGGAAACTGTTCCTTTTCAAGTTTTTTCTATAACTATCCTTTTTCAATTTTTTTTCGTGTCCTCTTGTTTTACCGTTTTCCCACACTAATAGGTCGTTCCTGTCTAAAACTTCCATTCCTTTCATTATTCTGTAGATAGCAAATCTCCTCTTTCTCTTCTTTGTTCCAGAGTTGGTAGGTTCAATTTGGATAGTCTTTGCTCATATGTTAGTTCGGCGTGTGTCGGTGCTAGTTTTGTTGTCGCTCTTTGTAATCTTTCTAGTTTTTTAATATTCTTTTTGGTACTGGGTGACCTGAACACTGTGTAACCATGCCCAGTGTTTTTAGTCTTTCCTCAAATGGTTTATCTGCCAGGCCGGAGACCCGTTTGGTTGCTGCCCTTTGTATTCTCTCAATCTCGCTCATGTCCTTCACTCTGTGTGGGGACCATACAACTGACACATATTCCAGTCTTGGACGTATCTGGGTTTCGATGAGGCTTTTCATCATCTCTTCATCCATATAATGGAATGTTACTTTAATTTTCTGCAGTAGTCCATATGTCTCTACCACAAACCTGCTGATATGTCTGTCGGGTGACACATTGTCTTTATCAATATTCCCAAGTCTTTCTCCTCTTTTGCTTTTGTAATGTGTTTTATTAGTGCTATTGATTTGACTTCGTAACTAATATAATCATTGTTTCACAGTGAATTGTATAAATGATAAAACTAAGTTAGGAACTGTGCCATGTAAACACAGACATATATCCCCTTCTGTACCGGAGGGCCATTTCTGAATCACGAAAAAAAAAAAGTGGTTTGTCGTGTTTTGATATCTATTGAATATTGAGTTTTTGTCTGTATTATGTTTTATTAGAGCTCTGATTAATAATATTGATTTCGTAACTAATATAATCATTGTTTCACATTCAATTGTATAAAGAAGACTAAGGTAGGAACTGTGCCATGTGAACACATATATTATCCCCTTTTTGTACCAAATGGCTTTTCTTTTTTAACTTGACCACCTACAAAATTATTCAATTTGTTGTCTTGTTGATCCCATCAGTACAAAATAAACAAATAAATACTCGATTATCCATATCAGGTTATAATTCGACCAATGGCTGAAATACGTGTGACCTGTTGGTGATTTATTATTTTCATGGATTAGACTGAAAATCAAAGTATTTCGGAGAACTGTCTTAATTGTGATTGATGCGTAGTACAGGATTTTAATCTGGAATTTATTCAATATTCTTTTATGATATAACCATAGACTACATTGGCATGTCGTTATAGACACGAACAATATAATAGATATTAAGCAATTCATCAGTTCCAATGATAATTGCTTAAAATGGCAAAGTATACCTGTACACCTTTTGGGTTATGACAAATTTAACGGAAAAAAAAAAGAGGAAATATTATTCTGTTCGTTTTGTATTTTGAAAATTTTACTCAAGTTATCACCAGATGATCTTATTCATTTGAGAATGAATGGATGAAGACGAAGTTATAAGCGCTTGTCTAGCACTTTAAGCATTTATCTTATTTGACGCCACACAATTTTATTCAATAAATGGTCAACGAATGGAATAGACTTAGTAATTTTAGAGAAACCACAATCAACTTGTAGCTTGTGGTTAAGTGGTAGTAACCATGTAGTGAGGATTGAAATTATCGATTGTAAAAAAAAAAAAAAGTTAAACTCTATGGATGGAGATGAAAGGTGGTCACATGGCCTAGTGTAGGCCATATGGTCTCTTGCAGTCTCCTTCATTCTTATGTTCTTAGAGCTCCAGTAAAGTCAAAGGCAGAACAACCCACCTAAAAGTCATGAGACACCTTACCGATCTAAGTAATGTGGGTACTGTAACTCGAACACACACTGTTTTGCTTGTGGACACACTGGCTGCCGACGCGGGGTGCGGGGGGGACCAACACAAGGCCCCCACCCCCCCCTCACCCTCCAAGAGGGCCCAGGAAGAAAGTGTGACTAGCCGGTGGTCACATCTCACCTACCGCAGACATCAGGATAGGAGGTTGGCAGGTGAGAGCCCTTATAGACACAAGTAGCTCTTACACACTAACTTCATAGAGGACAGCCAATCAGGTTGAAGGGGAGATAACTGTAAGACGTCATCCACTGAGGCTACAGGGAGTCACCGGCAACCCATCAAGGATTTTGGGAATGGTAAGGACCGAAATTAATGTAGGAAACTTGAAAGTGTACAGGAACTGAATCCCTATAGTACCACTGGGCTTGTACATATCTGTCGACATCCTGCTAGGGTGTGATGTGCTGAATCAGACTAGTTTCAGTTGGGATGCCCAGAAGGGAATTATATTTTGGGGTCACAACTTGTATATAATTAACTATATCCACCATCAACGTAATAGTGTCAGTAGAGACAGGTATCAATGGAGGAGGAACCCAGGGATTAAATCAGTATTAACCTCATCGCCCCAATATTGCTCGACCCTTATCAATCTAGGTTCATACCCATCCCAGTGACAGAAGAACTCTTCTTGTGCATACGCAGCCAAGGTTTAGTCACAATAGCCATCCCTGTCTGGTCCAAGTGGATGAAGGGAATGTCTTCTTGCCACCAGCCAGTCAATCAACCCAAGAAATCGAAACTATTTCGAAAAGGGTTCATTATAGGATCTTATGATTATGTGTACCACACATCTTCCAGTAGAGTCAACATGACACAACAGATCCGTAATGACTTATTACCAGATCAAGATCAAGTAGGAATGGAGGGATTGAGAGCTGAGAGACTATCTCTGAAGATTTCAGAACGGAATTGAACTCCTCTCTCAGAAACAGAATGGGAAAGGTTAAAACATTTAATTCTTGAACTCTCTTTATGTTGGAAGACAAGGGAACCCCAGTACATATGTCATTAGATCCCCAACCAACCTATGTATAAGTACCCTGAACAAGCAAAAGAGAGCCAACATGTTAGATGGCATGGAACAAAGAGGCATCACAGAGCAATTGACTGTGGCATGGCTATCACCTATCGTAGTAGTAAATAAGCCAGATGGGAGTAACTGGATGTGTCTGGATTACTGACATGTTAACAAACACCTAGCTGCTGACATTTACCCACTTCCCCACCTGGAGGGACTAATAAAGCAAGCCACTGCAGGGCACGAATATTACATAAGTTTAGATATGTGAGAAACTTTTTTTCCAAATCCTGTTAAATGAAGACAGTCATGACCTCACCACATCTGAGGAAGGAAAATTACATGGCAGATCATTCATCCTGTCTGGTCAGAATTGGGACCCTAGTACCAGAATCTACATGGCTAGGACACTATAGGTTAACCTTCAAGAAGCAGAGTGGACACGATTTAGAGAGAGAATTAGCTGAATATCTAGATGGTAGTAAGATACCCTGAAGGTGCTTACTAAGGCCGAACCTAGATCAGTTCTCTCTTCTCAACGAGATTCTGTATTATGTAAGGGAGAGATCAGATGGTATTCTCCACCATATCCTCATAGTCCCTCTATGAAACACGAGTTATCTGGCCATCTTGGGTTAAAAGAAAACTATCAGGAAGGCAGAGGATCTATACTATTGAGCAAGTTTGAAAACAGATATGTTAATATGTCACCAATTGCATGACGTGTCAAAGGTTTGAGGTAACTCGGGGACTTCCTCAAAAATACAAAGAACTCTTCCCTATGTCTAAGCCCATGGATTGAGCAGGAATGAATCTTAGCAACGTTGTCAGGTGCCCAAGGTTATCATTATGTCCTAATGATAATTTACTATTACAGCACATTTGTTAGGTTAGTACCATTAAAAACCAAACAACACACACACATTCTGGATGCCTTGATGATTTGTTGACCTTGGCCCCCCTCAGTGAGTACAAGAGGACAAAAATTTGAAATTCTACCTTCACATTGCAATTTGGAGTCTAGAAGAAGGTTTTTGTCTCAGATGTATCAACTTGCGGAACTCTTTACCTAATGATATAGAAAAATAGGATGCAGTAGCCTCCTTTAAATCGGCACTTCACTTTTGTCTTGGACCTTTTCTCTTTGACTTTGTTGACCAAACTCTCAAAATTCCTTTGTTAATTCCTCAACTTCCAACATCTAACTAATATTCTTCCACTAATTTTCACATATATATTTTCATATATCTGCTAAAGGTACATAAAAGTCTAATCTCCTCTACATTTGATACAATTGTCTTTTACCCATTGAGACTGGCATACCTGCAGATTTTGTGCTATCCCATATCCCCTTTTGTTACCTCTTATTGTCTGTAAATGGGGTAGTTAACCAGGTAAGTTGGGACTGAAGACCATAAATGATGCATTACTTAGTATAACCTGTCTGTAAGGATGGGGTTTCTTCAACGGAAAGGAAGTTCATAGCTATGGCCAGAAAAAAAATATACAAGAACCAATGCCATCTCATCTTATGAGTTAACCTTTACAATGTTAATGATGGTAAATAAATATGATGATATTGCCACCATTTACAATTTCTGTTGTCTTTAATCAAAGAGTATTGAATATAAGTGAATTACATACATACATACATATACCAAGGCTTTTTCCCCCTTACAAGGGGTGAATTAGAACACTGAAATATCTGGTATGATGGAAGGAGATTATTTTTCAGAATACAGCTACAATTCATTTATACCACAAAAATGTATACAGTCAGACCCTGCCCAACACAAGTGTTAGGTTCCTTAGCCCATTGTGTAGACAAACTTTGTGTTGGGGGCGAATAACAGGTCTTATGGGAAAGATAGGTTAGGTTTCCAGACCCTCTTCAGACACTGGTGTACAACATGACCCAGCTGGCAATTCAAATCATGCTATCATGAATCATGGTTGTGCTTGGGGATATTTTACCTATTTATCTAAATGTGAAAATTCATGCATGGTGAAGTTGTGTTAGGAGAGGCCTGATAGTAATTTGAATATTTCTGTTCAAGCGATAATTGGTACTGCATTTTTGGGGGCAGAAAAGATTTAATTTCATCATGTTAAAATGAGTCTGGTGCTGCTAAGTAATGGTTAGGATTGTAACAATTTGAGCTCAGGTGAAAAACTGCCATAAATCACTACACCAGTAGTGACAATGACTGAATATGGCACATTAACATAGCAACTGCACTATCACTGCATTTATTCAGATTGATGACAGCTTTGGTATTTATTCTAATTAAATTATGAAAATACCCAATACCTCAGGCAATCAATTTTAAGATTTTTCATCTCTATAAATAATGATTGATTTTTTTTTATTCCATAAATCCCCTCATAATTCAACCTTCAAAAAAAGTTCCAAAATGAAACTGAGAAAATGGTTAGGTTAGAGTTAATTTTTTTGTTTTTTTCAAAAGTCAATTTACAATGCAAGGAGTAATCTGTGCTGGTATAAAGATGAAGAAATCTTTTGAAAGTGGAAACATGATGTCCATGATTTGAAAAATATTTGTATTTTCTTGTATATTATTTTCTTATTTCTTAATTAGGTTTTTTCTGCATTGTCATTTTGTGGCAGTGGACAAGGAGAAGGGATGACCCGTCATCCAGGAGGTGCTAAGATGAGAGGGAGGGTGGAGGGGTGTGGAGTGTATTCAGGGATGGAATGGGTGGGAATGATTTCATGCCTTTTCCTTTTTGGCTACCTCCCTTGTATGGGGGAAAAAGCCTTGGTATATGTATGTATGTATGTATGTCATTTTGTGGTTTTAAATGTGTGACTTTATAAGGACCACAATGGAAATAAGCGTTCATGCTTTTTGTGTTATCCTCGGCAATTTACAATTATTATTTCGAACTATGTGTTCATGTTCATTATTTGCACTTCATGTACATTGATTTATTGCCAAATAAAGTCTATCTATCTATCTATCTATCACATGGCTAAGATTTTAAGTGGCAATTACAGTACATGGAATAACTTGTGACCATCTTTTATATACAAAAAATCTGGCATGGGTGCAAACATGACATGATGAAAAACCATTGTGCAAGTTGTAAGGTATTTTCCAAATTTCTACCTTTATCCTGACTGATGCCGGGTGATTTTATTTAGCTGACAACACCCCTTGAGCGGCAAAAGTTAAACCACTTGCCAGCCAGCTCAGCCCATCGCCAACTTGGGCCATCACCAACTCAGCCCATAAGCTGCTTCAGTCGAGACACCATTTTTGTTTTGATAGATGCGGAGGTCAAAGATATTAAAGTATGATCAATTCACCCACTCTAACATAATCTACCTATCTAACCTAACCGTGGTGAGCCAACTTGGTCAAGTAGATGGGCCAAGCTGGTGATGGGGCCAAGTTGATCCTACACAGTTAAACCTTAGACTTAGACTTGGTAAACTCTCAGTGGTAAATAACTGGTATGAATTCTGTTTCCCACCATGCAATATGATTTATTCATAGGACACCTACTGTACAGCAAAAGTATTACTAATGTTATTGCAGAGCAGCAATGTAAATACTATTTTCTTTCCCAATAATTTATGATCACAAGTCATAACTATTAACTGGCATGGGAAATTATTTCTTTTTAATATTCTCGTATCAAAATCTCCACTTCTAATATCACAGTTATTTGCATAAATGCGAATGGAAAATGCTGTGCTCATAAACAAGATCAATTTACTTTATCAATAAATTAGCATTAATAAACAAATACTTTCATCTCCAGGTGTATTGATATGAAAAAATACGACTTAGTCTTATTTCACAGAATACATTACCATATGCAGTAAGAAAGTGAGACGTTAAAAATAACTAACCTTCCACACGGTATTGGCGACAGACGACATTGTTATTAGCCTACAACAATTGACTATATTTATCTTAGCTCCTTTGACGGTCCGACCAGTCCTGGCCGTAGGCCGTATTCTGCTCGTAATGTTTAGATGAAGTAATCGTGATCGATCACAGTTACATCATGCTTGAAACAAACTCACGTCTCACGAATAATCATGCTCTTCTGAAATGTGCCGTAAAAACATGAAGTATCTATTAGATCTGAATATTAGAAATGATATTTGGAATATAAATTATCTCATAGAAAAAACATGGCCTGTACATGGCATTCTTTATAAGAGATATACAAGTAATTTTTTACATCTTACATTGGTCTCTCCTAAAGGATAAGGCGAGACTTTTTTATTCATTGGGTTACGGGCCCGTCGACGTTAGGAAACCCGAAGAAATGTGATTTTTTTTCGCCGAACTGCCGACTAGTTTGTGTTAGAATCAGACAGGCCATTGGTGTGTTATTGAAAAATAAATCAACAAATAAGATACTCGTGTGTGTGTGTGTATAATATATATATATATATATATATATATATATATATATATATATATATATATATATATATATATATATATATGTATATATATATACATATATATATAAATATATATATATGTATATATATATATATATATATATATATATATACACTAGCCAAATTACCCACGCTGTTGCTGCGAAACGTTCATGAATAGTCCTTAACCTAACCATACCCCACCTAACTTTAACCTTTAACCGTAACCAAAATAATATATATATATATGTATATATATGTATATATATATATACATATATATATACATATATATGTATATATTGGAAATTAAGTATAGTTATCCAAGTACCTGGAGTGATAGGGTATCAGAATATATATGGTTATGGGGGTCTATCTCGAAAACCCTAGTAGGAGTTCGTGAACAAACAAACAAACGAACAAACAGACAGACAGACAAATGAAAGATAGTAATCTAAGTACCTTGGGTTATAAGGTTTCAGAATATATATGGTTATATGGATCTATCCTCTAAAACCTAGGAGTAGTTTATGAATAATCACTCACCTAACCATACCTCACCTAACGGTAAGAACGGGAAGGATTTACAAAGGGCGGCACTTTTTGAGGGGCGGCATTTTTGGTCCTTGTATGATTGATATAAAATTACGTTAATCAGTCTTTCATAGATGTCAGTTTTTTCTACGTTATTAAGCATAATAAAGCGTGACAGTTTGCAAGCGTGTTAACACACACATACACATATGTATATATCCTTTAAGAAGTTAATGTGCATTTGTAATATTGAATGATTGAATTCCTTGTGAGAAAGGCGGCAAACATGAGGGCAGCCCCGGGCGGCAAAAGCACTAGCTACGCCACTGCTTCGAGGGGCGAGGGAAGAACCAGTGGCGTCGTCCTGTTGGATCCCCATCGATGGACCCGGCGGAGGGAGTCGGAACATCCTTCCTTCCTGACTCTTCTTGCAGTCCGGGTGACCCTTGAGGAGGTGAGGGTTCTTTGAGGGCGAACAGCAAAGAACCTCCCGCCCACAGGGCGACTCTTTCTCCTCCTTCCCTCAGCTGAATAAAGTGTCCAGTTGGAGGCCAGAACCATCATGCTTCGTATATCGTCGAGGCTTCATCAGAGAATCTATTCTAAGTGAGAAGTTTTGCCAGCTCAATAAAATCTGTCAGTAGACAGGACGAGTTTGTAAGATGACAGGAGGCCGATCGATTGTTCGAGATGTGTGTTATCTGTTCTTCCAGTGACCCATAGTCTCCCAACTGACTCAGTTCATCCGATTGTGACCAGGATAAACATATAAGATGACACTCGAGAAGGAATGAATTGCTGCGTTGCATCCTGATGCTTTTCAACATCCTTCATCAATGAGCAACATCTTAAAGAAACCTTGGAAGTGAAAATACAAAGAAATGATTCCCATCAAAAAATATCTTTCAACTCCTATGGCTATCTCTCGACCAAAGGAAAAAAATGTCCTACGATCCTTGTGATACTTATGACCTTCAAGAAGATCATTGCGACCTTAAAGTATATCCTTGTGACCTTTGTAGGGATCCTTATAGCCCTTGGGAGTAACCTTGGGACTTTCATTGAAACTTCATGTGATCCTCAACGAGAACTTTGCAACCTCAAGAAGCTCCTTGTGACCTTTAGAAAGATCCATGTGATCCCTAATCAAGATCCGTTCTCGACTCTCAAGAAGGTCTTTGTGACCTTTACAGAGATCCTCTTGATCCCTAACGAAGTTCCTTTCTTAACACTCGAGAAGCTCCCTGTGGCCCTTAGAAAGATCCTTGTAATCACTAATGCAGATCCATTCTCGAACATCTTTGTGACCATTAGAAAGATCTTTGTGATCCCTAATGAAGTTTCTTTCTCGGCCCCCAAGAAGATCCTTGTGAACCTTCCAGATATCCTTGTCATTTCTAATGAAATTCCTCTCTCGACCCTCAAGAACATCCTTATAACCCATAGAGAGAGATTCTTGTGATCCTAATTAAGATCGGCCCTCGACCCCGAAGAAGCCCCCTGTGACCTTTAGAGAGATCCTTGTGATCTCTAATGAAGTTCCACTCTCGACCCTTAAGAAGAAGAAGAATAAAAGAAGTCTAAGAACAACAACAAGAAGAAAAGAAAAGAAAAGAAAAAGTAAAATAAATCAAATGAGAAGAAAAAGAAAGTAAAATTCAGCTGGTGGATATATTTATGTATATGGTAACAATTGAATATATCAGCAGAAGGCTCTCTACCATTCAAAAGAGTAAAACCAAGATGTCTTGCAGTGTGACATTATAAAAAAGAATTACCGTAGAGATCTTTTTACATTATACCAATTTATCACTATTGAAGTGTCATAATTACACAGTACAACCCTGCTGAAAGCATCATGACAACGCTACAATGGGATAACAGTTTATTGAACCTTGATTTTTCTTCGGTATTCCATGTTTTTGATATCTAATAATGATACAAATAATATACACATGGGTATATGTTTAGATGTAAATGTATATAATATATACGTCCTTAACGTCTGGTGAATATGTATTACATATAGAGACCTATTAATGTTGGCTGTCTGAAACCTTGGCGGAAGGAATGTTCACTGTGCCACCCAATCGTTACTCAAAATTATTTACAATATTGTATTTCGTAAAAGGTATCGTAACTTACACTCTGCCCATTGTGACTACTTACAACCCATTCTCAACGCATGGGGGCAGCTCTCTTTGCTGGAAAGTAGACCATGCAAGTCGACGAGATTTTCAACAGCCCAAGGGCAGCTGTGAGTTGCAGTGTATATATTACGTCAGATCTTGGATTCTTATGATTATGCTTTCAGGAACTCCACCGGTGATGAAACGCGGTCACCAGTGAGTTGAATGACTCCCCACTTTGGTTCTATTACAAAGATTACGAAGGAGGAGCATGCCAACAGGAGACCTTTTGGTCCATAACTAGGTCAGATGCAAAAAATTATAATAATAAATAGTATAACATAAGTAGTAAATAAATAAATAAATAGGTAAATTAAATAATAACCAGGTAAGTATTAAATAATAAATTGACAATTGATAATAATAATCAAGCAAATAATAATAAACAGACAAAAAATAATATAAAATAAATGGCTAAATGGGTGGCATTACAATATACAACTAGTATATAAATAATTAAAATTACAAGAAATATGTTACAGAACCTGTCTGCACTCGACCCTCTGTAAGGTCCGTACTAAATGCCGAATCTGCAATTTCGTCATGAAAAATAGGGAAAGCAATAACTGTCATCAATATATTACACAACAACAGTTAAGCAATACACAGTGCTACGGTACAGAGAGTTATGTATACTTTAACCTGCAAGAAGTAGAGTAAGCGTGCCAACACAGAAAAGTTCTAGAATAATCGACGAGGGCGTTAAGTGAACACTGAATACGCAGTGACGTGTTAAGATAGCTTTATCAATGTGACAAACTGAACACAGATGTGATGTCCTCACAAAGAGGAAACCTAGCGTAACCCCCAAACCTATTGTCTTTGGGGGGAAATGACAAGTGGTTGAGGTTGGTGACAATATACATAAGAACATAAGAATAAAGGAGACTGCAAGAGACCATAAGGCCTACACTAGGCAGCTCCGTATCCATCACCACCTGTCATCCCCATCCATAAAGTTGTCTGATCGTTTTTCAAAACAACTGGTAGTTTCAGCGCTTACTACATGGTTACTAAGTTTGTAAACCAATTCTTGCCTATTTCCTTCTTAAATCTAAATTTGTCCAGTTTATAGCAATTACTGCGAGTCCTGCCCTGTTGTTTTTATTATGATGACCTTGTTTGCTTCACCCTTGTTATAGCCTTTGATCCACTTGAACACTTCTATTAAATCACCCCGCACTCTACGTCTTTCCAGAGAGTGTAAGTTTAGGTGCCTAAGCCTTTCTTCGTAAGGCAAATTTCCGAGTCCATGTTCACTTTATGTAAGGGTGGCATAGTGATCGTGCATACATACATACATGAGTCTAGGTTATGTTAGCAAATTATAGAATAGGAAACGGGACCCAACGAGCGTTGCTCCTTTCCTGTAAACTACGATTAGGTAAATACATACATAAATACAAACGCATATACACAGATACTGTACATACATACGTACAGGCATTTGTACATACATTGTACATACATACATTTATACGATTTACGACCTAAAGCCACAGACCCCCCTGTATCATTATATGCATTACTCTGAGACAAAAGTCACGTACAGCTTGAAGTAGTCGTTGATTCGGTGAATCTGCGACAACGATGAGTTGTTCGGGGGTGACGGGATCCTGCTCTTCGCCCAGGCCCTCGGAGATCGTGCTCAGGGGACTCCTCGCGCTCTCCTTCCAGATCCAGGTTCTCCGGGAACCAGAGCTTCCAGATCTCCAGTCAGGAGCTTCGTCCCCCATCTGGACCCACGCAGGGCAGGTGGTCAGACGGGTCCCATTAGCCCGGACCGACGAAACCACTTGGTCCAACCACCTGGCCCTGGCTGATGGTCGCGGTGCCGCAGTCAGAGAACGGGTCCCATTAGCCCCGTTCGTGGCTCTTTGGCTTCTCTCGTGCCTGCCGGCCGGGCGGGCGGGCGGCCGGGAATGACATTTCGCCATCTTGAGGAGCTGCGAAACTACTGGACAGTGTCTCACGAGTACGAGTTGTGAGAACTTCTCGAGGTGCCCTGGCTGGATTAGGGCAGGATAGGGTCTCATTAGCTCTTCCAGAGACCAAGGTGAAAGGAACTTATTCGCTGGCCCCGGGCACTACGTTAGTACTGGGTTCGGCTTTCACTAACACCGACCAGGACTCCCATGCTGGGAGTGAAGCTCTTTTAGCAAGGAGAACAGCAGGAGACGGCGTTGGAAACTGTAACCCTGACAACGTTTTTTGAAGAGGTTTTCTTTCTCTTTCTCTATCTCTCTACCTCTATCTCTATCTCTCTCTATCTCTCTCTATCTATATCTCTCTCTCTCTATCTCTCTATCTCTCTCTCCTCTCTATCTCTCTCTCTCTCTCTCTCTCTCTCTCTCTCTCTCTCGCACACACACACACATACACACTCATGAATGTTTTTTGCGCATAATGAAATAGTATGTGCAAAAAACATTCATGAGTTTAAAAGCAAACTAGACACTGCGAGATACAATGGCGGGATACCACGAGTATAGCTCCCCTTCCCGAAAAATACAACTAGGTAAATACAACTAGGTAAATACGCGCGCGCGCGTACACACAATGCGAACCAGCGCTCCACCTCTAATGGGAAAGGAGTTCCCGATGGCGGATACAGTGAGGGGTGGGCTGAGGGGGCTGAAGCCCCCCCCCCCACACACACACCAAAGTTTGTTCTTTCATGACCTCAATGCAGAGGTCGAGAAACCTGCCTTCTGTACACCGGTACGTGTTAGAAAGCAGTAACACAGTGGCATTTTTTTTTTCTCTCCAGCATTTGATAAAACACTCCGGTGAGAATAATTGGAAGGATATTCAACACATTTTGAGGGTGAATCTTTAAAAAATTAGAATTAAGTATTACTTTTGCCGGATATTCTGAAAGAAACTAAAGTGAGAACATATACTTCAATTCATATTCAAAACCATCGTATTCGTACTACAGAGTGCATCCCTTTAAAGACGTCGTCCACATTTACAAAATTCAGGTTAGCCCCCACCAAATTTCTATCCTGGATCTGCCACTGGGAGTTGCGTGTGTGTGTTTGTGTGTGCCCCAGCATAACCCACATATCGGGTTTCATATAAGCTCAGCTCTCATTCGGAAAGAAGGGTAAAAGTTCTCGATTACGAGTCTAACACGTGGTCCAAAACCGTAGTGAATCACACACACAGACATTATGGAAGTAGTTCTTTGTCGACAACGAGCATCCGGAGTTAGGTCGACGTGGGGTGAGGGGTGGGGGGCTGGACTTGAAAAGATGAATAGAGTCCCAATACTCATGCTGCATGCTATACTCCCTTGCGCATTAGTTCTCAGACAATTTTACTTATCTCTGGGAGCACCTTCTATTCCCTAATACCCATGGCCAGCAAAATTTTAAATATTTAAACCACCCTTTGTGAACATTTCGCCCACGGACGTTTGGGCCAGCATTCTCAACCTTTCCCAGTGTTCCATCCCCCCCCTTCTCCTCCTCCTCCTCCTCTTCCTTCCCCCCCTTCTTCTTTTCTCTCCCCGTTCCCTCCTTTCCCCTTATTTAATCTCAAGCATATGTATCTCAACTTGTACTTGAAAAAGCTGTAATAAGCGAAACGTCGTACAAATAAAGGCTCCGTCCTCATATGGTGTTTAACTCGTCAATCCGTTAAAACGTTGAACTCGCCCCAGCCTAAATGCTTTATTATGCCATTGTTCTCTTGTCGTTCATGTGTTGATTCCCTGTGCTGTGGTGGAAAATCAGCTTCACATTGTATAGCAGCTAAACAAAAGTATCGGTCAGAGTGCAATAGACGAAATAATTTTTCTAAATCACCCTCTCCCTTGTGGAGATGGCTTTGTAAACTATCATAGTCGATGGCACCATCATAATAGTCTTGTTTTGATTAAAACGCGTGTTTATAAGAGTCGGATTTACGAAGATTTCCGAAGATTCCCGAGACACGCAACCATTCATCATGCATCGGCGGAACGTCGTAGTAGTCAAACATTGTATCTGGATAATAGCGCCTTGGAATTGGTTATTGCGTACACACTCGCGGCTTCTATTGAAAAATGTCGCAGAATTTAATTGAATCTGAAGAAGAGGAGTTAGACAGTGGAGTTCATTCATTATCCGTCCAGCCATATATGTTTGAGCCCATAATATGACTCCAAACGTCAAAAGATGATCAGGGAATGACTGAACATGTCGAAGTTGACATTGACGATGATTATGACAATGGAAAGTCCGACCATACTAATAAAGAAATCAGGGAAGGAAGAGGATCAGGTACAGGGAAACCAGGGATACAGGGAAGAAAGTATAAGGAATGATGACTAGTATATCTAAGGATAGGCTAGGCCTAAGGTGAAACTAGATCATCATCTTATTGTTAACCTAATCAATGTATTGGTGCTGTGGCCATAGACCTAAACAAGACTTTACTCATCCAACCACCACTCCTCTGGCCGGACGAGGGTGTGGGGGTGGGGGGGGGTGTCCGAGGAATAGCCATAGGCCTAGGTCTAGTACTAGTCATGACAGCCTCATGTCACGTAGGAATAGGCCAACAACACAGGGCATAATTGGAAATGCTGTGACAGTTATATTAAGCTCCATGGTTTATCATAGGGCCTAGGCCGAGGCATGTCATTTATATAGGCTGTATTGCACATTTTGCGAATCTGCACAAACCGTGAATATTCGTTAAAATGTGCAGCACCAATAATGAATTAATAATTGGTGCACAAATAACAAATCCATTAGACATCCACACATTATGAGTCTAACCTAACCTTGCCTAACCTTTTTACGAATCTTCATAATGTGTGCATGTCAAATGAATTCATCATCTATACGTCCAATTATCAATTCATCATTGGCGTTGCACATTTTATGGATATTCATAATCTGTGCAGATTCACAAAATGTGCGTTACATAGACTAATTGGGCCTATAGTCTATTGGTTGGGGAGAGGGGGGGGTTCTCGTGTGCTCATAACGTCCCTTAGGCCACTCTTTCGAATCATGAACTAGAGTATAAGAGAGGACAAAAATTAGGGTAGACTTTTGCTATCCCGGTAGTAACTGAGAAAATGACGCCTCTTTATGTAGCTCTCTTATATCTAAAGACATAACTTGCTTGAACTTATGTATCTGAATTTGGCATACAGTCCTGCATAAGGGAAGAATTCAGCTAAATTTATAGTCTTGAGATACAAAAATTATGAGAAAGACATTTATTGTGCCATAAATGGGTCAAACTGGACTTATATGATGTGACTAGTATAAATTTATGACCAAATTTCCACCCCGTTCCTGTAATATGCCTTGTTCAATATCCTGCACTCATAGAGTGAGAGACTGTTATCCACTATAATAAAGTAGTAGCCTCTGTCTGTCTGTCTGTTTGTTTGTTTGTTCACGAACTCCTCCTAGGGTTTTGCAGATAGACCCCCATAACTATATATATTCTGTTACCCTATCCCTCTAGGTACTTGGATAACTATATTTCATTTAAGAAAAATATTTTGGTTAGAGTTAAGGGTTAAAGTTAGGTGGAGTATGGTTAGGTGAGTGATTATTCACGAACTACTCTTAGGTTTTTGCAGTTAGACCCCTATAACCATATATATTCTGAAACCTTATAACCCAAGGTTGTTGGATAACTATCTTTTATTTATCTTCTGTCAGTTTGTTTGTTTGTTCACGAACTCCTCATACGGTTTTGGAGATAGACCCCCATAACCATAAATATTCGAATACCCTATCACTCCAGGTACTTGGATAACTATATTTCATCTCCCCACCCCCCAAAAAAAATATTAGGGTTAAGAGTCAAAGTTAGGTGGGGTATGGTTTGGTTGGGGATTATTCACGAACTCCTAGGTTTCTGCAGATAGACCCCTATAACCATATATATTCTGAAACCCTATAACCCAAGGTACTTGGATTACTATCTTTCCTTTTTCTGTTTGTTTGTTCACGAACTCTTCCTAGGGTTTTGGAGATAGACCCCCATAACCATATATATTCTGATACCCTATCACTCCAGGTACTTGGATAACTATATTTCATTTCCAAATATATATATATATATATAATATATATATATATATGTATATATATATATATATTGGCTAGGGTTAGGAGTATGGGGTATGCTTAGGTTATGGATTGTTCACGAACTCGCAGCATCGCGCGGGTAATTTGGCTAGTACTATGTAAGAGAACCTTGTGCATGAATTTTTTTGTATATATGTATATATATATATATATATATATGTATATATATATATATATATGATAGGATAATATACTGTATATTACAATGGAGTATCCCAATACCCCAGCAATATAATGGTAGCAGATCAACAGGTGGCTTAGCCCGCTTTAGATGTGGAAATCCAAATTACTGACAGAGCTGATTTTGTTGTTACATTCCTTGAACTTTTTTACACTCGGCAGCTACACAATAGATCATAATTCATTACATTTTTCACAGCTATTCAATATATTCAATGTTTAACAATGACGTGTGAAGACTTGGCTACTCAAAGGTCACACTTCCGAAGATTCTCGAAACTGTTTTCGAAGTGCAGATGATTTTTTACCGAGTTGAAAAATGGCGTTTTTGTTGCCTGAATTCAATTCTAATAGCAAAAATATTATGTGGGGATGGTCGGCAATGCTTTTTTATTTACACTGCGTGGAGTTTTGAAAAAAGTGTCTTCCCTTCTGCAAGGTCCATATGGACCTTTCTCTTGTGCACCATTAAGCTTTTGGGAGAGAGAGTATACGACTAAAACGGTGTTGGCATTTGAGAGATGTAGGAGAGAGCTCACTGAGGGAGAGATTAGGCGTCCTCAAGGTAGACACAGAACCGTTAACAGGTTTTTGGCATCGATTACGGAGCGCATTGGATTAAAAAGTGTAGGTGGTGACGATAATTAGGAGAACGTTATAGCGCACACGAATACTGTATGGCCGTAAATAGTTGTAGTATTGGATATCATTTATAACAAAAATCCTTACAAGTAGCAAACATTGTTGTCAAAAACTCGTTAACGTTAATTAAACGGTTTTGTGGCTGCCACGAAAACGTCTCGACCTTCATTGCGAGCAGGTACCATCTTTCTCAAGCAGGTGTACCAACCTTTCTGATACATTGGCTATCGTTCTCTTAATTTTTTCCCTAATATGGGAACCCTAAACAAAAGTATTTCTTATCAATTACTGTACACACTGATTCCTGATTAATCTGGGATCGCCAGAAAGCAAAACAGGGGAGTCGTCAAGAGGCTCCTGACACGACGGGGCAAAACACAATGATGATGATGATGATGATGATGATGATGATGATGATGATGATGATGATGATGATGATGATGATGATGATGATGATGATGATGATGATGATGATGATGATGATGATGATGATGATGATGATGATGAAGAAGAAGAAGAAGAAGAAGAAGAAGAAGAAGAAGAAGAAGAAGAAGCCGGGTTGATAATTTCTGCGATAAGACAACCGTTCGAGCCGTGTTCACACCGTGCGGTCGTGCGTGGTGTCGACCAATGAATGGACGTTGTCGTGCATCATCATGGTGTGCACGATGGAAACATCGAACACCCGACGGTTTATTTTTACTCATTATATCTAATTTTATTTATTTATTTATTTATTTATCTATTTATAGATTTACTTATTTATTTATTTATGTATTTTTATCTATTTATTTCTTTAATCTTATAATCGGGTCGAGGACAACTCTGGTTTAGTCGTGGTAGACTTCTGTAAGGGTATGGACGGCCCCGCAAGATCTTGGCGAAGAGGATTAATTAGGGGAGTGGAGACTAGAATTGGAGATCGTAGAAGATGCACGGGAAGACGTGTTAATCCCTTCACCATCGAAGGAGGGCGCCATGGAAATGAATAAAGTCACCTGGCGGTCGGGTCTGCCATTTCTTGAGAAGGATCAGTCACACTCCATGACGGAGTCGAATACCTCAGAACCAAGAGCGGAGCGCGACCGGACCGATAGTGTGAATCAACCCTAAGGTTCCTGATTTCTCGTTGTGTCATTGATACGATGACTTTTTTTTTTTTTTTTGAGAAATTGCTTTGGTCCTGCATCCACCTTTCGCTCTCTTTGATGACCTGACCAAAGCATCTGCGAATTAAATCATAACATTGGGGTTGCAAATGTTTGTCATTTGCAATGCAGTGACTTTGTCTGGACGGTTAGCCAGTCGGAGTTGAAATGTGCTAGGTGCGGCCACCAAAGTCTGTTTTCGCCACGGCAGAAAAAAAAAAAAAAAAAACACTGCAGAGTTCCAATCACTCAATAAATGGGTACCATCGCGATTACACTCACCCTTCTCTTCTTGCCCTGTGAATCATCATTGGCAAGCTTCCGGGTAGACCCTACAGGTCTTTGCACGGGAGGCGACCGGAAATCCTTAACTTGCATCATCGAGTACGTGCTGTAGTGAAACGCCATTCATCTGTTTATTCATTTATTTAATTATTTATATATATCTATTCATTTGTGTATTCGATTATTTATTTATTTATTTATTTACTTGTTAATCAATTAATTCACCTCCTTATTTATCTATTGATTCTCGTTTTGTATATATTTTTTTATGATCTACTTTTCACCGATTGTGATAATGGCACATCAGGATCCTCCGCAGGGACTCTTCGCTCCCGAAGGCAATGTATATGTAATCAGTAGCGGCCTCAGTGAGGGTCAAACAATATGAAAAAATGAATATTGAAAAATCAAATGGTCTTGTATCAGTAACTTGATAATTAAGCAAATAATTCATGCATTTATGTAACTATACATATATATAAATATATATATATATATATATATATATATACTGTATATATATATATATATATATATATATATATATACATATATTGTGTGTGTGTCTATCTATATAACACACACACACACACACACACACACACACAATTTGTAATTCTAAGCAGATGTTAACAAACTGCATAGTATCAAGAATCCCAGAAATTATATGCACATACATATACATATGTGTGTGTGTGTGTGTGTGTGTGTGTGTGTGTGTGTGTGTGTGTACATAAAATTTCTTCAGGGATTCTTGATACTATGAAGTTTGTTAACATCTACTTAGAATTACAAATTGTTTACAACAATTACCAACATATTTCATCTGTTAGTATTATACTTCCGCCGTCCATACTTTGGTAATAGTGACGAAACAGCACAGAAGAGTAACAATATGTTTTGGCATTGGGAGAGTGGAAAGGAGAAGTCTAGTTCCTGTGAATCAAGAATTTCATCTCGCCTCCTCAAGATGGCGTCAACAGTATATGAAGTGAATTTCAATATGAATCAACAATCGCGTTCGCGCCTATTGAGCACAGCTTCCATCCCCCTCCTTCGTCTCTCTTTTAATCGAATTTCATGTACGGTTGAGAAGTCTCAGCTCCAGAGGGGGGGGGGAGAGGGAGTTTATGGGGGCGATAGGGAGTAGAAAACGCCTGATCATAGACTAAAAAACGGCTGTAGCCACATTTCGGTCTCCTTGGACAGTGGTCTGCCTGCCTGTAGTTGCCTCCCCCACGCATTTCGTAGTTTCTCCTCCCCTTTCCAATCATCAATGTCAAACCTCTCTCCCATCTCCTCGTTGCGCCCCCTTTCCTCTATTCTCTCCCTTCTCTCTCTCTATTTCTACCGTATTGAGGATTTGATATACTCCGCCTGCCTGGGCTTGTGGCGTGAGGGGCAGAGTCTTTTCATTGGGATCTTTCCAACGACTCCGAAGCTGATGAAGACGACGGACTGCCAAAGTGTAGGGGAAGTGAGGAGGCGACTTTTCCACATAGTTTCGTCAAGGAAATCTGAACTTTTCAAGGACAACTGGTAGTTTATAAGGTAGTTTGTTGTTTTCTTCGTGTATGTATGAAATGTCTTGTATATTTTCTTGACTTGAACGTGCATAGAACGAAAGACTGGGAAGAACGGATCTAAATACGACGATTTACCTGCGAGGTCGCAAGGACGAAAGAAAATTAATTATGACGCGTCGTTCAGAGAAAATGAGATATTGCGTCGTGGTC
>NC_134806.1:16557365-16567365 GCF_046742065.1 Oratosquilla oratoria
GGGAAGAGGAAGAGGAAGACGTGGGAGGAGGGCAGGAAAGGAGAGTCAGAGGAGAGAAGAGGAGGAAGAAGAAGGAGAGAGAATGGAGGAGAGGGAGAGGGGGAGATTGGTCGGGGGAGAGGGAGAGAGTGGCTTACAGTAATTGGAATGATAAAGAAAGGCTTTGGGTTTCTATGATTGAGGCCAGACGGCGCTGCTGCTTCTGCTGCTGCTGGGCCGCGATTGCACGCCCGATGGCCCCCCCCTCCCTCCCTCTCTTCCTCCCTCCCTCCCTCTCTTCCTCCGTGCCTGGCACTCTCTGGCACTCTGGCGGGGCCTAGAGGTTCTTGGCATAAACTCTAGCCCTACCTTGTCCTCTACAGGACTTGTTCTGGAGGCCCCATCGGGTACCCTGCTCACAGGGTCACTCTCGAGATAGGTGACCCCCCGAGAGGGCCAAGCCACGAGGGACGTGGATCAGACAGATTCGTCGTGGCTGTCCGGAAACGGTGAGGATGAGTCGGGGATCTACCTGGGAACTTACCAAGGACTGGAAGAGAGTGGTGAGCGCGTCTATGCGTCGTCACGGCGTTTTCTCCCACGGGTTGGCTGGAGGGGGTACGGTGAGGGTGGGGGGGGGAGAGGAGTGGGGGGAGAGGGGAGGGGGGAGGGAGGGAGAGTCCCGAAGACGAATAAAATCGCCTGTGGGCATATACCAGAGTCCCAAATGTAACGAAATGGTTGAGGCTGAATGGAGGGCTACGACAAGATGTGGAGGGGCGTGGAGAGTCGTGTGGAGTGGGGGGGAGGAGTACTTGCCTAGCAGAGAGGAGTGGCGGGAGTGCTGGACCCAGAAAGGACGGGACGGGGCGGTCCAGTGGGAAAGAAGAAGACAAGGCAGGGATCACAAAACCACAAAGATGCTCGCTGCGGGTGTTGTGGCTAACCGCTCAGAGGATCAAAATCATTTGGCGTTAACCCATTCAACTCATGTCAGCCGCTTGTGGTGTAGATACGAAAAACCGGATATGGTAGGCCTCGTGCCGGCCCGTACATCCGAATATCATCTGATGCAGCTTGACCACGCGAGGATTGACGTCATATTTTTCTGGTGTTTGGTAAAACATTTTGGTATTTTATGATTTTTTTGTTTCATTTGACCAAATGACAAGACATCTTGTCATTGGAGTTTAAAGGGTTAACTAGAACAAAGTTTATGAAGACAGGGTGGCGTGAAACTTTCATAAGCCTCCTCTTCTCTCTTCCCTCCCTGACCCCCACTCCCTTTCCAGCTGAATAGAATTGTCTGGCGTTGGCGTTGGTCTGAATAAAATCCTGAAAGGATTCTTGAGGTCGTCTCCCAGAACTTGGTTACTCAAGGCCTCTCCTCCCTGCGTGCAACTGAATAAAATCAACGGGTTTAGTAGAATCAGTGTCGACGACAGTTGAGGTCATCTTGAGTGATTGGAAAATGAAAATTTCGGTCGTTGAGTTCTGATTTTTTTCTCTCCCAAAGGGGATCGTCTAAGCTGAATAAAATCGTCTCTAAGTAGCCAGGATTTTTTCATAAAAATTATTTCGTCTTCTTAGAGAAAAGAATGTTAGAATTGTGGTATTAAAGAAGTCGGTTGATTTGTTTTAAATAAGCTAAACGAAGTTGATTCTAAATACTGTGGGATTATGTTTTAAATACGGTTCCCAATTGCTTTGCTTTTTATTTATTTATTTATTTTTTACTTACTCTTGCTGTCTCCTCCACTGTTCAAACACTGGTCTCTTCCTTTCATCAGTCTCGTCAAAGGACAGTCTTCTAAAAGTCAAGATTGATGTAAGATTTACGTCACTGTTATCTCCAAATTTTTGCCGTGATCTGAAATTTTATTGTTATCTCATCCCTTATACTCAAGGGTGAAATACAAAGGATTACAAAGGCGGAGCATGCCGACAGGAGACCTTTTGATCCATATCTAGGTCGGATGCAAAAAAAATCGTATTAATGATAAAATAATAAATAAAAACTATAATAATGTAAATAACAAATAAAATACATAAATAAATGCATAGGTATAGTTAAATAATAAACAAACAGGTAAATAGTAAATAATAATAAATTGACATATAACTAATAATAAATGAAAATCAGACAGACATATGATAACAAAACAAAAACAAATAATATAAGATAAATTATAATCATTAAATGTTATGATATTTCTCTTGACTTCCAGAACATTGTCACTTATTTCTTTTGTTCTTACTTTCGTTCCTACAGAGCATTTTTATGCCTCTTACAAACATTTTAGTTCCTTCTTTGTTTCCAAACCAGCTTTTTTCTTGGCCACGTCGTACTTCTCTTACATTTGATCGCTAATTTTCCTTACATTTTGGTTATCCATGCCGTAGTATCACATTTCTTGAATGTTTTTTTTGTTCTTACTCATATTTTTTATTAACGTAATATTTGTACAAATTTTTGTCATATATTCCTTTATTTTAATCTGAGGCTTCATTTTCCAGTTCTACTGTATTAGAAAAAATGTACTCATTTTCTGTCTTCTTTTAGCAGATGTTTTGCAAAACAAGTCTTTCTGCGCTTGAAGTTAATATATTCTTCCTCTTAATGCTGCTATCGTTGTGCGGAACAGTGCTTGCAGAAGTACTTTTTTATACTAGATTCCAGTCATGGGCGTTGCGATAAGTAAAGCGATAATTCATCGCAAGACCGGAAAAAATTATCGCTTATATTTATCGCTTTCAAATTTCCCGCGATAAATCCAGCGATAAAGTAGAAGACGAAAAACCGTTACGGCGGGAAGTTACAGGCTCATTGTTACGCGGCAAACAGATTTCGGGTCCTTTAGTCTTTTATTAAGTAATATGTTGTGTTTTAAGTGTAAAAAAGAGTTTTTTAAATGTATAAGTAGCAAATATAGAGTATTTTTGGATTTATTGCAGGATTGATCGCTTATCGCTTTAAGGTATCTTGGAAATTTATCGCTTTATCGTTATAGGACTTAGCGGAAATTTTTATCGCTTTATCGTTATCCCTTTGTCGCTGCCCACTACAGCTAGATTCTATATAATCTTTACCTTCCTTGGTTCTCCTTCCGTATAATCTAAAAATTCGGCTAAATATGATATCAGTAGCGTATTTCTGAACGAAACCGAGACGCACGGCCGAAGGAGCGGGTCGGTGACGTACTTGAATACTGTTAGTGGTGATGTTAAGGTGTAATAAGACTGTTAAATTGAAGGAAATAAAGTGAAGAAAATAAGACATACTGTTTGATGTGTCCAGCTGGGCCCTGGGAACCCTACGCACGGATACAGATCTAGGGCCCTCCATTAAGTCTATTACTTATTCAATCGTTGTAACATCTTATTACAACATCTGGAAACGATGCTTTAAGACATGTTAGCCATCTCAATTGTTTTTGTCATTTTGTCTTTAATTTCGTCAATTAGTTCCTTTCATTTGTTGATTTGATGACTCAGCACTCAGCACTCTTACACTTTTGATATTCTAAATCATTCAGGTTGTTCTTTTATATGATATACATGTATATACATATACATATGTATGTATATATATATATAAATATATATATATGTATATGTATATATATACATATATATATATGTATATATATATATACATATATATATATGAAATGGGGTCGCAGAGAGTGATCTCTCCTAATCTTGGGAACCAGTATGGTTTCGAGTTTAGAGGCTTTTGTAACCTCAATAGCCGAGAGGATTAAAGTGCTGCTCGGTAACCTTATGGCCTCTGAGCAGTAGGTTCGAGTCCTGCACATGACGGTTATAAAAATTATCTGATTGATGTCGCTGTTCCCTAGCGAATTTCTCATATTATATGTATATATATATATATATATATATATATATATAATTCGAAAGTTTCTGTTATTTGTAGCAGCTTAATGATTTTTTAAGCCATCATTATCAAAGTGGAATATGACTCTCGAATAATTCATTGCTGAATATTTTTTTTTTCATTTAGTTTTTGTACAATTTTATGCCAGGAACACAAGTAATAGTGTTGAGTCTTGGAGGTTCCGTCTTCGTTTCATTTGTCGCTTCTTCAGTGCAGTGATGCAGCTGTTGGTTATGTCGTGCTGTTTCTTTTTTCTTTCTATTTCTCTCATAAAAGAAATGGCGGAATATTAATTAATAGTGCCTTATATAAGAAAATAACCTATGGTGGAATATTAGATGATAAGACCTTATACAAAAATTAATAAGCAAATAAATAAATAAATGAATAGATAAAGTAATCCAATGTCCAGCCAAGAGGTAAACATGGCTACCAACAGGTTTTGCTTGGAGAGAGAATAAATACTAATTATGACTTTTTCATTTTCTATTTTTTTTTTTATTTAATTTTTTCCTACGAATCACTTTGTCGTTTTGCTTTGGAAAATTGGTTCTTAGGACCCACGATACAGCACGACACATTTCCACCAAGTGCAGATAGTTTTCTCTATTGAGAATCTAAAAAAAGGGGGGGGGGGAGAACAAAAACAACGTTTTGAAAATATGCCAGAGTATTGAGAACTCCTTGTGGTATCCAAATTTTCCCCTAGATTTCGGAATAGATCTCCCGAGTATTGGAGATGTCTGAATTTTAGCGTTATAGAGAAAGTTATTTCCATGTCGACATTGCTTTTGGAAATCACCCTCGTCATGATGCGTTGTTAACCGCAAAATAATGATGATAATGAAAAGGATACAGCTATGGAACTATTTCCCACGGAGCGCACAGCTCCTGGAGGAGTCAAGACCATTGTTTTGAGTAAGGCTGAAGAATAGAGGTTCGGGTTTCTAAGACAATAATCGACGACTCTGTTTGGCGCAGCGCTCAGGCTCCAGTGACGTCATAACGCCTTGATCTGCGCAGTCATCCGACGGTTTTTTTTTTTTCTCTTCCTTTCCTTCGTTCTTTTATCTTGTTCTCTTTTGCGGCACCAACATCACAGAAAATAATGTGAAGGACGCATTTGTAAACTGGTTAGTATTTTCAATATTATTATTGCTTTGTTACCGCCTTGTCTTTCTGGCCTGTGTCTCTGGCTTTGTGATGGGTTTCTTGCTTGACGGTCGGGAGTAAGCATGTGCATACAACGCTCACAGGCAGAGTCCAGTTGGTATAGATTCGAGCAGGATCTTTGACCGCACTCTACCACCCTTATACCAATCGGAGGCTAAACTAAACAGGATAGACAGAGCACACTTGTACAGATTTCGCTGTGGTCATTAAACAATCACACTCAGTTTCACAGACTGCACAGTGGTTACAGAACACACAAACACAACATATCAAGGGTGGAGGAGGAGGAGGAGGAGGAGGAGGAGGAGAGGAATTATAGTGACACAATGACCCTGCAAACAGATCAACAACAACAACCGCAGCAGCAGCAAAAATAACAACGGTAACAAAATAACAACAACAACTAACAACAACCAATAACAAACAACAGCAACTGATAACAAACACCAGAAGTGAGGACGGAGCCTTTATTAGTTACTACGACGTTTCGTTTCTTGTTATTACATCTTTTTCAAGTACTCGAAAAGGATGTAACAACAAGAAATGAAACGTCGTAGTCACCATTAAAGCCTCCGTATTCACTTCTGGTGTTTGTTTCGATAAACTTGTCGGCAACTGACACTTTCATACAACAACCAACAACAATCCTCAACCCCCCCCCCCCCCAATCCTGCTGGAGGTGTGAACATCAATGGAATCGAAATCAGCTTTACCACAACAGCATCGCGAGATCTTGGCACCATCGACTGAGTAGAATCGTCCAGCGTCCCCTAGAACTAAACACGTACCGAGTTTCTTCCGACTTAAGGGAATGGGGTGGGTAGGGGGGGAGGGGGAGGGGGAGGGGTTAAAAGACTTCTCTCTTGCAATAATAGTAGGGCCTGATTTAATTGAGAACCTGAATTATTCTCAATCTCTACTCCTAATTGAATTTGGAGACGAAGCCAGCCTCTATACATCAACATTTTATTTCATTTACCCATTTGTTTTATTTCTTTATTGTCGCCGCATCGAGTTGATTTCCATCTCGATCCACAGGGCGTGGACTTGGGTTCGAATCCACCAGCTTCGGCAGCAGTTAAACTCCTTCAGGTGTCAGCACTCACCCATGACTGCCACTTGCCTCAGCTGTCTGCGTGTTCTTCCGGGCAAAGGAGAAGGACTCGGCCGGAGCTAAGCGTCTCCCGATGTGCGCACTGCCCTTCTTCCTCTTCCTCCTCCTCGTGACGTGCCTGACAAAGTGCGCTTCCGCGCTAAATAAGGGGACCGTTAAACAGCCATAACATTACTCTGTTTTTCCTATCTGCGATTTGTACTTATTTATTCACGTTTTTATAGATTTACTTTACTCGTTCTGTTTATTCGTCCATTCTTTTATTTATCTATTTCTTTATTCATACATTTATTCATTTATCTATTCTTATGTATGTATCCACAGCAAGGCCGCTTCATTAAATCGGCGACCCCCCCTCTCCGTCCCCCCATTGCATAAAAGGAGAGGACGGGGAGAAATCCCTTCGGGCTGCGTCAAATTTTGCTCACACATACTACCTCACCCCCCACCCCCCGCCCATTCCACCTCATGCAATCACAACATCATCCATATACAACCATTCTCCACTCTTGCGACACTGTTTCTGACCCAGGGCAGTGGACAAGGTGCAGGGATGACCCGTCATCCAGGAGGTGCTCAGATAAGAGGGAGGGTGGAGGGGTGTGGAGTGTATTCAGGGATGGAATGGGTGGAAATGATTTTATGCCTTTCCCTTTTTGGCTACCTTCCTTGTAAGGGGGAAAAAGCCTTGGTATATGTATGTATGTATGTATGTATGTATGTATGTATGTATGTATGTATGTATATATGTATGTATGTATGTATGTATGTATGTATGTATGTATGTATGTATGTATGTATGTATGTATGTATGTATGTATGTATGTATGTATGTATGTATGTATGTATGTATCTATTAATTTATTTATTAATTTTTTGTTTATTTATTTGTTCATCTGTTCATTTTTGTTCTGCCTAAGGTCGAATGACCCCCCCACCCCCCCCCACCCCACTATCCCCCGTAGTAATGGGTATAAACTGAACAAATTTAGATCTAAGAAGGAAATAGGCAAAAATTGGTTTACTAATAGGTTGGTCGACGAATGGAATAGACTTAGTAACCATGTAGTAAGCGCTGAAACTATCAGTTGTTTTAAAAAACGATTAGACAACTTTATGGATGGGGATGACAGGTGGTGATGGATACGGAGCTGCCTAGTGTAGGCCTTATGGTCTCTTGCAGTCTCCTTTATTCTTATGTTCTTATGTTATGCTCTTATTTTAGTCAAAGTCTTTAGAACCCAGCCAGCCACTTTTCAGCGGAATGAAATGATCCGGTCTTTGCTAGGTGATGAGGAGGAAAAGAGTCAGACTGTCCACATGAAGGCCATAGGAGAAGCTTTACCAGTTACTTTCTGTCCATGAATCATCTTAAAATGTTGAAGTACTCTTGCATCTTGGGAAGCAATGTCCGAGTCCCAGCATCGACCCAGGAACCAGCGGTATCCTTGCCTCATTCACTATGATGCCGCTCCTGGTAGAGTATGGCAGATGTTTGGAAGATCCTTGTTGACGGCAGGTGTTCGCTTGGCAGGTGTCTTTAGCTAATGTGTCCACGTCATCAGGGAGAGAGTAGTGCTCTGTTTATGACAAATAACTGAATAGACAATAGACAAATAAACTAATGAATAAATGAATAATAGATAGATAAAGTAATAAATAGATTGATAAATAAATAAACAAATAAATAGATGGATAATGTAATAGATAAAAAAGTAGATATATTAGTGAATAGATGAATAAGAAGATAGACGAATGATTAGATAGATAAGTAGATAAATAAGCAAATAGATGAATAGGTAAATAGATAGGAAAGTAAATAGATAAGTAATTAGGTAAATAAATACACAGGTAAAGAAATTCGGAATCTGGGCTTCCGTCACAAGACTCGTGTGGTGATTATTCACAAGACGACCCCCAAGACGAAGTCCGAAAGGGGGGCGTGCGCGCCCACTGCGGGCGAGAGTCGCCCGCAGAGGCGCAACGACCAAGAGACAATAGGAAGGCATTCGAACAAACGACTTCCCAACAACGGGGTCCCCGTGTGACGATCCGGGCGGGCGGGCGTGCGGGCGTGCGTCGACACCCACTCCGCCGAGGAGGTCCGTAAACACTAGTCTCCTCTAGTAATGCATTTAGCAAATAATGAGCGTAAGTGCAGGAGAGGGGGGGGGGGAAATTGGCTGCCATCGTCTCCATTACGGCCTGGAGGAAGCTGCTTCCACGCCTTCCCCATTAGGAGGAGAGGAGAGTGTCTTCGGCATGCCTCCGTCATGGCCTCCGTCGTCAGAAGACCCGTTCTCACCTGTTACGACGTAGGCGCTCGCCCTCTCGGTCGGACAAAGACATTGGATCAGATACCTTTTGTATAGCGTGTACGGTTAAAGGGCAGCGACAAGTATCGGAATCAGGAAGGTATATCTACAGGTATAGGATACATTGGAGATAAGGAGAGTATCAGGAGGTGTCCTAGCCATCCCTCCTTTTCCTTCCTTCCTCCTCCTGCCGCTCCTCTTCTTCCTCCTCCTCCTCCTCCTCTACCTCTGTCAGCAGAAATGGGGGTGTCAGGCAGACGACCAAATGTCGACACAAAAACTTATCTTGATGCGAACACCTACAACACCCACTCTACTACCCCGACCACCTCCGCCACTCCGCAGCCCCGCCGTAGCCGCCGCCGCCGCCGCCCCTCGGGGGGCTGTGTTTACTCTTCTCTCGCTCCAAACAGCTAAAAGCCGCTTGCTCTCGCTGGGGCAAGAGTTGTGCCACCTGTAATTACTGTCAGGGCACAATGGCCGAGGCGTGGGCATAAAGTATAGGCCGCCACGGACGCTTAATGGAAGACAGCGATCTAACCGGTGATAAAGGAACTGCTACCGGGTGACATCCGAAGCAAGGCGCGGAGAAGACGAAGCTGAGCACAAGTGGTGGCAACACTGGGAGAGGTCAAACAAGTGGTGGGAACACTGGGAGAGGTCACACAAGTGGTGGCAGCGGTGGTGGTGGTAGGGAAGATGATAAAAGTGGTGTCAGTAGTTGATGTTGTCTTTGTTGTTGTTGTTATGGACTGGCTTACCAGCGCTTCCATCCTTGTTGGCAACGTCGCACAGCTGTCGTGCGTAGCAGGAGTGGTCAAGATGGTGGATAATGGAAGTGGTGGCAGCGGCGGTGATACTACAGGTGATAAAACTGATGACAGAGAGAAAAATAAGCGCTTGCGAGGGAGTGTACAGGTTGAGCAGGAACAACATAGATATTAATTTCCTTATACTGGAATGTGCAACATCCAAATCTCTAGTCACATTGAAGTGTTGTTGTGATGATAGCATGTGCAGCATGACAACGCAGTTCCAGACTAATAGCCACAAAAGGCTCACATCCTGGGGAAATGGAACTTGACTAGAAATGTGATCATTCTCCGTTAAATGTGTTTTAAATACCAACATCAGTCTTGAAATATGTTGTCAATAACTCCATTATAACCAAAATGTGTCCGGACAAGATCGAACTCTTGGCAGCTGACGGCAACACTCGTGGG
This sequence comes from Oratosquilla oratoria, assembly GCF_046742065.1. Lineage (NCBI taxonomy): Eukaryota > Metazoa > Arthropoda > Malacostraca > Stomatopoda > Squillidae > Oratosquilla > Oratosquilla oratoria. The sequence continues at coordinate 16,567,068 of NC_134806.1, forward strand.
GCGGCATTCCACAGACATTAAAGTCACTCATGAATATTACAGATTGATTCTAATGAGGAGAACGCTGAAGGATTCTCCTTGCGGAAAAAAGAACACGCACGTACACACACACATACACACACACACACACACACACACACACACACACACACACACACACACACACACACACACACACACACACACACACACACACACACACACACACACACACACACACACACACACACACATACACACACACACACACACACACACACACACACACACACACACACACACACACACACACACACAC
>NC_134806.1:16574865-16577365 GCF_046742065.1 Oratosquilla oratoria
TCCCTCCCCCTCCGCATTCCCCCTCCTCTCCCCTCCCCCCCTCTACACATCCCCTGCTCCCCTCTTTTTTACTTTTTGGTGCTCTAATTACCCAAATCCGAGACCAAACTGACAGTGATTGTAGCGATGTCGTAATGACAGGGGACCTGTCTGGCCAACACGATCCTGTCGTATTAGTCCATTACAACCCATCTGTCTGCGCACCTGTCCGCGCAGACGGTCTCAGCGGTGGGCGGGGGGGATGGGGGGGGGTCATTTGACGCTCGTCCGTCAAGTGGCGCAGAAGGGGGTGTGGTAAGGGTTAGGGTGAAGGGGAGAAGGGAAAGGGGGGGAAGGAAGGGGGTAAAGGGAGAGAGGACGCGTGTTGGGAAGGGTGGGGGTGAAGGGGAAATGTGAAGGGTTACAAAGGGTTACAAAGGCGGAGCATGCCGACAGGAGACCTTTTGGTCCATATCTAGGTCGGATGCGAAAAAAAAAAACTATAATAATGTAAATAACAAATAAAATACATAAATAAATGCATAGGTATAGTTAAATAATAAACAAACAGATAAATAGTAAATAATAATAAATTGACATATAACTAATAATAAATGAAAATCAGACAGACAAATGATAACAAAACAAAAAACAAATAATATAAAATAAATTATAATCATTACAGCATCTTGCTTAGGTGTTTATCTAAATGATTCTTAAAGCTTCGAACTGAACTACATTGCACTACCTGTGCAGGAAGTTTATTCCATTCATTAACTACACGGTTGGCAAAGTTGTTTCTACCTACTTCCAAAATTGAATCTAAGGTAAGGTGGGGCAATGATGAGGAGGGAGGGGAAAGGAAAGGGTAAGAAAGAGGGGAAAGAGGCAGTATGTTGGTAAAGGGTGAAGGTGAGAGGTGAGAAGTGAAGGGTGAATAGGATAAGGGAGATAGGAAAGGATAAAGGGGTGAGGGGAGAAAGGAATGAATTTCATTCAGATTGACGCCAGTCGATTTTATTCAACTGAAGAGGGGAGGGAGGGGGGAGGGGTGTCAACGCATCCATCCAAGAGGTCCATTTCAGCCTCCCTCTTCTTTAGGTTCTCTCTTCTTCTGTCCTCCTCCTCCTCCTCACTTCATCAACTCTTCCACACACCCTTTCAATACGGGAACGCTCTCCAAAGACCTTGGTTGATGTCCCCTCCCGCGCGCGCGCGCACACACACACACACACACACACACACACACACACACACACACACACACACACACACACACACACACACACACACACACACACACACACACACACACACACACACACACACACACACACACACCTGAATAAAATCACTCGGCGGCGGCGGCAGTCACTCTCAAGTCTTCTTCAGTGCACGTCACCGTATTGAAGGGGTTAGAGAAATTGTCTTTCTTCTTCTTCTTCTTCTTCTTCTTCTTCTTCTTCTTCTTCTTCTTCTTCTTCTTCTTCTTCTTCTTCTTCTTCTTCTTCTTCTTCTTCTTCTTCTTCTTCTTCTTCTTCTTCTTCTTCTTCTTCTTCTTCTTCTTCTTCTTCTTCTTCTTCTTCTTCCTTCTGTTCTTCCTCGCCTCTTCCACCAGCAACCCCTCCTCCTCCTCCTCCTCCTCCACCTCCTCCTCCTCCTCCTCCTCCTCCCCCCCCATCTTCCACCCTTCCTCATTCTCCCTCTTTCTCCCTCTGTTATAACTCCCTAATTACTGACCTCCCTTCTCCTTAACCCTTTGGTCCAGTAATTTCTCCCTTCCCCTTCTCCCTCCCCTCCCCTCCCCTCCCCCCTCCTCCTCCTCTTCCTCCTCCTCCTCCTCTTCCCCGTCCCCCGTGACACCTGCTGCAGTCTCAGGTTTTCAATTTGGAAACAAAGTGGGGGGAGGGGGAGGGGGAGAGAGGGAAAGGGGGAAAGGGGAAGGGGGGGGAGGGCACCAAGAGACCATGTGGCCTATGTATCCTAGATCACTCAGGGAAGGAAAATTATCTTTAGAAATAGATCAATGTTTAGGTGAATAGATAAGTATATTAGTGAATAGATAAACAGCTAGATAAATACACATAGAAAGGAAGAAAGAAGAGGAATTATTTAACAAGTAGATGAATAAATAGATAAGGAAATAAATGAATTAAGGAAAATAGTAAATTGGTAAATAGATAACCGAGCATATAAATAAATGAATAAATATATATAGACAAATAGATGAATAGATATATGATAAATAAGTCTATAGATAAACAAATTAATAAATGGATTGTTAGATAAATGCATAAACGGATAAGTGAGTATTAGGTGAATTTAACAAATCAATGAAATGAATGAACAAATGAACGGGTATATATATTAATAGTTATAGTTAATAGTAATATATTAATAGTAATATATTAATTCCTGCCTCGTGATTCCTTAATTTTTACTTAGAGGGCAGGATAGATAAGATGGGGGAGAGGGTGGGAGGGAGGGAGGGGGGATTTGGGGGTTTAGTGGAAGGAAAGAG
>NC_134806.1:16587365-16589865 GCF_046742065.1 Oratosquilla oratoria
GTCAGACTCTTCGATCCACGTCGGAGGAGCCCAAAACGCCCTTGGCGGACAAGACGCACTTCGTATCCTCTACTCTGTCTGCCGGCAGGCGATTTTATTCGCTTGAGGGGGCCCGGTAATTGCTCTCTGGGCCTTGCGTTGGGGAGCAGCTGTTGGGAGAAACAACACGGGGCTTGTTGGGTCGGACAACATGGGTTTATTGGCTGCAACAACAACAGACACCTGCATCAGGCACACACACTTCGGGTGGCAATCGGGTTCAATGCATTGAGTGAGAAACTGGTAAAAGAGAGAAAGAGAGACGAACAGAGAGAAAGATAGAGAGAAAAAGAGAGAGGGGAGAGAGAGAGAGACAGAGAGAGAACCCAATGAAGACGGACAGAATAATATAATGGAAGAGTGACAAGGATAAAGTAAAACAAACAAATGAAGAAACTTCCTCCTCCACGCGGCGACTTACTTTATTGGTGTTATTCTGGCAAAGGTCCCGTTTTGAAGAGGTCCTTGTTCGATCGCGACCCCCTTTAGGTCCAAGGTTATGTATCCGCCCACTAGATTGCACAAAGTAGCCTGTGCTTGACCAGAACACAATACATAAAGTGCGTCAAAGTATTGATGGGGTGGAGATGACAATATTTCGGTCTTTATGTATATATAAATACACACACACACACACACACACACATATATATATATATGTGTGTATATATATATATATATATATATATATATATATGTGTGTGTGTGTGTGTGTGTGTGTGTGTGTGAGTGTGTATTATACTTTTGTTTTGACGTCAAGTGATTTTTTTAATTGAAGTTCACCCTCACTTTATGCCCGATGCTAAAAGAAAACAAAGAAAATAAAAGTAACAGAAGATAGAAGAAGAAGCAAGGAAGAAAAAGAGAGACGAAGGAGAGCTGACAAAGAAATGGAAAGCCTCAAATGGCAAGACACTGTTGAACAAACATTTAAGAAAAGAAAAAAAGAAAAAAAGAAAAAAGAAAAAAGGTGAAAATTCTTCCATGGAGAGAGGAAAGTGTATCGCAAAGAGTCGTCGACGGAGAGCCTGGCAAACATAAGCGATGTTTCGAAGGCGCAAGGCGAATGTAAACCATTACGTCTAACTGAATTCTTAATCATATTTAAATGGTTTAATCGCTACTTCCACACGCGGAGTAGCCACTGCTTCACACCTAGCAAGGTATTTTGATCTTTCCGCTGCGAGTTACTACGGATGGGTTTCGCTTACCTCTGCCCAGGCTTGGGGGCTCCATTTCTAAAGTGTTGACACATACAGATCCGTTGGTGAATACACACTCCTACCCCGTTGTTCCACATTTCTTCGCGGCTTTTCATAACATTACGTCCAAAGGAACGCTTGCGAGCGTCTATTGCCGGGGAAATTAAGCCTTCCAAGACTCGCGTATAATTTGATATTCCTCAGCGAAACGGTCAGATGACGACGACAAACAAGTGAACGCGCCAATGTCGACAAAGGAGCTTCGAAAGAAAATATGGGAAGCGAGACGCGAGGGCGAGCGATGGCTGGCGGGTCGGAGGAGGCGAGTTCCGGCTTTCTCGGCCGGGGGAGGGAGAGGAGGGAGGGAGGGGGCGCGTGGGGCTGGGGGGGGGGGTGGCTGCAGCCTCTATCAAGCCACCAACAGAAGCTGTCGGCATGGGACACGAAAAAATGTCATGTGGGGACAACGAGGGGCAATTTGTTGTTGGGGCAAGTCGTTTCTTTAGTTTTCACTGAGGACACTGTTGTGAGACGATGCACAAAGTCGAAGGAAGAGGAAGGGCAGCGAAGGGACTTGCAGCCAGCCAGCCAGCCAGCGAAGGAGGAGGGAGGAGGAGTTATCAAAAGATGAGGTAAGTCAAAACTATGTGATTCAGTATTCCCTTAATATGTGGTCCTTTGTGATCAGTATGGGGTCGGTATGTGGTCTACTTCTCTAGTACGTGCTTCTCTCGTTGTCCAGTATGTGGTCTGTCTTCCCCGTATCTCATCTACTAACCCAGTATGCGGTCCACATTGTTCTTCATGCGATCTACTTACCGTTAGCTGTTCTACTGCATATTCTTTTCCAGTATGTGATTCACTTCACCAAATGATGTGATCCACATGTTGTGGTCTATTCCACATATGTGACCCATTCCCCCAAACATGTGGTGGATCATATGGTCCCCTTCCACATTATGTTCAAACCATTTCGCAAATATGTGGCGGCATGTTTGTAGTTCGCTTCACATAATCATGTGATCCACTTCTCCCAACACATGATCCACAGGTGATGTGATCCACACAATATATGATCCAGTTCCCTTACACGTTGTCCTCTCTCTCCGTTATGTGATTCACATATGCTCCACGTCACATAATATCTGATCCACTTACCCTGATATGTGGTCCACATGTAACTCGCACTGTTCTATATTGTGATCCATTTCTCCAACATGTGATCCATCCACCCTATATATGATCCACATATGATCCAC
>NC_134806.1:16602365-16607365 GCF_046742065.1 Oratosquilla oratoria
CAGGTAAGGCACCTGGTCTGGATGGATGTCAGGCAGAATGTCTGAAAAAGGGAGGTTCAGTGATGGTGGACTGGTTGGTGAGATTATTTAATGTTTGCTGGAGAGAGGGTAAAGTACCGGAGGACTGGAGTAGTGCCTGTATAGTTCCTCTTTACAAGGGAAAAGGGGACAAGTGTGAATGTAGTAATTTCAGAGGGATTAGCGTTGAGTGTAGTAGGGAAGGCTTATGGGAGAATCTTAATTGAGAGGATTAGGAGAGGAACAGAAGGAGTAATTGGTGAGGAACAGTGTGGATTTAGGACGGGTAGAGGTTGTGTAGATCAGATCTTTGTGGTAAGACAGATATGTGAGAAAGCTATAGGAAAGGGGAAGGATGTCTTTTGGGCTTTTATGGATCTGGAAAAGGCCTATGATAGGGTAGACAGAAAGGCACTGTGGGAGGTTATGCAGATTTATGGGATAGGAGGAAAGCTTTTGGGAGCTGTCAAGAGTTTTTATGTGAGTAGTAGAGCATGTGTTAGGATTGGAAATGGAGAGAGTGAGTGGTTTGAAGTAAAGGTGGGACTTCGTCAAGGATGCGTTATGTCGCCCTGGCTGTTCAACTTATACATGGATGGGGTGGTGCGAGAGGTAAATGCTAGGGTAGTGAGTCAGGGATTGAAGATGGTTAAAGAAAATGGAGAAAAGTGGGAGGTGAGCCAGCTGTTGTTTGCGGACGACACTGCGCTTGTGGCAGGGTCAGAGGAGGGATTGAGGAAGCTGGTGGCAGAGTTTGGGAGAGTATGTGATAGAAGAAAGCTAAAGATAAATGTGGGTAAAAGTAAGGTGATGAGATGTACAAGGGGTGAAAGTGGCAGTAGACTGGAAGTGAACATTAAGGGAGAGCGACTGGAGGAAGTGGATAGTTTTAGATACTTGGGTGCAAGTGTAGCAGGAAAAGGTGGAGTGAAGGTGGAGGTAGAATGTAGATTGAGAGAAGCGAGTAAATGCCTTGGTGGTTTAAAGAGTGTAATGAGAAATAGACATTTGGGAATGGATGCGAAGAGGAGACTGTATGAAGGAGTGATTGTGCCAACGTGGAACATAAGAGAAGAAGAGAGAAGGAGTTTGAATGTGTTTGAGATGAGGTGTCTGAGAAGTATGGTGGGGGTTACTAGGCTAGATAGAGTGAGAAATGAGGAGGTGAGGAGGAGAACAGGGGTGAAAAAGGGGTGGGGAGAGAGGGTTGATGAAAGAATATTAGGATGGTTTGGACACATGGAAAGAATGAGTGAAGAAAGACTAGTAAAAGAGGTATGGAAGGCAGATGTGGAGGGAGTGAACATGAGGGGACGTCCTAGGATGAGGTGGATGGATGGGGTGAAGGGGGCTTTGGGGAAGAGGGGAATGTCTGTTGAGGAAGGAAGGGAGAGGACGGAAGACAGAGGTGAGTGGAGAATGGTTGGCGATGGGTGATGTTGTGACTGCCTGAGGAGGACGGGGGGGGGGGGGGGGGGAGTATGTGTGAGTAAATTTTGACGCAGCCCGAAGGGATTTCTCCCCGTCCTCTCCTTATTTGCAAAGGGGGACGGAGAGGGGGGGTCGCCGATTAAATGAAGCGGCCTTGCTGTGGATGTACTGTGTCTTGCGACACTGCTTCTGACCCAGGGCGGTGGGCAGGGTTCAGGGATGACCCGTCATCCAGGAGGTGCTCAGATGAGAGGAAGGGTGGGAGGGGTGTGGAGTGTATTTAGGGATGAAATGGGTGGGAGTGTTTTTATGCCTTTCCTTTTGTGGCTACCTCCCTTGTAAGGGGGAAAAAGCCTTGGTATATGTATGTATGTATGTATCATTGTTATTATTATCATGATTATTGTTATCATTATTATTAATTATTATCATGATTATTGTTATCATTATTATTAATTATTATTATTATTATTATTATTATTATTATTATCATTATTGTTATTATCATGATTATTATTATTATTATTATTATTATTATTATTATTATTATTATTATTATTATTATTATTATTATTATTATTATTATTATTATTATCATTATTATTATTATTATTATTTCTAACTATATTATTATTTTCTACTATAGTTGTTGTCGTTATTACTATTGTCATCACTAATTTCATGTTCATTTTCTCTATCATTATCATTATTCTTATTAATATCATTATTACTGTTATCATTATTCTCCTACTAATGCTATTACTATGTCATTATCAGAGTTGTCATTATGATTGGTATTAGCAGCTGTGTACTCTCATTTTCTTACATGGTGTTTGGCTATTTTCTCTTTGTTGGAACTGCCGTTAGGCGGTTTTATTCACGTCTGTGTGACCCTTACTAATGTTACTGAGTCGTCGTTTTCTATTTCCTTCAGAGCCCAGTTCAACAAAGTAGTTTATAAAGGAATTAAACTCATCTGCTGGGATTCGAACCCTCGCCTGAGCGGCTTGCGTCTTACAAGACGAAGATCGTACTATCACGCCATCCTGACCCTTCAAAACGAAACGACTTAGTTCACGGCCCAGTCGTTCCGCCGAGGTTACCCGGGTGAAACGTAGTATGTACTGTATATCATCAAATCCTTTATGCAGGCTAGTCTTCCGACAAGTGTTTGTGTCAATTGACATTTGGAAATAAAGTAGTTTATCTATTTTTCAACATCTTAAAAACTGGTCTCCTTCAGTGAACGTTCTTCTTCGATCAGTCTCTGCCAGACTGAAATGAACGATCTTCGAAAGGAGGGAGGGAATGGGAGAGAAGGGGAAGGGAGTTCTGTGCTTCCTCCAAATTCTTTCGGTTTTTCAGTCGATATTTGGCACGTCGTGTTTAATGGCTTGTCACAGGACATTTCACCCCTTGTTAGCCCCGAGAGGGGGTGACGGGGGTGATCTCTTGCCCTGGAAACCCTCCCCCTTCCCTCCCCCCTTAACCCCCCACCCCCCGACCCCAACAAACCTTCTTGTCCCTTTTCCTGCCTGGAAACAGCGTAATAACATTACAGGAGACGAACCAGCCTCTTCGCCAACTATCGATCGAGGATCACAGCTACCTCGTCTCCCCCCCACCCCTTCCCCCTCATACGCCCCCCACACCCTTCCTCCTCTCTCCCTCCCTCCCCCCTTCCCTATCCCCTCTCTACTCTTTTCGAGAGTGGTTTTAAGAGGTGTAGATTAAATCGCCCGGGCAAAAGGTTAACCACGAGATATGAACTCAATATAACGAACGGGGTCCAATCATGATGTCTCAATGACTCTCTCTCTCTCTCTCTCTCTCTCTCTCTCTCTCTCTCTCTCTCTCTCTCTCTCTCTGCCAACCAGAGTGAAATCCACGAAGGACATTACCGTAAGGAAGGTGAGGTTCAACCTCAACTGAATGAAATGGTCTGTCTTCATGGAGGTAACCGTTATATTACGTTGAAGCTATGCATATAGGTGTACACACACACACACACACACACACACACACACACACACACACACACACACACACACACACACACACACACACACACACACACACACACACACACACACACACACACACACACACACACACACACACACACACACACACACACACACACACACACACACACACACACACACACACACACACACACCTACATACGCGCGCACAGTTGTTGACGGTTAGGATAAGTGGACGAACGACCCAGTTCTCGAAGTCAAAGCAACGACCTAGTTCGAATACCCACGGTGGTTCCGAGGAACGGGAAGGCAGGGTTGGGTTGGCGGAGTTTTCGGTCAAATAATCAGTTGGGAGTTGAGTTAGTTACCACCGACACAAGACACTAGGAAGTGACGTGACAGAAACTGGCGGAACAGAAAATCACGATTTGGAAGGGAAGTGACCTCATAACGAGAAACGTAATTTGAAATGTAATCGGAGTAAGATTGTAACCCGAAGGAGAGTTAAAGCAAAGAATCAGAACGATTTCTTATAATAATAATAATGGTGTCGTCGGGGTTGAGTATTAAACAAGTGCATCGTCAGTTGAAATTTCTTGGTGGATAATCCCGCACCTTTTAAAACAGGTTTCTAATATTTTTATATAATACGTGTATAGGTGTATGCATACACATATACATATACATATACATGTAGATATACATATGCATATACATATAAATATACATATACATATACATTTACATATACATATATATATACATATACATATACATATACATATACTTACTCGTATATATATACATATGAATATACATATACATATTCATATACATATACATATATACTCGTACATGCACATGTACATACACACATACAAACACACACACACACACACACACAAACACACACACACACACACACACACACACACACACACACACACACACACACACACACACACACACACACACACACACACACACACACACACACTCGGTGGCGCGGTTGGTAGAGTTCCCGACTGTCACTACGGCGGCCCGGATTCGAATCCTGCCCAGGGATGAAATAATTTCAGTATCGCTGCGCTTCGAGTCGTTACTCCAACTCTCGTGGCCGGGGAGTTAGGGGTGTATATATAAATATATATACATATATATAAATATATATGCATATGTATAAATATATATACATATGTATATATGTATATATATATACATATATATTATACACACACACACACATACTCACACACACACACACACACACACACACCACACACACACATATATATATATATATATATTATATATATATATATATAATATATACAGTATATATACATATGTATATTATTATTATATTATATATATATATATAATATATATATATATATATATATACATATATAATATATATATATATAGATATGTATATATAGATACATATGTATATACATATGTATATATATATATATATGTTTGAGACATTCTGACAGGTTGATGTAAGCGGAATAGGAAACACAGGAGTCTTGGTCTTGAGTTTATTCCTGACTAGTTTCGCAG
>NC_134806.1:16611977-16629477 GCF_046742065.1 Oratosquilla oratoria
TCAGCACAAGACATTAGTTTATGTAAAGGTTTTGTGCACAATGCTCTATCTACGCTTTGTCCATCAAATGTGCTTAAACGTTTCCTGACTACATATAATAACCTTAAAAATGACAAAGAACTACACATCACGAAGGAGGATAAGAGCAATTGTGTTGTTATTATGAACAAGAAAGTTTACTTAGAGAAAATGGATTTATTGTTAAATGATGAAGAAACTTATGTTAAGATTAACAAAAACCCCTTAGATATTGTAAATAGTGATTTTAACAAAAATCTTAAGAACATTTTAAAAGGTAACAGTGAACTGATAAAAAAGTTGTCTATAGTGTCCCCGTCACTTCCATACATGTATGGATTAATAAAAACTCGTAAAATCAACAATCCAGTTTGCCCCATTACTTGTTCAATTGGATCTTGCAGCTTTAAGTTATCAAATGGTTGGTGTCTCTTATAAGTCGTCTGTTTGGGACAATTTCTAAATCACATATTAAGTGTAATGTTGATTTGAATGAAAAACTAATTCGACATAATATCACTTTTGACTTGAAACTGGTGAGTTTTGATGTAAGAAGTCTTTTTACTAGAGTTCCGGTCTTTGACTTGTTAAGTTTTCTTGAAAAAAAATTAAAGAAATATGATCTCATACTTCCTTCCCATGCAATTATTAGTTTAATCAAGTTATGTTATTGACTCGAAATTTGAGTTTAATGGGAAGTTTTACAAGCAAACATTTGGTATGGCTATAGGGAACTGTCTGTCTCCGGTTTTAAGTAATCTATATATGGATTTTTTCGAAAGATATTCATTGCCTAATATTTTGATATCTAATGTAATATGGTGAAGATATATTGACGACATGTTGTGTATGAGTTTGTGTTAAAGTTAAATAGTTTGGTTCCGTCTATAAAATTCACATTTGAGACAGAAGAGAACAACACATTGCCTTTCTTAGATGTAAGTACTCATCGATTTGGTAGATATTTTAAATTTAATGTCTACAGAAAACCACCAATGTTCTCTCTTATATTCATTTCTATTCATACCATCATCAAAATACGACGTTATCTCTTTTTCTTCTATGTTCTTGAGAGCGTTTAGAGTATGTTCTCTTGAGTATCTTGAAGATGAAGTATAATTTGTTTATGAGATTGGTAAAAAAAATAAAATATCCTAAACATCTGATGGATAGAGCACAAGAAAAAGCCAGAAGAACATATTTTAACACCTCTCAAGTAAACGAATTTAAATTGAAGAACATTTTAGCAATTCCATATCATGAAAATTTTATCACCCTTCCTCAAATATTTAAAAGCTTTGGTATTCAGGTGATATTTAATAACAAGAATATTGTTAAGAACTAATTAGGAATTCTCCAAATGAAAAAGGATTTATCTACAGTATACCTTGTAAAGTGTGTTATTTTAAGTACATAGGCCAAACAGGAAAAGATTTAAACAAAAGAATTAGTTAACACAAATACAATATAAGAACGGGTTAAATATCAAGTGGACTTTTCGTCCACCAAAAAGAGCTCTCCCATAGTATTGACTGGCAAAACACAAAAGTTATTACATCATGTCATAATATTGTAGAAAGGAACATAATTGAGTCATGTCACATTAAAAATAGTTTTGAAAATAATATGAATTTAAGCTTAGATTTGTATAAGTTAGATAACTTTATTATAATTTTTTTTTGTAAATAATTCTTCTGGAATCGGGTAACATTGGACCTTTCCCAGTTCCTCTACCACCATGTACATATTGTGACCTTTGGTAATTTTTTGTATCCTTTGTACCCTGATGATGTCTTGAATAGACGAAAACGTTCGGTATTTATTTCTTTTATTTTCCAAGTGGTTTCTGCAAGTACTGTTGTCACGTGTGCTTAGTGATTTGTTTTGCACTATATATGTATCTGTATATATATATATATATATAATATGTATATATATACATATATATATATATATATAAAGTTTATATTATATACATTTATATACTGTATATGTATATATATATATATATATAATATATATATATATATATATGTATAATGTTTATGTATATATATATATATTTATATTATGTATATTTAAATATATATATGTATATATACATATATATATACACATATGTATATATATATGTATATGTATATATCTTTATATATATATATACATATATATATTTATATATATATATACATATGTATATATATATGTATATATATATATACATATGTATAATATATATATATATATATATGTATATATATACATATATATATATGTATATATATATATATATATATATATATAAATATATATATATATATAATATACATACATTTATATGTATATGTATATATACATATATATATATATATATATATTATATAATGTATATGTAATATATATGTATATATATGTATATATATATATGTATATATATAGTATATATATATATATACATATATATATAATGTATATATATACATATATATATATGTATATATATGTATATATACATATATATAAGTGTATATATATATAGATGTATATTTATTTATATACATTTATTTATGTATATGTATATGTATATACATATACATATATATATATATATATATATACATATATAATGTATGTGTAATATATATGTATTATATGTATATATATATGTATATGTATATATATATGTATATATATATATATATGTATATATATCTATATATGTATATATGGTATTTATATGTATATATATATGTATATATATATATGTATATATATATATATATCTATATATATATATATATATATATACATATACCAAGGCTTTTTCCCCATACAAGAGAGGTAGCCAAAAAGGAAAAGGCATAAGATCATTTCCACCCATTCCATCCCTGAATACACTCCACTCCCCTCCACCCTCTTTCCTCCCTTTTATGTTAGCACCTCCTGGATGACGGGTCATCCCTGCATCTTGTCCACTACCCTAGGTCAGAAGCAGTGCAGCAAGATACAGCAATTCCACAGTATGGCCGCTTCATTAAATCGGCGACCTCCCTTCTCTCCGTCCCCTCATGCAGAGAAGGAAAAGACGGGGAGAAATCCCTTCGGGCTGCGTTAAATTTTGCTCACACATACTACCTCACCCACCATCCCCCCGCCCATTCCACCACATGCATCACAACATCATCCATATACAACCATTCTTCATTCACCCCTGTCTTTTGTCCTCTCCCGTCCTTTTAACAGATATTCCCCTCTTCCCCAAAGCCCCCTTCACCCCATCCATCCACCTCATCCTAGGACGTCCCCTCATGTTCACTCCTCCCTCCACATCTGCCTTCCATACCTCTTTTACTAGTCTTTCTTCACTCATTCTTTCCATGTGTCCAAACCATCCTAATACTCTTTCATCAACCCTATCTCCCAACTCCCTTTCCACCCCTGTCCTCCTCCTCATTTCTCACTCTATCTAGCCTAGTAGCCCCATCATACTTTTCAGACACTTCATCTTAAACACATTCAAACTCCTCTCTTCCTCTCTTATGTTCCATGTTTCTGCCCCATACAGTGCTGTTGCCACAATCACTCCTTCATGCAGTCTTCTCTTAGCATCCATTCCTAAATGTCTATTCCTCGTTACACTCTTTAATCCACCAAGGCATTTACTCGCTTCTCTCAATCTACATTCTTCCTCCATCTTCACTCCACCTTTTCCTGCCACATTTGCACCCAAGTATCTAAAACTATCCACTTCCTCCAGTCGTTCTCCCTTAATGCTCACTTCCAGTCTACTGGCTCTTTCACCCCTTGTACATCTCATCACCTTACTTTTACCTACATTTATCTTTAGCTTTCTTCTATCACATACTCTCCCAAACTCTGTCACCAACCTCTTCAATCCCTCCTCCGATCCTGCCACAAGCGCTAGTGTCATCCGCAAACAACAGCTGGCTCACCTCCCACTTTTCTCCATTTTCTTTATCCATCTCCAATCCCTGACCCACTATTTCATTTACCTCTCTCACTACTCCATCCATGTATAAGTTGAACAGCCTGGGCGACATAACGCATCCTTGACGAAGTCCCACCTTTACCTCGAACCACTCACTCTCCCCATTTCTAATCCTGACACAAGCTCTACTACTCTCATAAAAACTCTTAACAGCTCCTAGACGCTTTCCTCCTATCCCATATATCTGCATAACCTCCCACAGTGCTTTTCTGTCTACCCTATCGTAAGCCTATTCCAGATCCATAAAAACCCCAAAAACAGCGTTCCCCTTTCCTATAGCTTTCTCACATACGTCTTACCACAAAAATCTGATCTACACTATCTCTACCCGTCCTAAATCCACACTGTTCCTCACCAATTACTCCTTCAGTTCCTCTCCTAATCCTCTTAATCAAGATCCTCCCATAAGCCTTCCCAACTACACTTAAGCTAATCCCTCTCAAACTACTACATTCATATTTGTCCCCTTTTCCCTTATACAATAGAACTATACAGGCACTCCTTCAGTCCTCCCGGCAATCTACCCTCTATCCAGCAAACTTTAAATAACCTCACCAGCCAGTCCACCATCACTGTACCTCCTTTTTTTTTAGACATTCTGCATGGCATCCATCCAGACCAGGTGCTTTACAGCTTTCATCATCTTAACTGCCTTCACTTCATCCTTCCTTATTTCTCCTCCATTTTCCTCACTCATCTCGGTCATTTTCTTAGCATTTCCCATTGCAACTATCTTTCCCTCCCTATCCTCCTTCACATCTAGCAACTCCCTAAAATATTCTGCCCGTCTTCCCCTTCTTACCGCCCACTCTTCCATTATCATCTCTCCATCTGCACCATTTACCTTTTCTTCTCTACTTGATTCGTCTCCTCTTCCTCTCTTAATTTCTTTCCAAAACATCTTTTTATCATCTTCCAAAATTTTCTGTCATACTCTTACCCAATTCACATCTGCTCTCCACTTTGCCTCCTTTACCTTTTTGCTATACTTCTCTTTTCTTTTCTTTGTACCTCTCATATATACAGTATATATAAATATATATATATATATATATATATATATATATATATATATATATATATTATGTATATATATGTACATATATATATGTATATAATATATATATACATGTATTATATATATATGTATATATATTTATATATATGTATATGTATATATGTATATATATCACAACAAAGATATGTCGTAGCACATATGTAAAATAATACTGATGACCCCACTTTCGGAGAAGAATAAGCGAAGATATAGAGATCTGTATATTTCGATCACTTTACTGTGATCCTCTTCGGCCGAAGAGGATCACAGTAAGTGATCGAAATATACAGATCTCTATATCTTCGCTTTATTCTTCTCCGAAAGTGGGTCATCAGTATTATGTATATATATATATAATGTATATATATGCATATGTATATATAATATATATATATGTGATATGTATATATATGTATATGTATATATATATATGTATATGTATATATATATATGTATATGTATATATATATATATATATGTATGTATTTTATATATATGTATATGTATATACATATGTATATATATATATGTATATGTAAAATATATATATATAATATACATATATATGTATATATATATGTTATATGTATATGTATATATATATGTATATGTATATATATATATTATATGTATATGTATATATATATGTATATGTATATATACATATGTATATATATATATATGTATATATATATATTTATATGTATATACTGTATATATATATGTATATGTATATGTTATATATATATATATGTATAAATATATATATATATATATATATATACATATATACATATATATATTATATACATATATGTATACATATATAATGTATATGTATATATGTATATGTATATATTTATGGTATATATAATATATATGTAATATATATATATATATATATGATATACATATATACAATATATATATATATATACATAAATATATACATATATATATACATATATATATATATACATATATATATATATTAATATATATACATATATAATATATATATATATACATACATACATATACCACGGCTTTTCCCCCTTCCAAGGGAGGTAGCCAAAAAGGGAAAGGCATAAAAACACTCCCACCCATTTCATGCCCACATACACGACACACCCCACCCACCCTCCCTCATCTGAGCACCTCCTGGATGACGGGTCATCCCTGCACCCTGCCCACCGCCCTGGGTCAGAAGCAGTGTAGCAAGACACAGCACATCCACAGCAAGGCCGCTTCCTTTATATATATATATATATACATATATATATACATATATATATATACATATATATATATATACATATATATACATATATATATATACATATATATATACATATACATATTATATACATATATATATAAATATGTATATATACATATATATATATATATATATATACATACATATATATATATATATACATACATACATACATATACCACGGCTTTTTCCCCTTCCAAGGGAGGTAGCCAAAAAGGGAAAGGCATAAAAACACTCCCACCCATTTCATGCCCAAATTACACTCCACACCCCTCCCACCCTCCCTCTCATCTGAGCACCTCCTGGATGACGGGTCATCCCTGCACCCTGCCCACCGCCCTGGGTCAGAAGCAGTGTCGCAAGACTCAGCACATCCACAGCAAGGCCGCTTCATTTAATCGGCGACCCCCCCTCTCCGTCCCCCCTTGCATATAAGGAGAGGACGGAGAGAAATCCCTTCGGGCTGCGTCAAAATTTACTCACACATACTACCTCACCCCCCACCCGCCGCCCATTCCTCCTCATGCAATCACAACATCATCCATATACAACCATTCTCCACTCATCACTGTCTTCCGTCCTCTCCCTTCCTTCCTCAACAGACATTCCCCTCTTCCCCAAAGCCCCCTTCACCCCATCCATCCACCTCATCCTAGGACGTCCCCTCATCTTCACTCCCTCCACATCTGCCTTCCATACCTCTTTTACTAGTCTTTCTTCACTCATTCTTTCCATGTGTCCAAACCATCCTAATATTCTTTCATCAACCCTATCTCCCAAATCCTTTTTCACCCCTGTTCTCCTCCTCACCTCCTCATTTCTCACTCTATCCAGCCTAGTAACCCCCACCATACTTCTCAGACACCTCATCTCAAACACATTCAAACTCCTTCTCTCTTCTTGTATATATATATATATATATGTATATACATACATTTTATATATTTCTATATGTATATGTATATATATACAATTATGTATATATATATGTATATATATACATTTATATAGGTGTATATATATATATATATATATACATTTATAAATATGTATATAATATAATATATATATATATAAGTACATATGCATACATTTATATATGTATATATATATATATATATATCTACATATATGTATTATATATTATATATATATTATATATATATATATATATATATTATATATATATATATATATATATATATATATATAAATATAAATCGTATACTTAGGACGCAGGTTCTCCTTGATACACACTGAGTTGAACACCACAGCATTGTCATAATTATTTATCTTCTTCCTAATATCTTAAAATCTTCTCACTATAGATCTGACTTTGGGAGGATATATATATATATATATACATATGTATGTATATGTATATATATATACATTATATATACATTTATATATATATATATATGTATATATATTATTTATTTGTGTGCGCGCGTGTGTGAGTGTACAAGTGAGTGTGTATTGATATACATACATATATATGTATATATAATCTCTAGTAGACCACACTTTTTTCTTTATTGCCTATTTTCTATCTTTTATATAGGAAATAAACTCATCTGCTGGGATTCGAACCCTCACCTGAGCGGCTTGCGTCTTACAAGATGAAGACCATACCATCACGCCATCCTGTCCCTTCAAAACGAAACGACTATGTTCACGGCCCAGTCGTTCCGCCGAGGGCATCCGGGTGGAACGTGGTATGTACTCTATTTCATCAAATCCTTTATGCAGGCTAGTCTTCCGACAAGTGTTTGTGTCAATTGACATTTGGAAATAAACTCGTATGCTGGGATTCGAACCCTCACCTGAGCGGCTTGCGTCTTACAAGATGAAGACTGTACTATCACGCCATCCTGACCCTTCAAATCCCAGCAGATTATTTCCAAATGTCAAACATCTTTTATATAGTTTACATAGGAGACCTGTAGAATTTTTAAGCTTAAAAAGACTCGGTAACATGTTTTCATTCACTTTTCTATATATTTTTCATTGTATCTTTGAAATGGTTTAAGGAAAATTCTATCATTCCTATCTTGAGTCTCTCGCTGCGTTCTGAGTAATAATGAATATAATAAACTCTGTATGAGGGGTTTTTGCCAACGGAGAACCTTGCTTCGTTACCCATCCTGTGAATCAGTGTGCTGAAATGATAATTTACAGGGGTTAGTTAATTCTAATTCAGTTTGGATATTTCGTTTGACGTTGTTCACTCTCCATAACATGTAATAGTTTTTTTACAAGGAGTATTGCACTATCAACATATCTCAACCATCAGATAGTCCTTTGTATAATTTGTATATACTTCTCTGGTTCAAGCAAATATGAAAATTGCTGAAAGTAGTCTATCCATAGCTTGGCCAACGTCGAAAATGAAGGCGGCAAATCTGAAATGAATCTGAAAAAAGTGCAAACGTCCTCATCTGTTAAGGCAGAGGGAAGCCAAAGACATAAAGATAAATCAGTGGTTCCCAAACTGTGGGCGAATGAGACTTGTAGAAGGTGGGAGGCGTATGATACTGACCGTGTCTCACGAACAAAGACATCATCTTCCCGAAGTTCACATTTTCCCTTTCAATAATCCGGGATTTTCTCACAACCTTGTACGCTAATGTCTACTTTTCCGCTTACTGGTTTCTGAATGTGCATTTGAGACTCTTCGGAAAGTTTTCATATTGAGTTTGGAAATTGGTCGTCGTGCAGACGTTTGACCGATGGGGGGTGGGGAAGGGCACAAATGGTTCAAATGCAGAGGAAGGGAAGTTGGATAGGCTCTGAGTTGGCAGTGAAAGATTTCTCTCACATGCAGAATCCATGACAAATTCATTTCTGATTGACGAGTTAAACACCATATGAGGACGGAACATTTATTTGTACGACGTTTCGCTCATTACAGCTTTTTCAAGTACTTGAAAATGCTGTAATAAGCGAAACGTCGTACAAATAAAGGCTCCGTCCTCATATGGTGTCTCGTCAATCTTGTCGGCAACTGCCACTTTCATGAAAAAATTCATTTCTGCTCAGTAATTTCCTTGTTGATAAATGTCTCTAGTTTATAAAGTCCCATCCCCAAATTAATGTCACTACCAAAACTATGTCTAACATAACTGGTCACCTGCCAATGTCTTGTCAGAGATTTGTTTCGATTCTGCTCACCATTAAACAACTAACCTCCCTGATTTCCATCCCACGTTCCTCAGAGCTTTTGGCGCACGTATTGCTGCATATAGTTTTCTTAGATGATGCGTTGAAATTGTATACAACTTGGATATTCATAAATATTTCGTTGCAATGAATAAAAATGAGTAAAAATTCTAGTCTTTTGACGACTGAAGAGGACAAATCTTGCAGCAAGAACGTCTTGGTTCTATAATTCCATTAATATTTAGTAAGACTTCCTCATATCCATAATGAGTTTGGCATAAAGAAATATTCAAAAAAGTATAGTAACATTTTTATCTTTGTAAGTAGTGTGATAAATGCTACTTGGCCAAATTTGTAAATATCTGAGAATAAGGATGAATTGACAGAGGAGCATAGCAACAGGTCAGATTTCCAGTGGTGTGTTATTCATGTGATTGACAATAACCCCGTTATTAATTAGAACAGTGTAAAGAAGGTGAACACATGTTATTCAGTGTTCAACATAAATAGAATTGACTTCAATCATATCGAACACACTTTTGATAATGACATGAATCTAAAGATGGACCTGGTGGACGGATTTCCTTGTGTGGTCATTTTCTAGATATTTCATCTTGTCATTTTCGCTTTATTTCATACTTTGTATTGTTGCTTTTTGTGTCACCACGTACAACGAAGGTGGCTTAGTAGGAGGAAATGGCCGGGCGAAATTTCTCCATTTCTATTTCTCACTGCTTCCCTGGAACATTGTATATTTGTGTGTGTGTGTGTATATATATATATATATATATATATATGATATGGTTTAATGTCACATATTCCCCCCTATCGGGAGGCTAAGACGGTGCCCCTCACAGAAGGCTTTGTAGCGTGGAATTTAATGAACCACACACACACACACGCACACACACACACCACACACACACACACACACACCCACACACACACACACACACACACACACACACACACACACACACACACACACATATATATATATATATATATATATATTGGAAATAGGTATGTTATAACACATTTGTAAATGTTCACTATAAAACCCACTATCGGAGAAAAAAAAAATGACGGAAGTACAGGGAAACTGTATATTTCGACTATCTGCTGAAGAGAACTACAGATAGTAGTCGAAATATACAGTTTCCCTGTACTTCCGTCATTTTTTTTTCTCCGATAGTGGGTTTATAGTGAATATATATATATATATATATATTATATATATATATATACATGCGACACGAACCCTTGTATACCCGCAACCCTGCATATCCTTGCAACCGCACACACATCCCCACTGGCAAATCCACACGTTCGCAGACCCGCAAGCCACTACTACTTTACATCCGCAAACCACCGCTCGAACCTAAAACCCCACACAGCCACGAGGACCTAACTCACCCGCATGCCCCCAAGGCTCCGTTTGGACGTGTTGTGTCAACAGCGACACAGAGGCCCTTTATCAAGTCCTAAAAAGGGGGAACCAAAGGGTCTTTAGCGTGGGGTCCTATGACGTCATCGGTGACGTCACGGGGGGGGGGTCAGAGGTGAAGCTTCGAGGACCGGGGAGGCGCAACGGTGTTCGGTGTCTGTCACGACGTTAGGCGAAACCAGTTTTGTGTCGACGCCAAGACGTCCCTCCCCCTTCCCCCCCAATCGGGATAAAACCCACCAAAAGGACACAAAAGCCCTTTAGAATCTTTCACTGCCTATTTGAGGCCTTTTCTAGGCCTATCAGCAACCGCTGATCCTCCAATAAAACTTGATTAAGATTACCGGGGAGGAGGACTATTGTATTATTAGGAAGAAGAAGAAGAAGAAGAAAAGGAAGGAAAAAAAGCGAGAGAAAATTACGATACGAAACATCAGAGAAGGGTCCTGGATTGCCTTCGACATTGGCACACAAACACACCCGCACATATGCACGACCGCGCGCGCGAGCACACACACACACACACACACACACACACACACACACACACACACACACACATGATACAAAGACGGGCTACCACGAGCGTAGCTCCCCTTTCCGTAAGATACAACCGTAAATACAACTAGGTAAACACACACACACACACACACACACACACACACACACACACGTTTATATATATATATACACACATATATATACAAATATATGCAATAAAACACTAGGAACGTGTGTTTTATAAATGCAAGGTAACCACTTTAGGAAATAAACGAACGTAGCAGAGAGCTTTCGTATATTACATCTTCAGTGTAAATCACTTTCGTATATTACATCGTCAGTGTAATTTACACTGAAGATGTAATATACGAAAGCGCTTTGCTACGTTTGTTTATTTTCTAACGTGGTTACCTTGTATACTGTATATATGTATGTATGTATATATATATATGTATATATATACATATGTATATATATGTATATATATGTATATATATGTATATATATGTATATATATGTATATATATATATATATATATATATATATATACATATAAATACATACTCTCCCATTCTGAGTACAAGGGTGACCGCTCCCGTTTCTGGACATGTAACTGTGGCCTCTTCCAGGCAGAAGCGAAAAACAGCTTCGTTGTGGTGTTGGGGTGGCCACCTCTTCCTTATGTAGCCCCCTCAAACTGTATGTCATTACTACTTTGAAGCGTACCTAAATACCTACATACGTACTTACATATATACATACATATGTACATGAATACATATATACGTAAATACATATATAAGGTACATACACATATACAAACATAAATGCTTACCTACATACATCTATACAAATATCTATATATACAAACATGGGTACATGCATACATACATACAAACATACGCGCACAAAAACGCTACACGCGTGCATACCGCATGTACATTTCAACAGAGAAATCTTTGTGCCAAAAGCCTGTTTTCCAGACACCCTCATTCCCTGTGTCTCCCTCCACGTGTGCTCGGCGCCTCTCCTCTTTTTCTTGCATCGTTTACGATTACTCTGGTTGGTGTCACTATGAACCGCTAATTGATTATAAACAGTTTGGTCTACGATTGTCTTAATTAAACGAAAGGAAATAGCACTCTGAACTATCTCCCCCAGCCGACTAAGATGGTTTGAATCCAACTTGAAGGAACCTCTTTTCATACACACGATTATCAAATCAGCCGAAGGTCACAAATTTTGTTTTCATAAATATCGCTCTAACTTTTTTTTTCGGTCTTTTACCTTTAACCCTGATTCTTCTATGTTTTTTGGAATTTGCAAAAATTATACTCTCTGGTTACCGTTACTGTCCATTTTTTCATATATTTCGCATTCTCTAACTTTTTATTTCTTTTTGTGATCATATTGCAAAATTGCCCTGCTGTATACACTCAAATCAAATAGCAATTACTGTTATCTTTATTCTCATTGTCTATCAGCAATATTACCATATATGTAATAGTCGTTAACAGCATTTTTTCATTATCATTAATATTGCCATTATCATCAGTATTATCATCATTATTATTACTTTTGCTATTATCATTATTTATTATTATTATTGTATTATCATTATTATTATTATTATTTATTATTATCATTATCATTAATATTGTCATTATTATCAGTATCATCATTATTATTACTTCTGCTATTATTATTATTACTGTTATTGTTATTACTATTATTTTATTATCATTATCATTAATATTGTCATTATTATCAGTATTGTCATCATTATTATTACTTCTGCTATTATTATCATTATTACTATTATTATTATTTATCATTATTATTATTATAGTTATTGTTTTGTTGTTATTATTATTGTTATTGTTTTGTTATTATTATTGTTATTGTTTTGTTGTTATTATTGTTATTGTTGTGTTGTTATTATTATTGTTATTGTTTTGTTACTGTTATTTTTATTGTTATTGTTTTGTTGTTATTATTGTTTTGTTTTTATTCTTTTATTGTTATTGTTTTGTTGTTATTATTATAGTTATTGTTTTGTTGTTATTATTATTGTTATTGTTTTGTTATTATTATTGTTTTGTTGTTGTTGCTATCATCGTTGTTGTTGTCGTTATCTATCATAATTGCTACAACTACTATTACTACTATTACTATTTTTTATTGTCATTGTTATTGCTACTATCATTATTCGTGTCATCATTATTACTATATTATTATAATTACTACTACGATTACCACTATTTATTATTATTAATATTAATATTAATATTGTCAGTCATTATCATTATTATTATTTTTATTGTTATTGTTACTATAATTACTATTACTACTGTTGTCATTATCATTATTATTTTATTTCATATTTTTTATCATTGTTATAATTATTACTACTACTATTACCACTGTTGTTTTTATTATTATAATTATTATCATTATTACTATTACTACTATTTTTATTATCATTATTATTATTACCATTATTATTACCATTATTATCATTATTACTATTATTACTACTATTTTTGTTAGTTATTACTATCATTATTCTTGTCATCATTCATTACTATATTATTGTTATTATAGATACTACTATCACTGTTATTATTATTATTTTCATGATTAATATTATCATTACTATTTTCATTATTGTTATTATTATAATTACTACTATTACTAATATTATTATTGTTATTGTTATTGTTAATGTTATTAATAGTAATAAAAATGATATTATTATTATTATTATTATTATCATTATTATCATTATTGTTATTACAATTATTATTATTATTGTTGATATTGTTTTTATTCCTGCTAGCATAACTATTACCATTATCATGAATATTATAATTATTATTTGTCAATACTATTATGATTTTCATTATCATAATTGTTAATAGTTATGTCATTACAGAGCTAGTTGAAATTGTATTTTCAATTTTGTTTTTTTCTATATTTGTGATATTTGTTAAGAACCCTTGTCCATGATGTTTGAAATATTCGTGCTAAATAAAGTGCAACTTTGCATTTTTAAAATGGCACACTTTGTCCAAAGCTTCTGGGCAATTTCTTATCATTTGAATTTTAGTTTTCGTCATATCCAGTTTCCTTAATATCAATGTATGCATTCCTTGAAAGGGTTTTATCTAATGATTGTTTTGCTTTCATTGGATCTCGGCCAAGTTAGAAGGAATGGGGTCTCTTGTGATCATAAATGGCGTCGCCATTTAAGCAACAACATTTAGAGGATTTCTTGTGTCTTCCACTTCAGCCGAATAAAATCGTTAGGCGGCAGCCATGATAAATACTAGACTTTTAATGCTTCTACCCAAAAGAAAGTCGAGATGGTTCGAGATCATTTGAATCCTTCCCCGATGCTGCGGGGATTCCCCCCACCCCCCTCAACTGAATAAAATCGCCTGGCGATAGACGAGGGTCTAAACTTGTGAAAGGAAAAGAGAACGCCCAATATGATCATGCCTTCCATGGCTCAGTTATAAATATACAAAGGATTACAAAGGAGGAGCATGCCTACAGGAGACCTCTGGGTCCATAACTAGGTCGGATGCGAAAAAATGATAATGATAAATAAACAAATAAGATAATATTATAAATAAATATATAATAATAATTAAATAAATAAAAAGGTAAAGTTAAATGATAATATCTTTAGAAGCAGAACCTCCTCTCTCCTCCAAGGACTTTGCTTATAGATTTTGTTCTGTCTAAAGCCAAGCGGCTTTCTTCAGCTGAGGGGAAATTAAAAAAAGTTTGTCCTTCCTAGGGGCCTCCTCGCCTGATTGGAATCGGCACGGGTTCGCCAGAATAAAATGACATTCTGGTGGTGCCGGATTATCATGCTCAGCCATTAAGTCTCCCGACCCTTCTCTCTGCATGGATCCCGGTTAGGCGCCCATCATATCAATAAATAGATCTGAAGATTAGGCGGCATATGGCGTGCGGAACAAAGCCCCAGTCCTTCTGTTTACTTTGGCCGCGTGCGGCGACCGCATCGGCGGCGGCGGCGGTGGCGAGGCTGATTGAGCCTCTCGAGGCTGGAAAAGGAAAACGACCTTGTCTATTGTACCAAATTACTTTTATTAATCTATTCATATCGAGGATAGGGGGTAGGGGAGTTGAGGGTTGGAGGGGGGATTCTTGTAGGAGTTTTACAGCACATCATATTATTTTCCGACAGAGATAACATGGGGCTGGTTTATATCACAGAAAAGGTATGCCCGCTCTTAACACGTAGGAGACGAAGCGGCCTCCCGTATGAGGTTCCTGTTGACGCAGGTTGCGGTCGACCTAAAGAACTCCGAGTCCTCTCCTTCAGCAATGATCAACCGCATCTGCCATAGAAGACCCCTTCGTCGTCGTCGGAGGAGGAGGAGGAGAGGGCGGCTTGGCCATCGGGATGGCCGCCCACGGGGGTATGGCCACTCCGCAACGCCCCATGGCCCTCGTCCAACCGAGGAGCGGCCAAGCGGTGTCGTTCGCCTCCGGGTCCTCATCCACTTTTCCTTCGTCGTCGTCGTCCTTGCCGAAAGAGGAGCCTAGGGAAGCCGGGGACACTTGCGGTCGCTGCTGGGGCGGCAGCTGGAGTTGCAGAGGCGGCAGGGACGTGGGAGAGGCCCTCGGCGGGGGAGGCGGTGCTCCGTCGGGCATCCCCGCAGAGATGATTCCGTCGTGGTCAGAATCGGTCGGCGCCGTCGCGTCGACTTCGGAGGAATCGTCAGTGATGACGTCGATCTCAGTGTCGCTCGTCTTGACCAGCTTATCTCCGGGACCCCCCGGATGGTCGTCCGGGGCAAGAAGGCTGGCCACGTCGAACTGACGCTTCCGGGCCACGACGGCTGGAAGAGTATGATGCGGATTTGGCTGGTGGCGGCGGTGATCTGGCGGTAGAAGCGGGAGGCCGCCGCCGCCGACACCGCCGCCGCCGCTCGCGGCGACGGCAGCGGCGGCAGCGGCCGCGCGGAGACCAGCCCCGGCCCAGGATACAGCCACCGGCTGCGGACTAGTACCGGAAAGTGGAGAACCCATACCGGAGGTTAGCTCACCTGAGGGTGCTGAAGAAGGCGGCGGCTGCGGCGGCGGCGAATGGGGCGGCGACGGTGAGGAGTCGTCCTCGACGGCGAGGCCCATGTGCTTCCTGACGCGGCGCTGGGCCTTCCTCCTCCTGAAGTCGCCCTTCTTGAAGTCCTCCATGTTCGCTGGGTGGATGGCCCAGTAGTGGCCCTTGCCGTTGGCGCTCCGGCCGGCCTTGATGAAGCAGTCGTTCAGGGACAGGTTGTGCCGGATGGAGTTCCTCCACCCGGGACCCCGAGTTCGGAAGTACGAGAAGTTGTCGAGGATGTACTGGTAGATATCGCTCAGGACCATCTTCTTGTCCGGGCTGGTGAGGATGGCCTTGGCGATGAGCCCGATGTAGCTGTGCTGCGGCTTGGGTTCCTCCGGCACCCTGTAGAGGCGCGGGTCGAGTCGGTACGGGTACAGCGGGTGGGAGTAGGGCGTCGGGTGAGGACCCAGGTGGGAGAAGGTGGCCAGAGGACTTCCGAAGGGACCGAAGGGAAGGGGTCCTGAAGTGCAGAGCTCGCTCGGGGCGGGACCTGGGTTCCCTGACTGCGGGTTAGAGCCCGGGAGGCCCGGACGGGGACCCGCGGCGGTGGAGGCGCCCCACGCGAGGCTAGAGGCGAGGCGAAGTCGCTCGGCGATGGCCAGGTTGTACAACTGAAGGCGGTACTGCTCGAGGGCCGCTGCGGCCGCCGCGGACGCCTGCGGGGGGCCGAGGCCCGGGTGGTGGGGGCCCGGGGCGTGCGGCGGAGGCGGGTGGTGGGAAGCAGGCACCAGTGAGGAAGACTGAAGAGTCGCTGGACCGCTTCTGTCGGCGAAGGGCTTGAGGGCGACGGGGGCGATGACGGAGGGGAGGGCGGGTGACGGAGGCGAGACGGAGGAATCGCGCGTGCACATGGACTCCATGGTTTGCCTCCGGAGGGCGGGGG
>NC_134806.1:16641977-16644477 GCF_046742065.1 Oratosquilla oratoria
GCCTCCTGTCGATGCTAGGGAGAGGATGAGCGAAACATGTACTACGGGCACAGGTGCTTTCAGGTCATGTCACTTATCATCCAGTCCAAGATTTTTGCGGAACGTCTAGGACTCAGTGGTTCTTAACTTGTGGGGAATTCCCCACTGGTGGGGGAATGGTGGAGTTGCCAAGTGGGGAATGACCGGTTGGACAGAAGAACCACTGTCTTTTTTTTTTTTTTTTTTTTTTAATCGATGTGTTTTCGTTTCTTTTTTATTGTTTCTGGTGTCTTCCTGTTGTCACATTTCGTGAATTTGTTTCCACCCACAAATAATCGATAGTGCTTCAAAATTTAATACATTACATCCAAATGTTGACTTACTTTACAAATCACAACCATTTACAGACTGTTTTAATAACCAAAAACAACCAATATATGAGGAATTGTAAGTCATGTTTGGGTAAAAGTGACAACACTGTATATTTACGTACTAAACACTGCATGGGTTAAAATCGAATTTGTCAAAGACCGATGCTGTGGTGGGAAATGGAGAGTTGGCTCACTAAAAAGTGGGGAATTGGAGAAAAAAGGTTAAGAACCTCGACTCTAGGTGATATACGTTGCAAGACCAAACATGAGAAAGTGAATTGTACAACAAATTGTACGGCCCTCCACGTATTCCTCCTCCTCGCCCCTCCACCTCACCCCCGAAGGTTGATACCTAAGGGAGAGATGCAGTGAGGGAGTGAGTGAGGGAGGGAGGGAAAGAGTAAGATTATACAAGTAAAGAAATGCGTGAGTGAAGGAGCGAGTGAATGAGTGGGTGGATGACTGAATGGATGAGGGAGGGAGGGAGGGAGGAAGGGAGAGGATGAGATAAAAGTTGGAAAGAGACAACAACAACAACAACAACATGCGTAATCCAATATCGGCGTGAGTCAAGGAACGGATTTTTTTTTTATTATTATTGTTTTGCAGCTGATCACCAGCGCTTCTTCTGCCCCTCGAGGGGGCGGGGGGGGGGCCCTTGTGGCGTCGAAGAGGTCGAGACTCGTCTCAGAGGTGGGGTCAAGGATCAAGGAGGACATCAAGGAGAACATCACGAAAGTCACCGAAACATTAGTCAAATGAAAATGATGCAGTGAGGGAGAGGTGGAATTAAAGAGAGAGGATGGGAGGGAGGGGGAGAGGGAGTGTGGGAGTGAGTGAGGGAGGGAGGGAGGGAGAGAGGGCGTGGAGGAAGGACGGGAGGAGTATTGTGTCAGCAGTAACCAGCGTTTCTATCCTTGAGAGCTATATCACACAGAAGATATGGATTCATAGATATAGTAAAGGGAGAGATGCAGAACGGAGAGATAGCGTATGTAATTTTTGTTCTGAGAGGAGAGCACTCTTCCATCATGAAGGAGTGCTGCGTGACTCTGGTCCGTAGGGGGTATTATCAAAATCCCATAGATAACGACTGTGTAGAATGTGGACTCAACGTAGGGGAAAAGATAGGGAGGAAAGGAAATGAGAGGCAGTGAAAGGAAAGGAGGGGAAGGGTAGTTTAGGGAAGGAGGGGAAGAGGGAAGAAGAGAGTGAGGGAGGGGGATGGAGAGGGAAGGGGAAGTAAGGAGGTAAGGAGGATGGAGTGAGGATGAGGAAAAGGAAAGGGAAGGGAGGACAAGGAGAGAAAGAGAAAGAGAGAGAGAGAGAGATAAGGGGAGGGAAAGAGGAGGGAAGAGAGGAGAGGAGAGGGAGGAGTGGGCGAGGGCCTGGTGGACGGCGAGACGAATCTGAAGAAAGAAATCAATAGAAAACATTTCTGCCATTTGCCGATGATGCCCTCCCTCCATCTCTCACTCCTCCTCCTCCTCCTCCTCCTCCTCCTTCCTTGTCCTCTGCCCCGTGTTGCCCCGTCTTGCCCCCTGGTGGCAGCGCTGGGATATTGCTACCTTGTTTATGTTTGTGAACAATTTTTTTTTAACAATCAATCATGATATACATGTTCCTTGTGTGTTCATATACATACATACATACATACATATATATATATACATATATATTCATTTGGAAATTGGTATGTTATAACACATTTGTAAAAGTTCACTATAAACCCACTGTCGGAGAAATAATAACGGAAGTACAGGGAAACTGTATATTTCGACTACTATCTGTAGTCTTCTGCTGAAGAGGCCTACAGATAGTAGTCGAAATATACAGTTTCCCTGTACTTCCGTTATTATTTCCCCGATAGTGGGTTTATAGTGAACATATATATTCATGTTTACTTTTTAAACACTTGATCTCAAACAAACACATTCAGATTCCTTTCTGCCTCCCTCGAATTCCTTTCTCTGCCCCATGCAATATCTCGTGGGTAGAATCACCGTGCGTAGCCTTCTCTTTGTGTTCATCCCCAAGTACCTATTGCTCATGACGCTTTTCATTCCTTCAAGACTTTTGAGAAAGTGAAAAGAATGAGGGAGGCTATGAATCAGATATAGAGGAAAAATAAAAGATGCAGACAGACAAAT
>NC_134806.1:16646977-16649477 GCF_046742065.1 Oratosquilla oratoria
GACGAACGAGTTCGTGGATTTTCTTCGTTCGTCAGGAAAGATTCTTGCTGTGGTCAGCACTGACAAGTTCCTGATCCTCTTAGTCACGCCGAAGAAGGAGTATTGAAAGGGGGAGGGGGGGAGTGGAGCTTAGGGGTTGGAGGCTGCTAGGGGTGAAAGAATGGCGGGGTGAGAATGGACAGTGGGTGGGGAGGAGAGGAAGAGGGAGTGATGAGGAGTGGCAGTGAGGGTTAGGAGTGTGGGAGTGGGGTGGGAGTGGGGGCAGGGGAGGTTAGAAGCATTGGATAGGGTGGGGGTAAGAGAGTGAAGGGAGGAGTGGCATTGAAAGGGGGTAGGGTTGATTTTCTGCCTACGGTGACGTCCCCCCACCTGAATAAAACCAACTGACATTCGCCAGAATAAACTCTGTAAGGAGCGTCGCTTTGGTTAACTGCACCGGCTATCGTCAGTAGGAATGAAATATGTAAAGGTTGACAATAGGCAGCGATTTTATTCAGCCAAAGGAGCTAAACACCGCGGGAGGGTTCCTCGGGTTGCTAGTGTGTATCTCCTCCTTCTCCTCTGCCTCTCCGCCTTCCCCCCCACCCCCCGTTCCTGTTCACCGCAACCTTGATTCTTGCAAGCTGCAACATTGGACACTGTTCGTGTTGTCATTCCCTTCTGTCTTTCTCCTCCGCCACGTTCTTTGTCACCTTCTCCCACATCTCTCCGAGAGATTTCTTATTCACTCAGGTCTCGCCCCTTATTCTTTATCTGTGTCTTGATCCACTATTTCTGTTGCCTCTTCATTTCACCCCTTCATTCTTTATCTGTGTCTTGATCCACTATTTCTGTTGCCTCTTCACTTCACCCCTTCATTCTTTATCTGTGTCTTGATCCACTATTTCTGTTGCCTCTTCACTTCACCCCTTCACCTCCTTCCCCCTCGTTGTGCTTTGAGTCCATTTCCCTCCAATTGTCTTGATTCCCTTCCCTTCCCTTCCCTTCACCTTCAGTTTTTCATCTCATTTTTTTCCATTTCCTTCGCTTTCCCTCCTTGCCCTCATCTTCCCCTCGTTTCATTACCCTCACTTCCCTTCCCTTCCCCATCATCTGCATCCTTTTTGCCTCATTTCCAGTCTCGCCGCACCCCATCCTCCCTTCATTTC
The DNA here is from genome assembly GCF_046742065.1 of Oratosquilla oratoria. Classification (NCBI taxonomy): domain Eukaryota; kingdom Metazoa; phylum Arthropoda; class Malacostraca; order Stomatopoda; family Squillidae; genus Oratosquilla; species Oratosquilla oratoria. The sequence goes on from NC_134806.1 coordinate 16,648,126, forward strand.
CCTTCTTACCTTCCCAGTGCTCCTCCCTTCTCTCTCACTCTTCCTCACATCGCACTTTCTTTCCACAGTCTGCCCCTCCCTCCCTCCTCTCCCTCCCCTCCCCTCACTCTAATTTCTCATTGTTCAAAATCTCTCCTCCAAACACCTCCTCCCCCCCTCCCGGTCTCTTTTTCTCGTGTTTCTCTCATTTTCGTCGAATTCACTGAAATCTCTCTTCCCTTCTTTATGTCTATATTTCACATTCTAGTTTTCTCTCTTCTCCATTCTCTTGCATACTTCTCCCCTAATCATCTCTCCCCTAATTATCACCTCCTGTGCCTCTTCCACCTTCCTGTCCTCCTTCCTCCTCCCCTTTCATCCCCCTCACTCACTCCCCCACTCTCTCCTTCTCCCTCTCCTTCTCTCACTCTTTTTGTCTCCCCTTTCCTTCTCCCCCCCTTACTTTCTTCATCTCCCCTCTCTCCTCCCCCCCTCCCCTCACCTCACCTCAGTCCATTCCCTTTCTATTGTTGTCCTTGGTGGTGGCGGGGGCGGGTGGGTGATGGGGGGTGGGGGGAGTGGGTGTGGTGAGTGGGTGTGGGGGTGGGTAGTGGGCGGTAGAAGTGGGGTGGGAGGGGGGGGGTTCGTGTGCGTGCTGGTGCGAGCGGCTCGCTGAGCAAAGGCCCACAATCGAGCCGCATTGTGTGCGAGAATGGCTTTGCTCGCTATTTGTACACACCCTAATCACAATTTCAGGCGCGCTGTTGGAATCTCAAGTTGGCGGCGGCGACGGCGAGAACGATGAAGAGGGCGAAGGGCGAGGAAAACGAGGACGAGGATGAAGATCAAGACGAGGAAAACGAGGACGAGGATGAAGATCAAGACGAGGAAGACGAGGACGAGGATGAAGATCAGGACGAGGAAAACGAGGATAAAGACAAGTAGAGCGAGAACATGGAAGAAGCTGGGAATGAGGAGAACGACAACGAGGACGACGAGGAGGAAGATGTGCTTGAGGACGAGGATGACGAGGAAGAAGACGAGGACAACGACGAGGACGACGAGGAGGAAGAGGTGCTTGAGGACGAGGATGACGATGAAGAAGACGAGGACGACGACGAGGACGACGAACACGATGATGATGACGAGGAAAAGGACAAAGACAAAGAGGCAGAGAGGGCAAGGGCGACGAGAATGACGAGGACGGCGATGAAGAAGCTGGAGGACATTGACGACGACGACGACGACGACGACGACGACGATCCTGGCTTGGGCACGACTCGGTGTGTTGCTCGTCGTCGTCCTATTTGCTCCGTTTGGAAGAGAGATTTTCCTCGGGTGCCAAAAGTTTTGGTTGTTTGCATCTGTGTATG
>NC_134806.1:16651977-16654477 GCF_046742065.1 Oratosquilla oratoria
TATATAAGTATATATATATACATATACTAATAAGAAACACGGGAAACGTGTATTCCCTTATGCAAAATAGACCACTTAGAAAAAGAAACTAACGAAGCAGAGCGCTTTCGCATATTACATCTTCAGTGCAAAAAGTACCTTTTCCACTGAAGATGTAATGTACGAAAGCGCTCTGCTTCGTTAGTTTCTTTTCCAAGTGGTCTAATTTGCATATGTATATATATATATATATACATTATATATATATATATATATACATTATGTATATATATATATATATATATACAGAATATATATATATATAAACATATATATATATATAATGTATATATATATATATAAATATATATACATATTACAGGTGAAAAATGTAATCACACATTTGTCAATCACGGTAAAACCACTGTTGGAGTAGAAAAGACTGGAAACGGGGAATCTATATATTTCGATTGCAAACTGCAATCCTCTTCAGTAGATACAATTAAGAGAGAGCGTGATACTTAAGTAGCACCTTTTACATGAGAAAGGGGAACATGGGAAGAGGTCTCTACCCTCGGCTCACTCCGTATGTGAGGTCAGGAGGCAAATGTATGTGTGTGTGTGTGTGTGTGTGTGTGTATGTATGCATGTATACATGAGGCAAGATCGTGGGACAGCGCATCTGATGAAATGCCACACCATTTCTTTTCATGTTAGTGTTGCCAGGCGATTTTATTCAGACGGCAGGACCTTCCTTCTTTACCGCCTTTCCAGCGAAGGGGGTCAAGGTAGATGGTGCACGGCAGTAGGAGGAGTACTTGGAGTACAGCGCAGCTGGAGTACACGGTTTGGGGGTGGGGTGCGGGCAGGGGGGGGGCTACACCGTGAGAACCCCCCCTCTCCCCCAATGCAGCGCTTTAGCCCCGCCGGTGGGATCAAAGCAGAAACAAATCGGTGACAAGTGTGAGGCTTAACTCAATTGGCTAAACCTAAGATCTCCCTAATTTCACAATAACTCAATTGTATAGCCCACCCACCCACCCACTCACTCTCCCCCCTCCCCCTCTCCCCCTTCCTCCTCTTCTCCCCTTCCCCCCCAACAGTCGCCCAACCTCGTCTCTCACTCGATCGCCTTTTGTGGTTTTATTCTGGTTAGTGTTAGGAGGTCGTCCGTGTTCAGTATTTTCATTTCCATGAACTCGTTTAAGTTGTCAACAGGCGATTTTATTCATCTGAAAGACATTTCCTCTCGTCAGCAAAAAGGTGCTGAGTGGAGTAAGAAAAAGAAAATAAAAGTAAGATACATATTAAAAAACATGAATATATTACTACGTCTATTTCTTCCTTTTCGTTTCCTCGACTCTTCCTTTCTAACAAAAAGAGAAGAAAAAGAAAATAATCTAGCGGAATTCTTCATTATACATTCTCGAATTCCTCCCCAACAACCCCCCTCATCACCACACCCACACACTACTTTAACCCCCCTCCCCCCTCCCCCTCGGTCCCCATTCCCCCCAACCACGCGTGTAAACTTCCAAGATATCCGAGTCTCAAAATCTAACTTTATGTCATTTCGAAAGCGTCGCCTATAGCGGCCTACGTGTGTGTATGTGGGGGGGGGGGGAGGTATTGTACATGGAAACAGAGGACCAATAAGGACGCAAGGACGTACCGTCGTGGCCGAAACTGTCGAATATGAACCACCCTGCCATTGTTGATATACAGAGATGACTATCTCATAAGGGAGAAGAAGACCTTGATATTGATAGACAGTCAGACAAAAATGAGGTACGAATTGATTGAAGTATATGACACAAATTTGAATACTTTACAATATCGCATATTTTTTCATAGAAAAGATATATAACATAATCAGTAACTAGTTTGAGATAGCAAGAGCATGACAACCTCACGTGATGGCAACATCTTGGTCGTCACTGCACCTGATGGGTTGATGCACGGGGTTTTGCAACAGCCAGCCAGCCAGCCAATCACGTGCTGTCGTGACGAGGGTGTTGGCATCACGTGAGGTTGGAGGGATGCGCTGCGAGAAGTACGGCGGAAAACAGGTGTGTTTGATTGGCTAAAGATAATTTTTTTTATATTACAAGGCAACGGCTACGCCGCCACGGTTACGCCGTGGGTGCCTTGGCCTGCGGCGCTAGATCCCTGCCTTTCGCTTGCGACCAATCAATCGTCTCCGTTGCTGTGACGTCAGTGTTCTCGTCCAATCAGTCGTCTCCGTTGCCGTGACGTCACCACTCTCGGCCAATCAGTTGTCTCCTCAGCTGATCAGATTCCTTACACAATGGAACATTTTTGCCGGATTTCGGAAGGTGTCGGAAGGTGGTCATAAAAACGCAAGGGGGTGAGGGGCAATAGACGAACAAATAAATAGAAAATAGATAAATAAATGAATAAACACACAGATGAATAGATAAATAGATAAATAAATTAATAGATAGATAAGATAGAACAAAATAAAATAAATTAAAAACTGAGGAAGTTGATAAATAAATAG
>NC_134806.1:16664477-16671977 GCF_046742065.1 Oratosquilla oratoria
ATTCATTGAGCTAGTGAATATAAACTGAACTATAAAAACGAAAGTTTATAAACATTATGCAAGTACGTAGAAATACAACATGAAATGGTTGAACTTATTATCACAATTAGGGTCGCGACTCCAGGCTAAGAGTGGGTTTAAGGTCGCAGCCAAAAAAGGTTGGGAAACACTGGTGTAGAATAACTGACACAGTTGTCCACATTCACTAATCATGTTCTGGTTCCTGGGGTTCTGAAACCGCGGACACTGACACATCCCCCCTCCTGAATTGTGCTGAATCCACAAGCTGGAGATGTGCTGGCACCAGCCAGAGAAGGGAATCACACCGAGGGACGTAGTGGATAAAGAGAGAGAGAGAGAGAGAGAGAGAGAGAGAGAGAGAGAGAGAGTGTGTGAAAGAAGTAGATATATATATATATATATATATATATATATATATATAAAAGTGTATTTTGGGAGCAGGTTCTCTTTTAAACATGTTTGATTGAATACGACAGCATTCTGGAAGTTGTCAATTTTCTTTCTTGTGTTTTCTTTTTTTCTAATTATATTCTTCCCTTGGATAGGGTGGGCATAAACCAATTACGTCGTGTAATAAAACGGAGAATTATAAGGAATTGGTTTATGCCCACCCTATCCGATGGAAGAATATAATTAGAAAAATAGAAAACACAAGAAAGAAAATTAACAACTTCCAGAATGCTGTCGTATTCAATCAAACATATATATATATAAACATATGTATATATAAAGAGAGAGAGAGAGAGAGAGAGAGAGAGAGAGAGAGAGAGAGAGAGAGAGAGCACATCTTTGACCCTACCTACAACGCGGTTACAGCTGACATGCTGGTGTGTGCATCAGGTCTTGTGGTCGTGTATCTACACATGTCGGCTCTCCAGCTCTCCTTTGTGGCCACCCTGACCTAATCTGACTTAGAGGGAATAATCCCCCAATTTGTCAAAAATAATGAGGTGATTGGAATGGAGCTATTGTGTCGTTTGCCAAGGTCACCTTCAAAGGTCAGGTCACCCGGGGATTTGCCTCGCTTGGCAGCGGGTGTCGGGCGAACCAGGTCAACAGATGACGTCAAATCGTCGTCGGTGTTTAATTTTGTTCTGTCGGGTTGACCGCTGTAAGAAAGGCCGGCCAGGTCAACCCGAGGGCGAAACAAGAACAGGTCAAGTCACTTTGTGGACAGAATGGGTTTATTAGCCACGCCTTCTTATGAAGTCATATAGGTTTGTTTTCTTTCCGAAGTGAACTGACCTTGGGTCAACCGCGAGTTTGGTTCTGAATTGGGTCATCGTAATATATATATATATATATATATATATATATATATATATATATATATATATATATATATATATATATATATATATATGCGTAAGTAACCACTAGGAAAAGTAAACTATCGAAGCAGAGCGCTTTCGTATAATTACATCTTCAGTGCAGATACAAATTCCTTCTTTGTATCTGCACTGAAGATGTAATTATACGAAAGCGCTCTGCTTCGTTAGTTTACTTTTCCTAGTGGTTACTTACGCATTTGTGAACACACGCTCCTAGTGTTTTTATTGCATATATATATATATATATATATATATATATATATATATATATATATATATATATATATGTATATATATATATATATATATAATGTTGAAGTAAGGAAGACAAATGAGTGGAAGAGCGATGAGCTAAACACAGAGAACAGTTGGAGTTTTATTCACTGACGTTTCGTCCTTACCAGGACATTCTCGAAGTACATACAAGCTGTTCGTTTTCTGCGAGGGTATGTACTTTGAGAATGTCCTGTTAAGGATGAAACGTCAGTGAATAAAACTGCAACTGTTCTCTGTGCTTAGCTCACCGCCCTTCCATTCATATATATATATATATATATATATATATATATATATATATATATATATATATATATATATATATATACATATATATATATATATTACAGGTGAAATATATATATATATATATATATATATATATATATATATATATCACAGGTGAAAAAAGTAATCGCACATTTGTCAATCACGTGAAAACCACCGTTGGAATAAAAAAGACTGGAGACGGGGAATCCATATATTTCGGTTGCAAACTGCAATCCTCTTGACGTGGTGGATAGGTTTTAGAATCTTAATAATAGAGAGGAAATCTCTGCAGGGTCACCCATATCGAACAGGTTTTGTAAGTAAGATCAGACAAAGAGCAGCTCAAACACCCAGTCGCAGGACCCACTGCTAATTGGCACGTCCCTGATGGCAAATAGGGAATTTCCTCATAGATATATGGGGTACCGTCATAATGACGGCGTGGACCATTAGCCACCCTATAATAGAGGGATTCATGGAATATAAGGAATAAGGTGACACCAGAGAAATATCTCACCAGAAACCAGTTGTCACGGAAGTGAGATTACTGCCAACCCTCCTTCATAGCCAATATGAACATCACAACCAAAACAAAATCGGGCGTTCCTGTTGGATCATTGTTTCCTAAATGTCCAACCGCATTGCCTCGTGTAATTACGGGCAGTGTGCCACCGAATGCGAGTAAGCACTGTTCAAGCAGATCTAAGTCTTGGACATTAAACAACATGAAGAACATGAAGATCTATACTTACAACGTGAGAAGTCTCTCAGAAGATCACAGGCTGGAGAGTTTAAGGGAAGAACTAGACATCATCAAGTGGGACATCGTAGGACTGAGCGAAGTCCGAAGAGCGGAAGAAAAGCTGATACAATTACAAGATGGTCACCACCTGTTCTAATATAGAGGTAAAGATAAAGAAAGATCTAGTGGTGTAGGATTCCTGATAAACAGAGAGATTGCTGGTAACGTAGTCAAATTCAGTAGTTTGTAGTTTAGTTATATATATATATATATATATATATATATATATATATATATATATATATATATATATATATATATATATATATATATATATATATATGTATGTATCTCTAATCATTGGAACCCATTCAGTGTTGTACAAATATTTTCCCGCGTTCGTTATACTTACCAGTTATACTATCATTGTGGAGATGGGTTGAACGGAAAACTTTCGTGTTTGTGTATGTAACTCGAGCATACAAATATGTAAGAAAAGTTGCGCTCAACTTATATCACTCTTGATGGTGTAATGGTCTAATTATATATATATATATATATATATATATATATATATATATATATATATATATATATATATATGCATAGAAGCATTCATACATCGATGCATATATCTAACTAGGAGGTCTGGAGCAGCTGATCGATTGGAGGTGACCTCTTTGATCGGATGAAGATCAACCCCGCAAGTTGAAATAAAAAAAGAAAATGGAGAGGGTACGTCGGAGAACTCATTTCAAGACGAACAACAACAACAACAACAACAACAACAACAACAACAACAACAACAACAACAACAACAACAACAACAACAACAACAACAACAACAACAACAACAAGCTTCCTCCTACACCCCCAACCCCGCCCGTCCGTCGCGGTGCGTGTTTTAACCTCAAACCACCTCGAGGGCGTAGGCATGGGGACGTAGGCGTAGGCGTGGGCGTGAGACCCACGCCCACATGTCCCGGGGCGCCTCCTCCTTGCCGTCCTGAACTCACCTTTCGCAGCTCTTCCGAGTTCCCTCCCCTGCTGGGACGAGAGAGCCTCTCCCAGCGGCCTGTGTCCCCACGTCCCTGAAACTGAATGAAATAGTTTGGTATTAGCCAGAATAAAGTCAGCCAACTAACCGCTTGACCGAAAAGTGGCTACTATAGCTTTTATTTCATTTTACTTTATTTTTATTTATCTTTTATTTATTTATTTGCTCATTTATTTTGGCAGAGGGGATGCCCCAGAGTGAAGGGCAAAGGTGACTGACTTCCTCGGTGCCAGTTAGCTAGGCGTCTCCTGGCGTGAGAGCCTTGTGTCAGGTGATCTCCTCACGGAAGGCAATTTATTATTATTATTATTATTATTATTATTATTATTATTTTGCTGTTTATATCATGCATGGGGAGAGGACACTAAAGGGGGGGAGGGAGGGGGGAAAAGGGGAGGAGGGAGGAAAAAAGGAGGAGGAGGGAGGAATAGGGGGTAGGAAGGGAAGTGGCATTTAGGATGGGGAGAAGGGAAGAAGGGAGTTTAGGAATGAAATGAGGGAGTGCTTAGGTTGTAGGGGAAGAGAGGGAGGGAGGGAGGGAGGGAGGGAGGGAGGGAGGGAGGGAGGGAGGTGGAGGGAGGGAGGGAGGGAGGGAGGGATGGAGGGAGGGAGGAAGGGAGGTATGTACGTATGTGGGAAGGGAAGGGGGAGAGGGAAGGGTTGAGCATTTAAGAAGATATTGTGGATGAACGACTTTAATTCAATGACTTTGTTCTATGTGCTTATAAGACCAGGCGACTTGATTCGTCTCAGGGCTAAACCAGAGGGTTGAATGGGGTCTTGGTCGCTCGGAGGAGGGGGAGGGGGAGTGGGAGAAGGAGGGGGTCGGACTCTTAGGTGAATAAAATCGACTGAAGGCTTTCGCAAAAGAATGTGTCTTGTGGGTCGCTGTGGTGAAGGTGTCAAAGTAAGGCGGCTGAGAGAGAGAGAGAGAGAGAGAGAGAGAGAGAGAGAGAGAGAGAGAGAGAGAGAGAGAGAGAGAGAGAGAGAGAGAGAGAGAGAGAGAGACAGACACAGACACAGACACAGACACAGACACAGACACAGACACAGACACACACACACACACACACACACACACACACACACACACACACACACACACACACACACACACACACACACACACAAAGAGAGAGAGAGAGAGAGAGAGAGAGAGAGAGAGCACGTGTTCCCCACCTGTTGACCTGCTGGGTTTCTACTGCCTTCTGCTTTCCACCTGCTGGCTAGCTGGCTTTTCGTCACGTCTTTTGCACTCCATGTGATGATTATATTATCGTTAGTGTTATTGTTATTGTTATTACTGTTGTTATTGTTAGTCTTGTTACTATCGATATTGTTACTATATTATCATTAACATTATTATTATAATTATCGTTTTTATTATTAACATTATTATTATCATTGTTATTACTATTATTACTACTACTACTACTATTATTATTATTATTATTATTATTATCATTATTATTATTATTATTATTATTATTATTATCATTATTATTATTATTATTATTATTATTATTATCATTATTATCATTATTATCATTATTATCGTTATCATTACAATTCTAAACTACTGTTATCATCATCATCATCATCATCATCATCATCATCATCATCATCATCATCATCATCATCATCATCATCATCATCATCATCATCATCATCATCATCATCATCATCATCATCATCATCATCATCATCATCATCATCATCAATCATCATTTTCGTCGACGTTGTCGTTGCCGTCATCATCGTCATCATTATCATCATCAGCAGCAGCAGCAGCATCGACATCATCATCATCGTCGTCGCCTTCGTCATCATCATCATTGCCATTATCATTATCATCGCTATCATCATCGTCGTTGGCGTTGCCGGATCATGATTGCGATTGTAGTCATCATTATCGTCGTCGTCATTACCATCATGGTCGTCACTGCCACTACCTTCAACACTAATATCACCCATCCCCCACCCTCCTCCAGCACCATCCTTCATCATACTTGACTTGTTGAGAAGACACGAAAAGAAGAAGAAGAAGAAGAAGAAAAAAAAGGAAAGACTGAGAGCGGACATGTACAGTATGTTCTACGAACGCAGGCAGGCGTCCCACCCCCAACCCGTCCCTGGACTCAACCACGGATCTTCCCCTCATCCCTCACCGAAGGCTGATTAGCGGCCCTTAAGTACTCCAGGAGGGCGGGGTCGGGTCGCACGCCCAACCCCCCTCGGCGCTGAGGTCGCGCTTTGACCCAGCTTGACCTCGGCTCTTGAGAAGTCATCCTTGGCTGCTTTAGAGGCTTAGACCTTAATCCCTTCGACCCGGTGACGCCCAGAACGGATTTGGTTCCGACTGTTTGCTTTTTGTCGCCAACAATTAACCAACGCTTCTGTCCACAACATCGCGCTGGAGTCGTGCTGGAGTCTACAGAGGCGGTAAAGGAGGGACTGAAGTAGGGCTGGAGGGAGGGAGGGAGGGCAGAAGCTACGAGAGCTCGTAGAATTAAGCAGCCTTCTTCTTTGAGAGGAGATGATTCTTCAATCCTGTTGTCCCGGCTGACGTCGGGCGATTTTATTCATGCGACGGAATGACCTGGAATAGAATAATGGCTCAAAAGGTCACGACTTCCTTCCTGAATAAAATCGTCTGATGTAAGACGTGATGAGATCTGTATATATGGGTCCAAGAAAGCTTACTGCTTCGCTATTGGAGTCTGGTGTCAGCTGGTGTTAGGATGAACTAAAACTGAATCATGTTACGAGATTTAATGGGGTCAATTTGAGATAGTTTTAACCTGGAAACACGCTGGGTCATCCCGGGTCGCCAAAGGCTGGGGAGTATTCCTTTCTCCTCCGTGGCATCAGGAGCCATCGGCCGGCCGGTCTGTAGCGGCGAGTCCCTTGGCGCAGGGCGCTGCCTTCTTCGTTGCGCTGTCGCCAGCGGCGAATCTTATTCATCACCGTGGCAGAACCTTCTGTAGAAGAGAGTAGGAAGGGGGAAGTCACTTAGTATATTCACAGCTGTGAAAACCTTTAGTTGTTTTGTTCTAACTGACGATGGATGGTCTTATTCAACTGAGTGTGGGGTGGGGGGCAGATTTGAGAGGAAATGGCTCTTTGGTAGACTGACGTGTACCTGTAAGCTGAATAAAATCGTCTGACGCTGACCACTATAAAGAAGCCCAGAGTTTGAATCCAGGTTGCTATTTTTTTTTTTTTTCTAAGTGAGCTTGTGTTTGTGACGTGTTTTGGATGTTTTTGGATTTTTGTTAGGGGAGGGGGGAGGGGGACAAAGGAAGCAAAAGTAAAACGAAGAGTGAGGGGAGAATGAGGACGAATGAAGATAAAAGGGGAATAAAGGGAAGAAAGGGGAGGGGAAGGGAGGAGAGGGAGGTTCACATCCACTGAAAGAGGGGAGATGGTGGACGAGGTGGGAGAGGGAGAAGAGAGGAGTGTCTTGAGGGAGAGAGAGAGAGAGAGAGAGAGAGAGAGAGAGAGAGAGAGAGAGAGAGAGAGGGGGGGGGGAATCAAGGGAAGAAAGAGGAGGGGAAGGGAGGAGAGGGAGGTTCACATCCACTGAAAGAGGGGAGATGGTGGACGGGGTGGGAGAGGGAGAAGAGAGGAGTGTCTTGAGGGAGAGAGAGAGAGAGAGAGAGAGAGAGAGAGAGAGAGAGAGAGAGAGAGAGAGAGAGAGAGAGAGAGAGAGAGAAACGGGGAGAGGGTTAATGGGTTGCGTCCAGAGGGATAAAGTTAAGTTGTGGGAACGCTAGAGAACATAAGACGACAAGAATGAAGGA
>NC_134806.1:16681977-16689477 GCF_046742065.1 Oratosquilla oratoria
GAGGGAAAGCCCTTGGTATGTACACACACACACACACACACACACACACACACACACACACACACACACACACACACACACACACACACACACACACACACACACACACACACATATATATATATATATATATATATACATATATATGGCAAATGAACTTCAATATCTCTAAGTGTAGCGTGTTAAACGTAGGGCTACACAACCCCGAAAATAGATACATCTTAGATAACACGTTTTTAGAAAAATCTGAGTGCGAGAGGGACTTGGGAGTTCTGGTGAGTCCGGACCTTAAAACCAGGAAGCAGTGCATTAGCGCCAGAAATAAAGCTAACAGAGCATTAGGCTTCATTGCTAGGACGATAACGAATAGAAGTGTAGAGGTAATTATCAAACTCTATCTAGCGATAGTTAGACCCATCCTTGACTATGCGGTACAGTTTTGGTCTCCGTCCTACAGAATGGACATAAATTCACTAGAATCAGTACAGAGAAGAATGACCAAAATGATACATGGACTCGGAAATTTGCCTTACGAAGAGAGGCTTAGGCACCTAAACTTACACTCTCTGGAAAGACGCAGAGTGCGGGGTGATCTAATAGAAGTGTTCAAGTGGATCAAAGACTATAACAAGGGTGATGCAAACAAGGTCATCATAATAAAACAACAGGGCAGGACTCGCAGTAATGGGTATAAACTGGACAAATTTAGATTTAAGAAGGAAATAGGCAAGAATCGGTTTACTAATAGGGTGGTCGATGAATGGAATAAACTTAGTAACCATGTAGTAAGCGCTGAAACTATCAGTTGTTTTAAAAAACGATTAGACAACTTTATGGATGGGGATGACAGGTGGTGATGGATACGAAGCTGCCTAGTGTAGGCCTTACGGTCTTTTGCAGTCTCCTTTATTCTTATGTTCTTATCTATATATATATATATATATATATATATATATATATATATATATACATATATATATATATATATACATGTGTATATATATATATACATATAGACATACATATATATATATATATATATATATATATATATATACATATATATTTATATATATGTATGTATAAATATGTATGTAATTCTCGTGGCACCATAAATGTTGCCCACAGGGCTCACGATGGCCACATTCCCAAACTTCAGCTTCGTCACACATGACGCCGCCCCACGTCACAAAACCTCTAACTGCCTCCTCCTCCTCCTCTCCTCCCTCCCTGCCTTCCTCGCTCTCTCCTCCCCCTCGCTCTCCCCCGTTCCCTGCCCATATCATCAGCATCCGAGCCGATTGGGAAGGTAACGCAAAATAATTCCCTCGGAAGATTCCATTTTAGGCTCAATGCACAAGAAAAATAAGCGGGAAAATTGAATCATGCGTCCCCGTGGCAAGTGTCCGGGGTCCGCGCCCTTGCGGCCCCCCGGCGTAAGGGCGGGAATGGCGCGGGCGGCGACGGTAAAAGGTTTATCTCTGGTAATGGCATAATGGGGGTGCATCGCATTCAAAAACGGACCACCCCGATATAACGAACAGTCGCGCTCTCACTTCCCAGGACCTACCACCCACCACCAACCGGCGGCGGTCAGCCGCGTCCTGCCGCCGCCTCCGCCGCCGGTGGCGGAGTAGGAGTCACTCGATCTCTGGCCGGAGGGACGCGGGTGGAGAGAGGGGAAAGAGTGGAGAAATGGAAGGAAAGCAGCAAGCATGACATTCGTGTTCCTCTACTGATTCCAGCGCTTCTATCCTAGGGGGCCGAAGAGGTGGAGTCGTGAGGTTGGTAAAGGAGAGGTTTAGGGAGAGCAGCAGCAGGAGAAGAGGAGTTTGCAGTGGGAGTTAAAAGTGTCCGCCTTTCTTTCCTGAGTGGAGATGAGTGTCCTATCACCAGAGGATGCTGGGCCACACTGCGAAGGGCATTGTGAGGGAGTGAAAGGAGGAGCGTGTCGGGTGGGGGAGGGTGGGGGGGCGTTAAAGTGAGTGAGGAAGAATGACAGGGGCAGGGGAAGGGAAGGAGAGGAGAGGAGAACGAGAGAAGAGAAAAGAAGGGGATGAGAAGGAAAAGTCGGCGGCGAGGGGAGAACAGGAGTGGGCAATGGAAATGGCGGAAAGGGAGAGAGTAAAGGGGTGAGGGGAGAGAGAGAGAGAGAGAGAGAGAGAGAGAGAGAGAGAGAGAGAGAGAGAGAGGAGAGAGAGAATTGAGTGTATACGGAGAGAAGGGAGGATAAGAGGAAGGGAGAGAGAGAGAGAAGAGGGACTCGGAAAGAGAGGGAGGGAGGGGGAGGTAGAGAGAAGGAGGGAACGAGGGGAGAAGTGTAGAGAGGAAGGGGGAGGGAGAGCTGGCGAGGGGGATGGGGGGGTCGAGGGGAATTGTATGGGTATTAGAGAAAGGGAAGGGAAGTAGGATAAGGCCAGGGGGTGAGGGGAAGAGGCGAGGGGAAGAGGGGAAACGGAGGAGGATAGAGGAAGGGGAGGAGACGGCGGGGGGGGGTGAGGGGCGGAGGAAAAGGGGGAAAAGGGGAAGGGTGGGAAAGGACAGTCGGCAGGAGGGAGAAAGGAGCGGGAGGGAAGGGGAGAAAGGATAGATAGAGGAGAAGGTGGAGGGGTGGGTAGGGGAGATAAAGGATGGGGAAGGAGGGGAAGTGAAAGACGGGGAGGGAGGAGAAGAGGGGAAACTGGGAGGGGGAAGAGAGGGGAAGAGAGGGGAAGGGAGGAGAGGAGGAGGTGAAGGAGGAAGGTAAAGGCAATGGAAAGGGAAGAAAAGGGAGAGTGAAATGGAGGAGAGGGGAAAGGAGACTGTAGGAGGGGGGAGAAAAGGGGAGGTTCTGAAAGAGAGGGGAAAGGAAGGAAAAGGAAGAGGGGAATAAAGGGATGGGAGTAGTGGGAGGGATAGATAGGATGGAAGAGAAGAATTGAGGAAAACGAAGAGGATGTCAGAGTCTATCAGTCGAGGCAAGAATTGGGAAAGGAAGGAAAGAGAAAAGAGGAAAGAGGGGGAGAAGGAAGAAAGGGAAAACAGGCAGTGAGGGGAAAGAGTAGAGAGAGAGAGAGAGAGAGAGAGAGAGAGAGAGAGAGAGAGAGAGAGAGAGAGCCGGTGGAGGAGTGGGAGGCGTGGTTCCTTGGTTGTTGTTCGATGTCGGTCCACGGACCGTGCGGGTTGTCGGTCCATCAATTAAAAAAAAAAAAAAAAAAAAAAGCTGATCACTCAACTTAAACTTTTTCATATCCTGCTTCATTAATTATAATTTTCATTTTATCAATATACATTTTTTTTTTGTAATACCTTTGTGAAGAAGTTTCCGAGTTTTATTTGATTCTTTTTCAAATGCTGTATTGTTTACCCGACAAACAGAAGAAAAGTGTAGAACTACATTACATTAATTGCACATTAATCATTTCTTGTATGATTTTGTGATGTGGATAATTTGGCAAAACTAGAGCACCGATTCTTGGCATTAAAAGAAAGAAAGAAAGAAATAGATAATAGGCAACCACATTAAATATACTGTGTACTTAGCGAGACGCTGATCAAGTATCTCGTATATTTATTACGTTCCCAAGGAGAACGAATGAATTAACTTTACTTAGAGGGTATCAAGAAAGCTGACAAGGTTTTCACGTTCCAAGTGTATATCCTCACGCTGATCAAGTATCTCGTATATCTATTATGTTCCCAAGGAGAACGAATGAATTAAGTTTACTTAGAGGGTATCAAGAAAACTGATAAGGTTTTCACGTTCCAAGTGTATATCCTCACGCTGATCAAGTATCTCGTATATCTATTACGTTCCTAAGGAGAACGAATGAATTAAGTTTACTTAGAGGGTATCAAGAAAACTGATAAGGTTTTCACGTTCCAAGTGTATATCCTCATGTTGATCTGCTTGTTCAACGTTCAACACTCGACCTGTTTGGATAGTGCTTACTTACATTCGGTGTCACACTGCCCGTAAGCACAGGAGGCAATGCGGTTGAACATTTAGGTGATCTGGGTCCAAAAGGAGTATCTGTTGTATGTATAGACACGGTAAAGGAAACATGGACTGGAGGTGAAGCTTTTATTCCTGACGTTTCGTCTTTCTTTGAGAAAGTCGATAGACGAAACGTCAGGAATAAAAGCTTCACCTACAGTCCATGTTTCCTTTACCGTGTCTATACAACTTGTTCACATGGATTTTTATCTGTTGTATTTTTCGTTTACCTCTCCATGAAGCTTTTCGAAAGGCTGCAGTAAAAATCTCGCATCATTGGCACCCAGTTTCTGCTGAGACACATCTTGGACACATTTTGGGCACCATCTCATTCATTATATTCGGTGAAGCCCTATATATCTATATGGTGGCCATATCAAGTAGGTCCTCTACAAGGATCGTTTCTGGTACTTGTGGTGTTCCAGATATAATATATCTATTACGTTATCATTCGTCTGTTTGATTTTCATTTATTATTAGTTATATGTCAATTTATTATTATTTACTATTTACCTGTTTGTTTATTATTTAACTATACCTATGCATTTATTTATGTATTTTATTTGTTATTTACATTATTATAGTTTTTATTTATTATTTTATTGTTATTATGATTTTTTTTCGCATCCGACCTAGATATGGACCAAAAGGTCTCCTGTCGGCATGCTCCGCCTTTGTAATCCTTTGTAATCCTTTATATAGGTCAACAAAATGATGGATAGAACAAATAGTTGCTCCAATCCATCCACAGTCGACGTCAAACCACGAAGACAGAAAAACATGAATAAGAATGGATATTGCTACAAAAATATCTAGACAAGATCTATAATTGTAGCCAGGAGTGGGAAATGAAGTTGAATGTAATAAATGGAAAATGTAGGGATAAGAAGGGATAAGGGGTTATATCATGGAAAGACAAGCAATCACTAAAGCCAAGGAGGAAAGGGACCAAGGAGTCTTGATTATGAATAGAATGCCCCCCCTCCAAAAAAAGTACACACACACACACACACACACACACACACACACACACACATATATATATATATATATATATATATATATATATATATATAGAGTATGAAGCGGCCGTGCTGTGGATGTGCTGTGTCTTGCGACACTGCTTCTGACCCAGGGCAGTGGACAAGGTGCAGGGATGACCCGTCATTCAGGAGGTGCTAAGATAAGAGGGAGGGTGGAGGGGTGTGGAGTGTATTCAGGGATGGAATGGGTGGGAATGACTTTATGCCTTTTTCTTTTTTGCTACCCCCCTTGTAAGGGGGAAAAAGCCTTGGTATATGTATGTATGTGTATGTATGTATGTATATATATATATATATGTATATATATGTATATATACATATATATATAAACATATATATATATATATATATATATATATATAGATAGATAGATAGATAGATATGGATATAATGCAAGAAAGGGATGGATGGGCAGACTGTGCTTTCCTGGATTTACAAAAGGCGTTTGATAAAGTACCACACGAAAAAAATATTAAGAAATCTCGAAACAATAGGAGGTGTACAAGGAAAATTTTTGAAATGGATGGAAGATTTCTTGCATGGGAGAAAAATGAGGGTGGGGCTTGGAGACAAAAACTCGACCAGGGAAGAAATGATAAGTGGAGTCCCACAGGGTTCAGTATTAGCTCCGATAATGTCTGCTATATATATATATATATATATATATATATATATATATATATATATATAAATGACGTGGATGAAGGTGTTGAATGTTATATGAACTTCTTTACAGATGACGCAAAACTACTAAAAAAAAAAAAAAAAGTACAGAGAGACCTGGACAAAGTCTGGGAATGGAGCCAGAAATGGGAAGTGAACTTCAACATCAAGAAAAGTAGTATAATAGAGTTTGGAAAAAGTGAAAAAAGAATATCAGGGTAATATGAAATCGGTACAAAGGAAGTAAAGAAAGTCAGCT
The DNA here is from genome assembly GCF_046742065.1 of Oratosquilla oratoria. Taxonomy (NCBI): domain Eukaryota; kingdom Metazoa; phylum Arthropoda; class Malacostraca; order Stomatopoda; family Squillidae; genus Oratosquilla; species Oratosquilla oratoria. The sequence continues at coordinate 16,687,919 of NC_134806.1, forward strand.
CGGAGAAGGACCTAGGAGTACTTACCACCAAAGAAATGTCCCCAGCCAAGCATATAAACAAAATAGTCGGAGAAACCTACAATTGACTAAGATCAATAAACGTGGCTTTTAATTACTTGGATGAAGTGATGGTAAAAGACTATTAGTCACACTGATAAGACCAAGATTGGAGTACGCTGCGACAATATGGATACCCAGTACAAAAAAGAATATAAAGAAAATAGAAAGAATCCAAAGAACAACAATAAAGATGGCCCCAACACTTTCAAAGTTAACATACGAGCAAAGATTGTCTAAATTGGAATTAACAACCCTGGAACAAAGAAGAGAAAGAGATCTACTGGCCATCTACAGAATCATGAAAAGAATGGAAATCCTTGACAGAGAAGACTTATTAAAATGGGATAGAAGAAAAACAAGAGGACATAAAAAGAAACTCAAAAAGGATAGTTATAGAAGAGATCTGAAAAAAACTGTTTTCCACACAGAGTGGTAGATGTCTGGAACAAATTAGACGAAACAATAGTGTGTGCAAACACCATACAAGAATTTAAGAACAAACTAGATGCTGAGAGATACAAAGACGGGTCACTACGAGCATAGCTCCCCTTCCTGTATAATACAACTAGGTAAATACAACTAGGTAAACACACACACACACACACACACACACACACACACACACACACACACACACACACACACACACACACACACACACACACACACACACACACACACACACACACACACACACACACACACACACACAGGACACACACACACACACACACACACACACACACACCACACACACACACACACACACACACACACACACACACACACACACACACACACACACACACACACACACACACACACACACACACACATACACACACACACACACACACACACACACACACACACACACACACACACACACACACACACACACACACACACACACACACACACACACCTCTCATGGCGCTGTGGTTAGAACAAGTTAGATGACTACGGAGTAATGTGTGCTGAAATAATATCATGAATTCAAAAATAGTTTAGATAAAATGAGATACGAAGACGGGACTCCACGAGCATAGCTCCCCTTCCCATAAAATACAACTAGGTACCTACGAGCTCTGAGCTCTCTTCCAGGAGGAAATAGCTGTCGATCACACACACACACACACACACACACACACACACACACACACAGACATGCTTGCCCACACAACATACGTATCCAACATCGTGGATTCTGTAACATAAAACATTTGCACATCAACTGGAATGGATTAATGAAAAATAATAGAAAATATTAAACTCTTATAATTCATAAGGGAGAATATATTATGCATAATTGATTGTATTAATATTCACAAATGTATTAATGTTCACAACAACAATAATAATAATTACTAACGTTTGATAAAAGATCCTATTGCTTCAGTGGTGTTTGTAGTGTTGATTGCTTACCTCTAGCAAATGCAGCTTTGTCGGCATTCGGTATGGACGTAATAACAGACATCTATTTTGAAAATTATTTAAAA
>NC_134806.1:16694477-16716977 GCF_046742065.1 Oratosquilla oratoria
GCCCATCCCTCGCCAGGTGCAGATGTTCCCTTCGCCCTCCTGGCTGAATAAAATCACGTGGCTTCAGTCAGGGCAGAGGCACAAGAGAAACACAACGAAAAGCTCAACAGGAACCAATCCACTCGAACGACCAGAGATGACCCAATCTGCGCCCTCTGTTGGAGATGACCCCTCCCCCCCCCAGCCCACACGCGTGACAGCGCCCAACCCACGCAACGACGATGGGCGTGCGTAGGGCGGCGGCAGAGAGCGCCCGGCCGCTGACACACACACACACACACGGACACACAGACACACACAGGGGCGCGGCGGTGACTGGAAAGGGTAAAAAACATGAAAATTGACTCCAAACGTAGTCTCGGGGGGGAATAACGAAAACTGTGGTTTTATCAAATCATTTATGATAAATAAATCATGCAAATGCAGCCATTACATATTCATATGATGGATTTTTTAATTTGATGCATATTTGACGGCGATATTGCCGCGCGACATTTTACACCATTAGGCCATGGTGACTGTGACTGTGTGCCTGTGTGTCTGTCTGTAAGTGTATGCGTTTATGTGTGTGCGTGTGCATGTGTGTGGGTGTGCATGTATGTATGTGTATGTCTGTGTGTGTACGTGTGCAGGCGTGTACGTGTGTGTGTGTGTGCATGTGTGTACATGTGTGTGTATGTGCGTGCGTGTACGTGTGTTTGTCTGTATGTGTGCGTGTGTATATGTGTGAGTGCGTGTGTTTGTGTGTATGTGTGCGTGTGTGTGTGCGTGTGTGTACATTTGTGTGTGTGTGCGTTTACGTGTGTTTGTGTGTGTGTGTGAATGTATGTATGTGTTTGTGTGTTTGTATGCTTGTTTGTGATGGCTCGTGTGTGACTGTGTGTGCAAATGAATGTGCGAATGTATATGTGTACGTGTGTGTTTATGTGTGTGTGTGTGTGTGTGTGTTTTTCGCGCGCGTGTGACTGTGTGTGCGAAAGAATGTGGGAATGTATGTGTGTGTACGTGTGTGTTTGTGTGTGTGTGTATGTGGTTCACCTTGGTCTTTGGATCACGTGTTGGACTCGTGATGGAAAGGTATTTCCTTCCCGGAAGAGAGCTCAGAGCTCGTATGACCGATCTATTGGTAAAGCTTTGACCTTACACGCACACACACACCCAACTCCCCGCCCACGAGAGTTTGAGTAACGATTCGAAGCGCAGCGATACTGAAATTATTTCGCTGCGCTTCGAGTCGTTACTCCAACTCTCGCGTGTGTGAGTGTGTGTGAGTGTGTGTGTGTGTGTGTGTGTGTGTGTGTGTGTGTGTGTGTGTGTGTGTGTGTGTACGTGTGTATGAGTGTATTTGTGTGTTTATGTGTTTGTGTATGTTTGTGTGTGCGCGCGCGCGTGTGTGCGTGTATGCGAATGTATGTGCGTGTGTTTGTGTGTGTGTGAGTGTGTGTGTGTGTGTGTGAGTGTATATGCGTTTGTGTGTGCGTGTGTTTGTGTGTGTGTGAATGTGCGTGTGTGTGAGTGTATGTGTGAGTGTGTGTGTGCGTGTTTGTGAGCGTGTGTGTGTATGTGCGTGCGTGTATATATATATGTGTGTGTGTGTGTGTGTGTGTGTGTGTGTGTGTGTGTGTGTGTGTGTGTGTGTGTGTGTGAGTGTGTGTGTGCGTGTATGTGAGTGTTTGTGTGCGTGTGTGTGTATGTGCATACAAGAGTGCGTGCGTGTGTGTGTGTGTGTGTATGTGTGTGTATGTGTGTGTGTCTGTGTGTCTATGTGTGTATATGTGTGTGTTCGTGTGTGTGTGAGTGTGTATGTGCGTGTGTGTGAGTGTTTGTGTGCGTATGTGTGTATGTGCGTGCGTGCGTGCGTTTGCGTGTGCGTGTATGTGTGTGTGTTTGTGTGCGTATGTTTGTGTGTGTGTATTTTTGTGTGTAATGTGTGTGCGTACGTGTGTGTGTGTGTGTGTGTGTGTGTGCGTATGTGTGTTCGTATGTATAAGTGAGTGTGAGTATGTACACATATATGTGCGTGAGCGTGTATGTCCGTGTACGCATATATATCTGTGTTATTAATGTGTATCATAACTACGTGTACTCTATACGATAAATGCGTATAACAAGTTTCATAAATACACACTTTTATTAGAATAGCATACATTTACATATACATAGTCTGCATGGACTAGTTTAAGATATGTAATTCAAGCGTACGTGTACATTCCGAATACGCGCTATACATTAATGGATGCTTCATATCATTGTCCTCGCAAGGTGTATAAATTACATAAATTTGATGAAGTCCGTATTTCCAGTGGTGTAGGTGACATGCCTTACATACAGACCAAATCGTTCAGAACACATTTATAATTCGAGAAAAAAAAAATCTATGCCTCTTCAATCCCATATGCTCTACAAGGATAAAAATGTCTATCCCTACTGACAAAATCAATGACAAATTCACACTGTGTGTGTGTGTATTCACCTTGGTCTTTTGGGTCACGTGTTGGACTCGTGATCGACAGCTATTTCCCTCCCGGAAGAGAGCTCAGAGCTCGTATGACCGATCTATGGGTAATGCTATAACCTTACACACACGCACACACACCCAACTCCCCGCCCACGAGAGTCAGAGTAACGACCCGAAGCGCAGCGATACCGAAATAATTTCGGCCCTGGACAGGATTCGAACCAGGTACTGCAAGCACCACCCTGCTGGCAGTCCAGCGCCATATCAACCGCGCCACCGAGTCGTGTGTGTGTGTGTGTGTGTGTGTGTGTGTGTGTGTGTGTGTGTGCAGGCTTCAAGGGCACGTCTTATGTATGATTATACTGAGTGTATGTCATTTACTTGTTCATGGCTACAGAAACCCATACCCCTTGTATTACTAATGTGTTCATTTCGAATGTATGCGGCTGAATTTGATTATACGGTTATACATTTATTCATCTTTTACCTTTACTAGGGATGGGAGCATGTCATTCATAGAGCTCATGGACATGAGCCATGTGCTTGCATTTCATATTTATTATCATTATCTTTTATTACAAAAAGACAGTTCTTCTCCTTACCAGGAATATTTTAAAATTCAGTTTTCCAATATTCGGAAAATATGTCGGAGTATCAGACAGATACAGAGAGGGAGAAACAGAGAAAGAGAGAGAGAGAGAGAGAGAGAGAGAGAGAGAGAGAGAGATGGAGAGGGTCCCAGCATCTATGACCTCTGTCAACTGTCCTCGTTCCTCCCAAATCCCATACATACATACATATACCAAAGGCTTTTTCCCCCTACACGGGGGGTAGCCAAAAAAGAAAAAGGTATAGAAACCACTCCCACCCATTCGATTTCCTATATATTCCACTCCCCTCTACCCTTCTATCTTGTCACCTCCTGGTTCGATGAATTATTAGTTAAAATTTCAACTAATAATTCATCGAACCATCGAGGAGGGTTTATCAATTTAGCTAAACAAACTAGTATTTTAATTCTAGAACACGCCAGAAAAACCTTTCCCAAGTGTCCGAAAAGGTAATTAGGTTTAGTACATAAACTTCAATTGCAGTTCTACGTACACTTTCTGAAGAAGTTCTACGCGAACGAAACGTTAGAGTGCTTAGGGTTCCGAGCCTTCCCCTGTGTTTATGTTCTCCATCATCCAAATCATTTGTCTAAAATACTTATCCATATATATATATATATATATATATATATATATATATATATATATATATGTATGTATATATTTCAAGAGAAGAAACGTCGTCCCCACTGTCTGTGTTACTCTTATATAGGCGAGCGTGCGGCGGTCGCGTTCCAAAGTGACTGTGCATCATTCTCTTCTTACTCATTCTCTTCCTTTCCGATTCTTACTTGTTGTTTTGTTTTGGTTGATACTGAGTGATTTTATTCGGCTGTGGTGTATCTCACGGAGAAAATCCATTCTTCTTCTGATTAGTCGCCTGGTGTTTGTTATGATAGAATTCATCAAGTGTGTCGTTTTACTGGAAGGTTCAATGATCAATTACAATCTGCTTCAGTGGTTTCTAGAAAAGATAGGCTCACCCATATGGCAACATCTCCGGCCAACCAGGAGTTAATACCTTAAACTGAGTTCCAAGGTGGGCATTGAATAAAATAGTTTGACGGCAACCAGGCCAAAATAGAAAGTGAGGCTGTTTAAGATCAAGATGTCTCTCATTTTGTATGTAAATTTGACGGGCGTTTAAAGAAAAATTGAAGAAAGAGGAGATGGAGAAGAAAAGAAGAAGAAGAAGAGGAAGAAGAAGAAGAAGAAGGAGAAGAAGAAGAAGAAGAAGAAGAAGAAGAAGAAGAAGAAGAAGAAGAAGAAGAAGAAGAAGGAGGAGGAGGGTGAGGAGGAGGAGGAAGAAGGAAAGATAGAGGAATGAGTGAGATGAAACGAACAGAGAAGACATTTAAAGATTAGGAGGAGCTATCAATATGTAAGAGATGCTTCACTTCCATAAATGCATAGAAACACCGCATACATATCTCCCCCCAACCTTCCCTGATTATGAACCGCTGTTCGCAGCAATCTGAGAAAAAACAGTAAGATAATTAAAAGATTCTAAACAAATCGTATTAAGATTACATTAATCAGTAAATCCTTTTATTGGAAGAAAAAGTCCCAGGAGCAAGGAATTATTCAAACACAGAGAAATCATATAAACATATTGATAACGAATTATCACGTGGACTGTCGCATAGGCAGGGGAAGATACACGAGATGATTAAAGATAAGGATGCTGGTATCTTGAGTATGATATCATTCGAATTTCCTCCTCACTCCGAACTATAATTTTGGCCTAAAACGAATGTACTAAAATGTCGACGTCTACGTTACAAGGTGCAGTTTTCCCGCCAGAATCTGCAAGCGACATTACGTCACACGTCATCTGGTATTTCATTTTCTAATAATTTCTTTGGATGTTATGGATGTTGAAGGATAAGGACTTTACACCAGAAGGTATTTAGTTATGGCCAGTGGGCAAGAAGTAACACACACACACACACACACACACATACACACACACACACACACACACACACACACACACACACACACACACACACACACACACACACACGCATACACACCAGCATGCACAGCTATTCTACTCCATTTAAGCAGTAAGTTTTATGGTGTTGTATAGACTATCTTATTCAGTTCTTCCTTCAGAATCTCACGAGACAACGTGGAAACCATTTTACTTCCTCAAGAAATATGATTTTGCTCTTTTTCACGAATTATCAACTTTGTTTCTTTCTCACAAAATATCGATTTTGTTTCTCAATTTTTTTTTCTTTCTTTATTTCCCACAGACTTTGTGGTGGAGCTTTTCTGAGCCGAGTAAAATCAAGAGGAAGCAGCAAGGATCAGTGCGTCAGGCGACGATTTCAACCAAACAGGTTTAGGTAATCTGTCTGGATATTGAGTGAGAGGGCTTCTCTCGGCTGAATGAAATAGAGTGACGCCAGGCAAAAGAAGTGTGTGTGTGTGTGTGTGTGTGTGTGTGTGTGTGTGTGTGTGTGTGTGTGTGTGTGTAATAAAACCACTTGGAAAATAAAATGAAAGGTGACCGAACGCTTTCGTCTATTTAAGACATTTTCTAAGGTGACGTTCGGTCAACTTTCATTTTATTTTCCAAAAGTGGTTTTATTACACACTTTGTGAATCACGTGTTTTTGTGATTTATTCCCATATATATATATATATAATAATAATAATAATAATAATAATAATAATAATCATCGGTCATCGGTTTATTAGATATAGCAGCATTACTTCTAGAAATATACATCCTACAAGATTATAACAATATAAAACTATGACAGTGAAAAGATATATATATATATATATATATATATATATACATACATATATATATATATTATATATACATATATATATATATATATATATATATATACACGTATATACGTATGCATATTTTATGTATGCTTCATGTATATGTATATATGTGTGTGTATATGATGTATGTATGTAAGAATATACCTAAAACAGGAGAAAATCTGTAGCCCAAAGAGAGAAGCAAAACATCTCTCAGTGCCACGACCGGGAGAGAGAGAGAGAGAGAGAGAGAGAGAGAGAGAGAGAGAGAGAGAGAGAGAGAGAGAGAGAGAGAGAGAGAGAGAGAGAGAGAGAGAGAGAGAGAGAGAGAGAAAGCTTGCGGGCGTGCGGGCGTACGGGCGCTAGGCAGTCGTCACAAAGGGTAATTGCTCGTTAGAGACGGAGCCCTCGTTAGTGGCCCCTTGTAGCCGTTTTTGAATCAGGGCTGCATAGATGAACGAGCCAATGTTCTAGGCAGTTGGCCCCGCTGAATGCGCTGCTCGTCCGCACGTGAAGACGACGCGGAGCAACAGCGGCGGCAGCAGGACCCACCACGTGGCCCCGAGTGGCCACGTGACGTGACACCGAGTGGCCACGTGACGTGACGTGACGATCACCTCGCGGGGGGGGGGCGACGTCACTTGTCGTCACTTGTCGTCGCGTCACGCTGGAGGCAAGTACCGGTGTATATTGTATGTAGGTATATGCACGATCACATACAGACACACACGCACACACACACACACACACACACATACACACAGACATGCACACACACATGTATATATATATATCAAGGACTACTATATATATGTACACACACACATGTATATATCGTCGTCGTTGGCAGCACTCGTGTCCGAGTATACGCATCTCACTGACATTTCCTTCTATGTGAGATGAGCCCTATCTGGTCTCGGAAGTGGCGGCCGCAGCCACAACAGGGAATGGTCGGGGGGTTCTGGGGATTCTCTGCTCTTGCCTTCCTTATATTTCTTTTTACCTCTATTTGCTGTCTTCTGTTGTTCTCAAAGGTCTCTGTTTTTTCGTAGATGGTCCTTCTCCAGCCCTCTCTGTTTCCCAATTGGTAGGATCGATGTCAACCGCCTTCAGTGTATGTTTGAGCTGGTCTTTAAACCGGCGTTTTGGTGCACCACGAGGTCTCTTCCCAGAGTCAAGCTCTGAGAACAGTACTTGTTTTGGCAAGCGATTGTCATGCATCCGGGCAAGATGACCAGCCCATCTTAGTCGGTGACGTGTTATAGTGGCCTCTATGCTTTCCGTCCTTGCGCGGAGGAGGACCTCGTTGTTTGTGACCCTGTCTTGCCACTTTATCCGCAGGATCTGACGGAGTTTAGATTGGTGGAATCTTTCCAGTTCCACTGTGTCCTTCCGGTAAAGTACCCAGGTCTCACAAGCGTAGAGCAAGGTGGAAATTACAGCAGCCTGATAGACCATGAGTTTTGTGTTTTGTGCCAGTCCTGGGTTGCTGTGTAGTTTTCCATATGCTGCATGTGCAGCTCTGATTCTATTGTTGACATCTCTTTCTGCAGTAGAGTTTACATCTAAGATACTGCCAAGGTATGTGAAATAGTCAACATTCTCTAGCTCCAGACCTCTGATAGTTATCTTGTCCTCAGGTGGTGTATGATGTCCAGGACGAGGTTGGAGAAGGACTTTGGTCTTTGCGATGTTAATGTTTAGTCCGAACTGCGAGTATGCTCTAGAGAAGTTGTCCGCAGAGGCCTGTAGGTCCTCAAGGGTATGGGCTATGGTGCAGTTGTCGTCAGCAGATTGTAGCTCTGACATTTGCATGGGGTATGTTCTATTTCTGGATCTAAGGCGGGCGGTGTTGAATAGTCCGACATCCATTCTATATCGGAGCTCGATTCCGGGGTTGTTCTCTAGTATCTCATGGAGCATTGCCGCTAGATAGATGGAGAAAACATGTATATATGTATTGACAAGACAAACACCATATGAGGACGGAGCCTTTATTTGTACGACGTTTCGCTTATTACAGCTTTTTCAAGTACAAGTTGAGATACAAATGCTTGAGATTAAATAAGGGGAAAGGAGGGAACGGGGAGAGAAAAAGGGGGGGGGGAAGGAAGAGGAGGAGGAGGAGGAGGAGGAGGGTGGGGGGATTGGACACTGGGAAAGGATGAGAATGCTGGCCCATGTATAAACATGTATATATGTAAAACATGTATATATATATATATATATATATATATATATATATATATATATATATATATATATATGTACACGCACACACACACACACACACACACACACACACCAGAGTCCCTGGCAGTCCAATGGAGCAGAGTTTCGGAGTCTATGTAAAGTCGTTGTCTATATTTCTTCTCCAGACCACTGTGACAAACACGGCAGGAATGCATAGCCAATCTCACCCTTCTCCTCCAGGATTGGGCTCATTTCCAGGCAGCTCCCAGGAAGACACCCGACACATGAATCTATTTCCCTCATTTAGCGATATGTTTAATCAAAAACTCATTTCCCCACAGTTCTTCATTGCAACTAATTCCTCTTCTATCCCCTACTCTCCTTTTTCATTTCTTAATAGATAAATCTATAGATAGATTTACTTATTTTGGTATACATATTTCTGAGTGCCACTCATCAACTCCTAATCTCACCCTTCACTCCACCTCCATCACTCTGCTCACTCCAAGTCTCATTTACTTCTCCAATCACTCCCACTCCACCTCCATCACTCTGCTCACTCCAAGTCCCATTCACTTCTCCAATCACTCCCACTCCAACTCCATCACTCTGCTCACTCCAAGTCCCATTCACTTCTCCAATCACTCCCACTCCACTCCATCACTCTGCTCACTCCAAGTCCCATTCACTTCTCCAATCACTCCCACTCCACCTCCATCACTCTACTCACTCCAAGTCCCATTCACTTCTCCAATCACTCCCACTCCACTCCACCCCCTTCCCACTCTTTCCTTGTCACTCAAGTCGCCGCTGGGGTTTCTGCTTTGATCTTACTCCAATGGACTTCTCCGCCACACTACCTTAAGGCCGGGGGCGGGGGGGGGGGGGTGTAGCACCCGTACTCTACTACTTCTTCACGGTCCACGCCCTCGCAATCCTCTTCCCCTTTCTCCTTCCCCCTCCTCTTCTTCCCCCTTCTCCTTTCCTCTCTTCCTCCTCTTTCCCATTCCCTTTCCTTCTTCGTCCTCCTCCTCCTCCTCCTCCTCCTTCCTCTCTTCTCCTCCCCTTTCTCCTTCTCCTTTCTCTTTATCCCTCTTTCCAAAATCCCATTCCCCTTCCCCCTTCCCCTTCTCCTTCCCCTTCCCCTTCTCCTCCACCCCCTTCTTCAAGGTCCCCCTCATTCATTCTCCCTCTCCTATCTCCCCCTCCCTCCCTCCCCCGTTTCCTCTTGTCTTCCTCTCCTCTCTCCATTCTCTCCAACCCTCACCTTTCTTCTCCACCCTTTCCCTCTTCCTTTCTTCCTCTTTTTCTCTTCCTTCCTCTTCTTTTTCCTCTCCTCACTTGGCGCCTCCTTTTTTCCTCTTTCCTCTTCGCCCCCCCCACCCCGGTTCCCTCCCCCTTTCCTCTCACTCCTCCCCCCTCTCTTCCTTGTTCTCCTTCCATTCCTCCCCCACCTCCTCCTCCTCCTCTTCCTTCTCCATAATTTTCTTTCCCTATGCCTTCAGTATATTCTTCGTTTCCCCTTCTATTCTCCCCTCCCTTTCTCTCCCCTCTTTTAGGACTCCCTTCAATCTCGAGTACCCTCGCTTTCCCTTCCGTTTCCCCTCTCTTCCCCTCCTCTCCGCTTCCAATTCCCCTTTATCTCCGCCTCGGCTTTCCCCGCCTCGTCTTTCCCCCGCCTCGGCTTTCCCCCGCCTCGTCTTTCCCCGCCTCGGCTTTCCCCCGCCTCGGCTTTCCCCCGCCTCGGCTTTCCCCCGCCTCGGCTTTCCCCCGCCTCGGCTTTCCCCCGCCTCGTCTTTCCCCCGCCTCGTCTTTCCCCCGCCTCGTCTTTCCCCCGCCTCGTCTTTCCCCCGCCTCGGCTTTCCCCGCCTCGGCTTTCCCCGCCTCGTCTTTCCTCGCCTCGTCTTTCCTCGCCTCGCTTTCCCCCGCCTCGGCTTTCCCCGCCTCGGCTTTCCCCCGCCTCGGCTTTCCCCCGCCTCGGCTTTCCCCGCCTCGTCTTTCCCCCGCCTCGTCTTTCCCCGCCTCGGCTTTCCCCGCCTCGACTTTCCCCGCCTCGGCTTTCCCCGTCTCCTCGTCTTTCCCCGCCTCGGCTTTCCCCCGCCTCGTCTTTCCCCGCCTCGGCTTTCCCCGCCTCGACTTTCCCCGCCTCGGCTTTCCCCGTCTCCTCGTCTTTCCCCGCCTCGGCTTTCCCCGCCTCGTCTTTCCCCTCCTCGTCTTTCCCCGCCTCGGCATTCCCCGCCTCGTCTTTCCCCGCCTCGGCTTTCCCCGCCTCGTCTTTCCCCGCCTCGGCTTTCCCCCGCCTCGTCTTTCCCCGCCTCGTCTTTCCCCTCCTCGGCTTTCCCCGCCTCGTCTTTCCCCGCCTCGGCTTTCCCCGTCTCCTCGTCTTTCCCCGCCTCGGCTTTCCCCGCCTCGTCTTTCCCCTCCTCGTCTTTCCCCGCCTCGGCATTCCCCGCCTCGGCTTTCCCCGTCTCCTCGGCTTTCCCCGCCTCGGCTTTCCCCGCCTCGGCTTTCCCCGCCTCGGCTTTCCCCGCCTCGTCTTTCCCCGCCTCGGCATTCCCCGCCACGGCTTTCCCCGCCTCGGCATTCCCCGCCTCGGCTTTCCCCGTCTCCTCGGCTTTCCCCGCCTCGGCTTTCCCCGCCTCGGCTTTCCCCCCGCCTCGTCTTTCCCCGCCTTGGCTTTCCCCTCGTCTTTCCCCTCGTCCAGGGGACTTTGTTGTTCCCTTGCAGGAGACGCTCGTCTTTTAGGGCCTCAACCGCTTCCTCCTCCTCCTCCTCCCTCACTCTCGTTCCCTTCACTTACTCGTCATCTTCCCCTCAATGACGCCCCCCCACCTCTCCCTCCTTAATCTCTTCTTTTCCATCTTCATCTTCATCATCTTCATCTTTACCGTCTTCATCTTCATCTTCGCCCACTTCTTCTTCTTCTTCATTATTTATCCATCTTCCTTCATCCTTCTCCAACAGTCCTCCTCACTTTCCCTCCTCCTCCTCTCCTCCTCGCCCTACTTCACTTTGCATATTTTTTTCTGGCTAAGGAAAGCAAACGATCTTATGCCGCTAAAGGTGGAGGTGGAGGGAGGGGGAGGGGAGCGAAGGCTGATCCAACGGTGGGTCCCGATCGATCGAGTTATCCTTCAAACGGGGGTCCGAGCCAAACAGAATCGCCTTCTGTTCTTCTTCCGGAACAAAGTCCGTGGCAGGCGATGTCACCGTCTTGAAGAGGGTAATCCTTCATCCCTTCTCCTTCTTTCCCCACGCCATCTCTCTCTCTCTCTCTCTCATCCTTCCAACCCCTTCCCCTTCCCCTCCCTCTCTTGCCTCCCCGTCCTCCGCTCGCTCTCCCTTCCCCCCTCCTCCCCTCTCGCCTTTCATTCTTCCCGAGGCATTATCAATATGTGCCCACCAAAGCCAACATAAGCCAAGCCAAGTCAAAGCCAAACTAAAGTCAAGTCAAAGCAGCGCGGGAGCCTTCTATCCCTCCTAGCGGTGAGGTCTTAGCCCGGCTTAGTCTCCTCAGAAGTCTAAGATCTTCTAAAACATGAATCCCGTGATGTCAAATGCGCCTTCGACCAATGGGAAGAGGCGAGGGGAAAACGTCTTCGGGTACACACAGCGTTCCGACCAATCAGAAGCGGGCAGGGTAAACGTCATGTCGGTGTTCCTTGAGGGCCCCGCCCCTCCCCACCCCACCCACCCCTTCAGCCTGCTAATCCCTCTCCGCTTTTGGTTGGATATCAAATAGTGGCGATGACGAATTTCCTCTCGGCGGGAATCGAATTTATCAGGATTCCCGAAAGTCTTCGTGTGTCGTGGTGGGCAAGAGAGCTGCCTGACGCAAAAGTAAAAAATGTTGTACACCTTGTCCATGGCACGGCACACCATTGTCCGAATCCTTGAACGATGAACTACTTCCTTGTACAAGACATTCTGACCGCCTCTGACCAACAGCCTCGATCCTGACGGCCACGCACGAAGACGTACTAAACATTATGAAAAACGAACGAAGACGAGCAAACTTTGAAACAGAGCCTAATTAGCTGGGTGGTGTGTAATCGCCCATGTACTCACCAGATCCATCCATAATGAGATTTCAGGGTCTTAGCCTAAGTCAGGAATATCTTGGCGTTAATTAATGTGGCCGCCGACTATGGGGCATGGAGAAGGAAGAAGAGAAGGAGGAGGAAGAGGAGGAGTAGGGGGGGCGAGGGGGGGAGAGGGAGCCCTTCTGGAGTCTCCCGAAGGAGGAGGAGGAGGAGGAGAAGAAGGTCGAAGAAATGAAGAACGAAACCAAGAGGCGAAGGAGATGATGAGACCAAGGAAGACGAAGAATGAACTAATGGGTATTTGCTACACTCCAGTGTAAATATTCACACTAACATACGCATATATTCTTTTTGTATGGTAAAAGAATATGGGGACGTGGAGAAAGGCGTCACTTGAGATGCTCTCAGCGGCCGTATAGTTGTGATCTGTGCTTCATTGATCCGGAAAAGACTGTGAGAGTTTAGCGAGATGGTTTTTAAAATAAATTTTTCAGGACTGACACCTCTACAATTAAGGTAGATATCTTGGAAGACACGCCCACACACGTACATACACATCCATATCCTCACACACAAACATACATGCATTCGTACTCACAGACACACACACGTACATACACATCCATAACCTCACACACAAACATACATACATACATACTCACACACACACACACACACACACACACACACACACACACACACACACACACACACACACACACACACACACAAACATACACACACACACAAACATACACACACACACAAACACACACATACACACACACACACACACACACACACACACACACACACACACCATTCATGAGTTTAAAAGCAAACTAGACACTGCGAGATACAATGGCGGGACACCACGAGCATAGCTCCCCTTCCCGCAAAATACAACTAGGTAAATACAACTAGGTAAACACACACACACACACACACACACACACACACACACACACACACACACACACACACACACACATACACACACACACACACACACACAAACACCGTCACACACACACACTCACTCACACACACAGAGGTGATCAGTAAAACAGGTGGTGACTATCTTGAAGCTGTATTCGTTTTTCTTCCTCCCTTGAAACTTCACTCAGTCCCACGATGTCCCACTGGATGTTCTCCAGTTCTTCCATCCAACTCTCCATCTTGCGTTCTTCTGATAAGTTTACCACCTTGTAGGTGAAGATCTTCTTTCTGTTTAGTTTTTTATTTCATGAGCAAGACTTAGATCTAGTTAGACAGCGCCTATTCACATGGGGTGTCACACTTCCCGTTAACGCAGGAGGCAATGCAACTGGACCTTAAGAAGACGACGATCCAACAGGAACGCGCGGTTTTGCAATGGTTTCAATGAGCCATGATTGGTCTGAGAGGTTGTAGCCATGATCCACACCACGGAACCCATGTATCCACGAGGATCTCTCTATCTCACTCTCAGGGCGGTACTTCTTGATGTGCCGACGTTACTTCGATCGTTTCTGTCGAACTCTGCACAATCATCATCACCATCGCTTCATCATCATCAGCGTCAGGCGATCGGCTCAGCTACCTCTTGAACGCCTCTCTTTCTCTCTCTCTCTCTCTCAGAATAAGATCCTCTCCTCTCTCTTTGATCAGTACCAATCGATCACGTGAGTGAATTGTTCTCTGAGCGGCGGTTGTGGTCCTGGGGTCGGGTTCGAGAGAGACCGCCGGGGACC
Source organism: Oratosquilla oratoria (assembly GCF_046742065.1). Taxonomy (NCBI): domain Eukaryota; kingdom Metazoa; phylum Arthropoda; class Malacostraca; order Stomatopoda; family Squillidae; genus Oratosquilla; species Oratosquilla oratoria. Next base: position 16,708,306 of record NC_134806.1, read on the forward strand.
CGCCCGCCCGCCCACTTTAGGGTTTGGGCGGCGCCACCGATCTGAAATAACAGAAAAATGCAATTCTGGAAAAAATGAGAAATAAATGGATACATACACACACATACATACATACATGTATATATATATATATATAAATATATGTGTATATATATATGCATATATATGTATATACTGTATATATGTATATATATGTATATATGTGTGTATATATATGTATATATGTGTGTATATATATGTATATATGTGTATATATATGTATAAATATATATATATGTATATATATATGTATGTATATATGTATGTATATGCATAAATATATGTGTATATATATATATATGTATACATATGTGTCACCTGCTTCGATTTACCCGCCATCGCACCCACAGGTCGAGGGCGGCCAGGGCTACCCTGGAGTCCAATGTGACACCACTCAGGCACACAGTATTAATGCCAGAGGCCCACAAGTGAATACTGGGTGAAAAGGGCCAAACTTGGAGGGGTGCCACCGCCACGCCCTTGGCCTCAGGCTGCTCCTGTCTACCTTGCTGTGTGTTGTGTCTAACTCTCTCTCTGTGGGGCAGGTTTGGACCAAATCGGTCACCTTCAGATTTTTGGACATATTCATGGGGTATCCTTTGAATTTTTTCAGATTTTTGGTCATATTGGTCACCTGCTCCGATTTACCCGCCATCTCACCCACAGGTCGAGGGCGGCTAGGGCTACCCTGGTGTCCAATCTGACACCACTCAGGCCAACAGTATTAATGCGAGAGGCCCACAAGTGAATACTGGGTGAAAAGGGCCAAACTTGGAGGGAGGACACCGCCACGCCATTGGGCTCAGGCTGCTCCTGTCTACCTTGCTGTGCGTTGTGTCTAACTCTCTCTCTGTGGGGCAAGTTTGGACCAAATCGGTCACCTTCAGATTTTTGGACATATTCATGGGGTAAATCCTTTGAATATTTTTCAGATTTTGGGTCATATTGGTCACCTGCTTCGATTTACCCACCATAGCACCCTCAGGTCGAGGCCGGCCAGGGCTACCCTGGAGTCCAATGTGACACCACTCAGGCCAACAGTATTAATGCCAGAGGCCCACAAGTGAATATTGGGTGAAAAGGGCCAAACTTGGAGGGGTGCCACCGCCACGCCCTTGGCCTCAGGCTGCTCCTGTCTACCTTGCTGTGCATTGTGGCTGTGGCACCCCTCCAAATTTGGCCCTTTTCACCCAGTATTCACTTGTTGGCCTCTGGCATTAATACTGTTGGCCTGAGTGGTGTCACATTGGACTCCAGGGTAGCCCTGGCCGATTTGGCCGATTTGGCCCAAACTTACTACAGAGGGAGAGAGTCGCCCACAGGGCACAGCGAGGTACACTTGGGGAACGTGGACCCAAGGGTGAGGTTGTGGCGACCAGCCAAATTTGTTTGTGTTTGTGTAATTTTCCCCTCTCATTTCCGCCTGTTGGCGCCCGTACCTTTAGCCTGAGCAGTATCTAAGTGTGATCCACAAGAGCCCTGGTGGCCCTCGACCTGTAGCTGAGGTGGTGACCCAATCGGGACAAGTTGACAAAATGACCCTCAAAATTACCACGCATTTGGCCCAAAACCGTCATGTCTCCGATTTGGCCCAAACTTACTCCAGAGGGAGAGAGTCGTCCACAGGGCACAGCGAGGTACACGTGGGGAACGTGGACCCAAGGGCGAGGTTTTGGCGACCAGCCAAATTTGTTTGTGTTTGTGTAATTTTCCCCTCTCATTTCCGCCTGTTGGCGCCCGTACTTTTAGCCTGAGCAGTATCTAAGTGCGATCCGCAAGAGCCCTGGTGGCCCTCGACCTGTAGCTGAGGTGGTGACCCAATCGGGACAAGTGGCCAAAATGACCCTCAAAATTACCAAAGGGATTACCACGGATTTGGCCCAAAACCGTCATGTCTCCGATTTGGCCCAAACTTACTCCAGAGGGAGAGAGTCGTCCACAGGGCACAGCGAGGTACACGTGGGGAACCTGGACCCAAGGGCGAGGTTGTGGCGACCAGCCAAATTTGTTTGTGTTTGTGTAATTTTCCCCTCTCATTTCCGCATGTTGGCGCACGTACTTTTAGCCTCAGCAGTATCTAAGTGCGATCCGCAAGAGCTCCGGTGGCCCTCGACCTGTAGCTGAGGTGGTGACCCAATCGGGACAAGTGGCCAAAATGACCCTCGAAAATACCAAAGGGGTTAACCCACGGATTTGGCCAAAACCCGTCATGTCAGGGTCATTTTGAACTCAGTCACAGTGACCCACTTCCTTAATTTTACTATGGTAAAGTGCTTGGGCATCGTGACTCTGGTGGAGCTTAGACTGAATTCAATAAGTCAGGTTCATTTTGAAGTTAATCACAGTGACCTACTTCCCTACTTCTACGATGCTTAAGTGCTTGGCCACCATGACTGTGGTGGAGCTTAGGTTAAATACCCTAAATCAGGTTCATTTTGAACTCAGTGACAGTTACCCACTTCCTTACCTTCACCATGCTAAAGTGCTTGGCCATCATGACTGTGGTGGATCTTACCGTATGTCAGGTTCATTATGAACTCAGTCACAGTGACGCGTCCCCTAAGTTTTAACATGCTAAAGTGCTTGACCATCATGACTGTGGGTGAGCTTAGGTTGAATACCCTAAATCTGGTTCATTTTGAACTCAGTCACAGTGACCCACTTACCTGTTTTTTACGATGCTAAAGTGCTTGGCCATCATAGCTGTGGTGGAGCTTAGGTTGAATACCCTAAGTCAGATTTATTTTGAACTCAGTCACAGTGACCCACTTCCTTACGTGCTTGGTCATCATGACTGTGGTGGAGCTTTGCGTGAGTCAGGTTCATTATGAACTCAGTCACAGTGACGCGTCCCCTAAGTTTTAACATGCTAAAGTGCTTGACCATCATGACTGTGGTGGAGCTTAGGTTGAATACCCTAAGTCTGGTTCATTTTGAACTTAGTCACAGTAACCCACTTCCCTACTTTTACGATGCTAAAGTGCTTGGCTATCATGACTATGGTGGAGCTTAGGTTGAATACCCTAAGTCAGGTTCATTTTGAACTCAGTCACAGTGACCCATTTCCTTACTTTTACCATGCTGAAGTGCTTGGTCATCATGACTGTGGTGCAGCTCCTCGTAAGTCAAGTATATTTTGAACTCAGTCACTGTGACGCGTCCCCTAAGTTTCAACATGCTAAAGTGTTTGACCATCATGACTGTGGTAGAGCTTAGGTTGAATACCCTAAGTGTGGTTCTTTTTGAACTCAGTAAACAGTAACCCACTTCCCTACTTTTTACGATGCTAAAGTTCGCCATCATGACTGTGGCAGATCTTAGGCTGAATACCCTAAGTCTGGTTTATTTTGAACTCGGTCACAGTGACCCACTTCCTTACTTTTACGATGCTAAAGTGCTTGGCCATCATGACTGTGGTGGAGCTTAGATTACATACCCTAAGTCTGGTTCATTTTGAACTCAGTCACAGTGACCCACTTCCTTACTTTTACAATGCTGAAGTGCTTGGTCATCATGACCATCATGACTGTGGGTGAGTTTAGGTTGAATACCCTTAGTCTGGTTCATTTTGAACTCAGTCACAGTGACCCACTTCCCTACTTTTTACGATGCTAAAGTGCTTGGCCATCATGGCTGTGGTGGAGCTTAGGTTGAATACCCTAAGTCAGATTTATTTTGAACTCAGTCACAGTGACCCACTTCCTTACGTGCTTGGTCATCATGACTGTGGTGGAGCTTTTCGTAAGTCAGGTTCATTGTGAACTCAGTCACAGTGACACGTCCCCTAACTTTTGACATGCCAAAGTGCTTGACAACCATGACTCTGATGGAGCTTATTTTTTTTTTTTTCAACTCAGTCACCGTGACCTACTTCCTTATTTTTACGATGCTAATGTGCTTGGTCATCTTCACTGTGGTGGAGCTTAAGTTGAACATCCTAATCACAGTGACCCACTTCCCTAATTTTACGATGCTAAAGTGCTTGGCCATTATGACTGCGGTGGAGCTTAGGTTGAATACCCTAAGTCAGGCTCATTTTGAACTCAGTCACAGTGACCCACTTCCTTACTTTTACCATGCTTATGTGCTTGGCCATCATGACTTTGGTGGAGCTTCTCGTAAGTCAGGTTCATTTTGAACTCATTCACAGTGACGCGTCCCCTAACTTTTGACATGGTAAAGTGATTGACCATCATGACTGTGGTGGAGGATAGGGTGAATACCCTAAGTCTGGTTCATTTTGAACTTAGTCACAGTGACCCACTTCTCTACTTTTACCATGCTAAAATGCTTGGCCATCATGACTGTGGTGGAGCTTATGTTGAATATCCTAAGTCAGGTTTATTTTGAACTTAGTCACAGTGACCCACTTCCTTACTTTTACCATTCTAAAGTGCTTGGCCATCATGAGTGTGGTGAAGCTCCTCGTAAGTCAGGTTCATTTTGAACTCACAGTGACGTGCGCCCTAATTTTTAACATGCTAAAGTACTTGACCATTATAACTGTTTGAGCTTAGGTTGAATTCCCTAAGCCTGGATCATTTTGAACTCAGTCACAGTTACCCACTTCCCTACTTTTATCATGCTTAAGTGCTTGGCCATCATTACTTTGGCGAAGCTTCTCGTAAGTGAGGTTCATTTTGAGCTCATTCACAGTGACGAGTTTTCTAAATTTTAACATGCTAAAGTGCTTGACCATCATGACTGTCGTTGAGTTTAGGTTGCATACCCTAAGTCTGGTTCATTTTGAACTCAGTCACAGTGTCCCACTTCCCTACTTTTACGGTGCTAAAGTGCTCGGACAAAGTACAAAGCAAGGTAGACATGAACAGCCCTTAGCCCAAGGGCGTGGCGGTGGCACCCCTCCAAACTTGGGCCTTTTCACCCAGTATTCACTTTTGGGCCTGTGGCACCCATACCGTATCCCTGGGTGGTGTCAAATTGGACTCCACGGCATCCCTGGACGCCCTCAACCTGTGGGTGATATGACGGGTAAATCTGAGCAGTTGACCAAAATGTCCCAAAATCCAAAAAATCTCAAAGGAAAACCATATGAATTTTGCCCAAAATCCGAAAGTGATCGACTGTTGCTCCAGAGGGAGAGAGTCGTCCACAGGGCACAGCGAGGTACACGTGGGGAACCTGGACCCAAGGGCGAGGTTGTGGCGACCAGCCAAATTTGTTTGTGTTTGTGTAATTTTCCCCTCCCATTTCCGCCTGTTGGCGCCCGTACTTTTAGCCTGAGCAGTATCTAAGTGCGCTCCGCAAGAGTCCTGGTGGCCCTCGACCTGTAGCTGAGGTGGTGACCCAATCGGGACAAGTGGCCAAAATGACCCTCAAAATTACCACGGATTTGGCCCAAACTTACTCCAGAGGGAGAGAGTCGTCCACAGGGCACAGCGAGGTACACGTGGGGAACCTGGACCCAAGGGCGAGGTTGTGGCGACCAGCCAAATTTGTTTGTGTTTGTGTAATTTTCCCCTCTCATTTCCGCCTGTTGGCGCCCGTACTTTTAGCCTCAGCAGTATCTAAGTGCGATCCGCAAGAGTCCTGGTGGCCCTCGACCTGTAGCTGAGGTGGTGACCCAATCGGGACAAGTGGACAAAATGACCCTCAAAATTACCAAAGGGGTTAACCCACGGATTTGGCCAAAAACCGTCATGTCTCCGATTTGGCCCAAACTTACTCCAGAGGGAGAGAGTCGTCCACAGGGCACAGCGAGGTACACGTGGGGAACCTGGACCCAAGGGCGAGGTTGTGGCGACCAGCCAAATTTGTTTGTGTTTGTGTAATTTTCCCCTCTCATTTCCGCCTGTTGGCGCCCGTACATTTAGCGATCCACAAGAGTCCTGGTGGCCCTCGAACTATAGCTGAGGTGGTGACCCAATCGGGACAAGTGGACAAAATGACCCTCAAAATTACCAAAGGGGTTAACCCACGGATTTGGCCAAAACCCATCATGTCAGGGTCATTTTGAACTCAGTCACAGTGACCCACTTCCTTAATTTTACTATGGTAAAGTGCTTGGCCAGCATGACTCTGGTGGAGCTTAGATTGAATTCAATAAGTCAGGTTCATTTTGAAGTTAATCACAGTGCCCTACTTCCCTACTTCTACGATGCTTAAGTACTTGGCCACCATGACTGTGGTGGAGCTTAGGTTAAATACCCTAAATCAGGTTCATTTTGAACTCAGTGACAAATACCCACTTCCTTACCTTCACCATGCTAAAGTGCTTGACCATCATGACTGTGGTGGATCTTCCCGTATGTCAGGTTCATTTTGAACTCAGTCACAGTGACGCGTCCCCTAACTTTTAACATGCTAAAGTGCTTGACCATCATGACTGTGGGTGAGCTTAGGTTGAATACCCTAAGTCTGGTTCATTTTGAACTCAGTCACAGTGACCCACTTCCCTATTTTTTACGATGCTAAAGTGCTTGGCCATCATAGCTGTGGTGGAGCTTAGGTTGAATACCCTAAGTCAGATTTATTTTGAACTCAGTCACAGTGACCCACTTCCTTACGTGCTTGGTCATCATGACTGTGGTGGAGCTTTGCGTAAGTCAGGTTCATTATGAACTCAGTCACAGTGACGCGTCCCCTAAGTTTTAACATGCTAAAGTGCTTGACCATCATGACTGTGGTGGAGCTTAGGTTGAATACCCTAAGTCTGGTTCATTTTGAACTTAGTCACAGTGACCCACTTCCCTACTTTTACGATGCTAAAGTGCTTGGCTATCATGACTATGGTTGAGCTTAGGTTGAATACCCTAAGTCAGGTTCATTTTGAACTCAGTCACAGTGACCCACTTCCTTACTATTACCATTCTAAAGTGCTTGGTCATCATGACTGTGGTGCAGCTCCTCGTAAGTCAGGTTTATTTTGAACTCGGTCACTGTGACGCGTCCCCTAAGTTTCAACATGCTAAAGTGTTTGACCATCATGACTGTGGTAGAGCTTAGGTTGAATACCCTAAGTGTGGTTCATTTTGAACTCAGTAAACAGTAACCCACTTCCCTACTTTTTACGATGCTAAAGTTCGCCATCATGACTGTGGCAGATCTTAGGCTGAATACCCGAAGTCTGGTTTATTTTGAACTCAGTCACAGTGACCCACTTCCTTACTTTTACGATGCTAAAGTGCTTGGCCATCATGACTGTGGTGGAGCTTAGGTTGCATACCCTAAGTCTGGTTCATTTTGAACTCAGTCACAGTGACCCACTTCCTTACTTTTACAATGCTGAAGTGCTTGGTCATCATGACCATCATGACTGTGGGTGAGTTTAGGTTGAATACCCTAAGTCTGGTTCATTTTGAACTCAGTCACAGTGACCCACTTCCCTACTTTTTACTATGCTAAAGTGCTTGGCCATCATGGCTGTGGTGTAGCTTAGGTTGAATACCCTAAGTCTGGTTTATTTGAACTCAGTCACAGTGACCCACTTCCTTACTTTTACCATGGTAATGTGCTTGGCCATCATGACTGTGGTGGAGCTTCTCGTAAGTCAGGTTCATTTTGAACTCATTCACAGTGACGCGTCCCCTAACTTTTGACATGGTAAAGTGATTGACCATCATGGCTGTGGGGGAGGATAGGTTGAATACCCTAAGTCTGGTTCATTTTGAACTTAGTCACAGTGACCCACTTCTCTACTTTTACCATGCTAAAATGCTTGGCCATCATGACTGTGGTGGAGCTTATGTTGAATATCCTAAGTCAGGTTTATTTTGAACTTAGTCACAGTGACCCACATCATGACTGTGGTGAAGCTTCTCGTCAGTCAGGTTCATTTTGAACTCAGTCACAGTGACGTGCGCCCTAATTTTCAACATGCTAAAGTACTTGACCATTATAACTGTGTTTGAGCTTAGGTTGAATTCCCTAAGCCTGGATAATTTTGAACTCAGTCACAGTTACCCACTTCCCTATTTTTATCATGCGTGCTTGGCCATCATTACTTTGGCGAAGCTTCTCGTAAGTGAGGTTCATTTTGAGCTCATTCACAGTGACGAGTTTTCTAAATTCTAACATGCTAAAGTGCTTGACCATCATGACTGTCGTTGAGTTTAGGTTGCATACCCTAATTCTGGTTCATTTTGAACTCAGTCACAGTGTCCCACTTCCCTACTTTTACGGTGCTAAAGTGCTCGGACAAAGTACAAAGCAAGATAGACATGAACAGCCTTAGCCCAAGGGCGTGGCGGTGGCACCCCTCCAAACTTGGGCCTTTTCACCCAGTATTCCCTTTTGGGCCTGTGGCACCCATACCGTATCCCTGAGTGGTGACAAATTGGACTCCACGGCAGCCCTGGACGCCCTCGACCTGTGGGTGATATGGCGGGTAAATCGGAGCAGGTGACCAATATGACACAAAAATCCAAAAAATCTCAAAGGACAAACCATATGAATTTTGCCCAAAACCCGAAGGTGACCGATTTGGTCCAAACTTGCCTCACAGGTAGAGAGTCGGACAAATTACAAAGCAAGGTAGACATGAATAGTCTTAGCCGAAGGGCGTGACGGTGGCACCCCTCCAAACTTGGACCTTTTCACCCAGTATTCACTTGTTGGCCTGAAGGTGACCGATTTGGTCCAAACTTGCCCCACAGAGAGAGAGAGTTGGACAC
>NC_134806.1:16724477-16726977 GCF_046742065.1 Oratosquilla oratoria
AAAGGCTCCGTCCTCATATGGTGTTTAACTCGTCAGTCTTGTCGGCAACTGGTACTCTCATGAAAAGATTTCTATGACCACATTTCGTCTGTCCTCACCCAACCAGTGCAGTGCATTCTCTGCTGTGGCGGCGACGCGACGGCCGGGATCGGCGTCCGGGAGCGAGCCTTGATGGCGACTCGAGGACGGAAAGACAGATAGGGTCCGAATCGATGGACGTTAAGAGACGGAGAGGGATTCGAGAAACTTGTGATTACATACATATACCAAGGCTCTTTCCCCATTACAAGGGAGGTAGCCAAAAAGGAAAAGGCATAAAATCATTCCCACCCATTCCATCCCTGAATACACTCCACACCCCTCCACCCTCCCTCTCATCTTAGCACCTCCTGGATGACGGGTCATCCCTGCACCTTGTCCACTGCCCTGGGTCAGAAGCAGTGATTAGTAAGTAAATATATAAATATATAAATAGATGAATTAAAACTAATATGAGGTGATAAGTAAATAAAAGAATAAATAATTAAAAAAATAAATGAATAAATGAACATATAGATAAAGAAATAAACAAATTAATAGATAAATAAGTAACTAGACAAACGAATAAGAGAAAAAACGAATGAAATATTGAATTGATAAATTAATGAAGAAATAATTAGATAAATAAACATGATAAAATAAATGTGAATATATATATACATATATATATATATTCATATATATTCATATACATATATACACATGTGCATATATATGTATATATATATATATATATATATATACATATATACTGTATATATATGTATATACATATATACTTTACATATACATATAAATACATTATATATATATATGTAACGACCGAAAGCAAATATAGGAAAGACAAGAACTAGATATCAAAAGAGGAGGGGAGGGGTCGGGTGAGGGTAGGGAGGAGAGGGATGTATCACGGAAGCTAGAAGTTGGAGGAAGAGTGGAGGAGGAGGAGGAGGAAGAGGGGAAGAAGGAGGAAGAAGATGTGCTTAGGAGAGGATCTAAGGATAGAGGAAGAAGAGAATGAAGCTTGAAGGAAGAAAAGAAAGAGGTAAAAGAAAAGAGAAAGAGAAAGAGAGGAATGGGAAGGAGAAAGAGAAGGGAAAAGAGAGAACTAAGATGAGGGAGAAAGAGAAGAAGGGAATGAGAAGAATGAGCAGAAGAAGGAAAGGGGAAGGAGGATGAAATGGAGGAGGAGGAGGAAAAGGAAAGAGGGAGGAGAGAAGATAGGAGAAGGATGAAAAAACATTGACGAGAATGGAAGTTGAAGATGGAGATGGAGCGTGAGAACATAAGAACATAAGAACCTAAGAATAAAGGAGAACGCAAGAGACCATAAGGCCTACACTAGGCAGCTCCGTAGAAATTGGGATGGGCAGGGGGGGGGGGGAGTAGAGGCAAGGGAGGATCTGAGAGGGGGAGACCAAGGAAGGGGGAGGACTGGATGGGGAAGGGATAGGAGGAGGTGGGAACAGGAAGAAGGGAGAGGCTGGCCGGGGAGAGGAGGAAGAGGGAGGAAGAGCCTGAGGGGGAGAGGGGGAGGGAGGGAGGGAGGGAGGAAAGAGGGAGACATCACTGCGGGGGAAGGGCAATGTTATTACCACGTAGCACATTACATACTCATATATCTGTATGTTTCCTGGCTTATGGGAGGGGGGGGGAGACCGGGGGAGATGGGGGGGAGACCGGGGGGAGGTGGGGGGAGGAGAAGAGGGTCCGCCATGACCACCACCACGTCAAGTATGACCCTACTTGGGGATTGGTTTGGACGGGACACCTGATCATGACGGTGATTGGGGCGAACGGCCATCTGATCTATGTTGTGAGGAGGACAATACTCACTCCTCACACGGATTAGGTGGTGTGGGACTGGAAGAAGAAGAAGAAGAAGAAGAAGAAGAAGAAGAAGAAGAGGAATAAGAAGAAGAAGAAGAAGAAGAAGAAGAAGAAGAAGCAGAAGAAGAGGAATAAGAAGAAGAAGAAGAAGAAGAGGAATGATAATAAGAAGAAGAAGCAGAAGAAGAATAAGCAGAAGAGGAATAAGAAGAAGAAGAAGAAGAAGAATAAGAAGAGAAATAAAATAAGAATAAGAAGAGGAATAAGAAGAAGAAGAAGAAGAAGCAGAAGAAGAAGAAGAAGAAGAAGAAGAAGAAAGAAAAAATATGAAAACACTTTTAAAAAGTAAATCCAGTATTCCATGGCTGGCCCGACTTGAAGAAAGAGTATAATGAAAATAATAAAAAAAAAAAAACATAAAAATTGGCCAAAGTGACAGATTGAAGAAAAAAATTAGTAATATGAGATATAAAATGTAAAGTCGCACGAAGCAAAAATCATGAAACGACAAAATAATAATAATAAAGTAAAATAAAAAGTAAAAAGTCAATTAGAACAAAGTGAAAATAGAATATTTCGATAAATCAAAAAGTAAACAAAATACAACAAATAAAGTAAAATGAAACTGAAT
>NC_134806.1:16734477-16739477 GCF_046742065.1 Oratosquilla oratoria
AGGAAAGGCAGAGGAAGAGAGTAGAAGAAAGGAGGAGGAGGAAGAAGAGGAAGAGGAGGAAAAGGAAGAGGAGGAGGAGGAGGAGGAGGAGGAGGAGGAGGAGGAGGAAGTGTTGAAGGGCGGTGGAGGGGACGGTAATGAGAGAGGAGATCAGAAAAGAGAGGGAATGGGAGTGAAGAAAGAAAGAGGTGGAGGAGGAGGAGGAGGAGGAGGAGGAGGAGAGGAGGAGGAGGAGGAGGAGGAGGAGGAGGAGGAGGAGGAAGAAGGGAGGCGGAAGAAAGAGTAAGAGGTGAACCTGGAGGAAGAGGACGCGATGGAAGAAGAAAGAAAGGAAAAAGGAAAGGAAAACGAAAAAGGAGGAAGAAAAAGGAAAAAAAAGGAAAAGGGGAAAAGGAGGAAGAAGTGGAGCTGAAAGTGGAGTGCAGTGGAAGTAAGAGCAGGAACAGAAAGAAGGGGAGGACGATAACGATGAGAAGAGGAGGAGGAGGAGGAGGAACAAGAAGAGTGGTAAGGGGAGTAGGAAGAGAATGAGGAGGAGGAAGAGGAAGAAGAGGGGAGAAGAGGAGGAGGAAAAGGAAGATGAGGAAGGAGATGGACCAGGAGGAGCAAGAAAAGGAAAAGGAAGAGGAGGACAAAGAAAGGGGATGAAGAGATAAAAGGAGAGGAGGAGGAGGAGGAGAGAGAGGAGGAAAAAAAGAGGAGGAGGAGAAGAAGGAGGAAAAGGAGAAGAGGGGAGGAGGAAGAGGAAGAGGGATAGTAGTAGTAGTAGTGGTAGGAGGATGAGGATGAGGGAGAAGAGGAGGAAAAAAAGAGGAGGAGAAGGAGGAGGAGGAGGAGGAGGAGGAGGCGGAGGAGGAGGAGGAGGAGGAGGAGGAGGAGGAGGAGTAGTAGTAGTAGTAGTAGTAGTAGTAGTAGTAGTTGTAGTAGTAGTAGTAGTGGCAGTAGTAGTAGTAGCAGACCCTGCTGCTTCTATCACACAGTTCCACGAGGATGGAGGTCGTATATTACAAAAAAAAAAAAAAAAAAAGGTAGAAGTAGTAGTAGAAGTAGTAGTAGTAATAGTTGTAGTAGTAGTAGTAGGAAGAGGAGGAGGAGGAGGAGGAGGAGGAGGAGGAGGAGGAGGAGGAGGAGGAGGAGGAGGAGGAGGAGGAGATGGACATCTTGGTTGGGTGTTTGTAGAGTTTCAGGTTCCCGAGTAGCGACTTCGACACCGATGGAGCTTCTGGAATGTTTGTCTTCGGGACTCCGAGAGGAGGCGACGAGGGAGTGGGCGCAGGGGAGGCCGGGGAGGAGGGAGGAGGGGGGAGGAGGGTAGCTCTCCCCGGTGGGGGACGGGTGGATCGGAATGGGTGTAAGGTGGATCGGCAGAGGGTGAAGTTGGGTAGGAATGGGTGAGCTGGGGGGACGGGTGGATCGGAATGGGTGTAAGGTGGATCGACAGTGGGTGAAGTTGGGTAGGAATGGGTGAGTTGGGTCGATGGCGTGACGAGAAATGTGTGTTGACTTCCACCCCGGCAAGGGTGAAGATGAGAGAAGGTAGATAAGCTGGGGATTAATCCAACATAGGTCGGACCAGGAAAAAATATAAGACTTTTTTTCTGAAATCAGATTAGAAGAAGATACCAGTACACATCTCAAAATTCCATATAATTATTTCCAAGACTCCATAAGTCATCATTCCATTACTGTGACAAACTTGATAGATTTTCTTCAAGGAATGACTTTATTCAGTTGACCCACCCCCTTAAGAAAGAGGGATTGAAACTGATATCAGGGGGGGAAGAGAGTTCCAGAGCCTCCCAGGTGAAGTAAACAAAGGAGAGAGCGTCCTGGTTGACTCGTGCTAAATGGCCCATGACATCAGCCGCGTCACCTTCTTTGCCGAAGAGTCTGCAAGAAGAGGTTTCCTTACCGAAGAGTCTGCAAGAAGAGGCTTCCTTACCGAAGAGTCTGCAAGAAGAGGCTTCCTTACCGAAGAGTCTGCAAGATGAGGCTTCCTCACCGAAGAGTCTGCAAGAAGAGTCTGCAAGAAGAGGCTTCCTTACCGAAGAGTCTGCAAGATGAGGCTTCCTTACCGAAGAGTCTGCAAGAAGAGGCTTCCTTACCGAAGAGTCTGCAAGAAGAGGCTTCCTTACCGAAGAGTCTGCAAGAAGAGGCTTCCTTACCGAAGAGTCTGCAAGAAGAGGCTTCCTTACCGAAGAGTCTGCAAGAAGAGGCTTCCTTACCGAAGAGTCTGCAAGAAGAGGCTTCCTTACCGAAGAGTCTGCAAGAAGAGGCTTCCTTACCGAAGAGTCTGCAAGAAGAGGCTTCCTTACCGAAGAGTCTGCAAGAAGAGGCTTCCTTACCGAAGAGTCTGCAAGAAGAGGCTTCCTTACCGAAGAGTCTGCAAGAAGAGGCTTCCTTACCGAAGAGTCTGCAAGAAGAGGCTTCCTTACCGAAGAGTCTGCAAGAAGAGGCTTCCTTACCGAAGAGTCTGCAAGAAGAGGCTTCCTTACCGAAGAGTCTGCAAGAAGAGGCTTCCTTACCGAAGAGTCTGCAAGAAGAGGCTTCCTTACCGAAGAGTCTGCAAGAAGAGGCTTCCTTACCGAAGAGTCTGCAAGAAGAGGCTTCCTTACCGAAGAGTCTGCAAGAAGAGGCTTCCTTACCGAAGAGTCTGCAAGAAGAGGCTTCCTTACCGAAGAGTCTGCAAGAAGAGGCTTCCTTACCGAAGAGTCTGCAAGAAGAGGCTTCTTTGCCGAAGAGTCTGCAAGAAGAGGCTTCCTTACCGAAGAGTCTGCAAGAAGAGGCTTCCTTACCGAAGAGTCTGCAAGAAGAGGTTCCCGGCCTGGAACCAGAAGGAGAGTCTCCCCTGTATTACATCGGACGGAGCCCGGACCGGGGTTCCGTCGTCGAGGCATTATGTTATTCTGGGGTGCATGTGGACCTCCGGGCCAAATCTGGGAAAGATCCGATGAGAAATGGCGACGTTGTCCAAAAAAAACTAACTCAGACAAACAAACAAGCTTTCTCGTTCTCTTTCTCTATTTCTATTTTTCTTTCTCTTTCTCTCTCTCTTTCACTCTCAATTTTCTTTTTCCTTTCTTTCCCTTTCTCTTTCTATTTCTCTTTCTCATCCTCTTTCTCTTCCACTTCCTTTTCTTCTTTCTCTTCTTCTTTCCTCCTCTTCCTCTTTCTCTCTATTTCTCTTCCTCATCCTCTTTTTTTCAATTTTCTTTTCCCTTTCTCTTTCTCTTTCACTTCCTTTTCTTCTTTCTCTTTTACTCTCTTCCTCTTTCTCTTGCTCTTTCTCTTTCTCTTTGTATTTCTCTTCCTCATCCTCTTTCTCTTTCACCTCCTTTTCTTCTTTTCTTTTTCCTCTTCTTATCTCTTTCTCTTCCACTTCCTCTTTCTCTACCTCCTCCTATTCTTCCGATCTCTACTTTTCTTTATACACTTTCTTCTCCTCTTTCTTTTTTCACATCTTCATTTTTCACCTCCTCTTCCTCCTCTTTGTCTCATCTCCCAATCTTTATCTCTTCTTTCTCTCTCTCCTTCTTCGCTTCTTTTTTTCAACTTCTGTTCCCCTTTTCTTCTTCTTGTCCTCCTCTTACTCCTGTTCCTTCGATTCAGTACCCGTTCTTGGGGCAAACAAGAGTCAACGGGCAGGATCGTCAAGCTTCTTTCTCGAGGAGGAGGAGGAGGAAGAGGAAGATGAGGAGGAGGAACAGGAACAGGAAGAGGAAGAAGAGGAAGATGAGGAGAAGGTGGAGGAAGAAGAGGATCATGATAAGGAGGACGAAGAGGAAGAAGAGGAAGACAAACGCGTCCTCAGTCATCGTAAAGGAAGAACATAGCCTTCGAAATCACTGTTGAAAAGCCTGTCTTGATCCACATAGTTAAAAAAAAAATCACCCAACAAAACAAAGAAATTCCTTGCCAATTTAAAAGAAAATGCGTGTAACCAGAATAAATTCATCTAAGGGCGTCGGACTTTGAGCTGGGTGAGCTGTGCCACACTGCACTGTACCTGACTCGCTCATTACGTCGGGAGGACAGGCCTTCGTAGTCCTAAGTGTTGAGACAATAAGGGATTCTATGTGTGAGTGTGTACGTTTTGACATTGTTAACCCCCCCCCCCCCCCCCCCCCCCCACACACACACACACTCACCCCTTCTTGTGAGAAGAGCTGCAGACTTTGGACATACAATTACGCAATAAAGTTTTTATTCATTATTATTTTATTTAGTTTTTATTTATCATTTTATTTTTATTTTTTACTTATTATTTCATTTTTAGTTTTTATTTTTTATTTTATTTTAGTTTTTATTTATTATTTTAGTTTAGTTTTTATTTATTATTTTATTATTATTATTATGATTTTTTTTTCGCATCCGACCTAGATATGGACCAAAAGGTCTCCTGTCGGCATGCTCCGCCTTTGTAATCCTTTGTAATTTTTGTAATGAAGACCTACAAATCAAAGGCTGCAGTAACCCTCCCCCCCAAAAAAAAAAATTAAGATGAATGAAATGAAAATTAAATTGAGATAAAAAGTTTAAACACACACACCATACTTTGCATAAATGTAAGGTAAATCACATTTAGTAACTAAAAACTTTTTTCTACTCGCCCCATTGATTGAAGATACCATGCTGTTTTCTCTACTCTTCAAAACACTTGTCACCAGTGCCATCTTTCGTTAATGACATATATCAACGAATTATTGATCATGGCAGACTCAACACAAGTGGACTATTTCTTGGAAAGTGATAATGAATTTTTTTCTAATTTGATAGAAACCAACTGGTCAAAATCGGTTGATCTCACCGGTGATAAAACTTGAGGATCGGGAGGCCTGAGTCGCGAGGGCATATTGTGTCTGACCTCACATGCAGTGACATTAGCGATGGAAGTTGCTCCGGTTCAGACTCTGAGCATGGTGATGGCGACGACCAAAACAAAGGGGGGGGGGGGGAATGATGCCTTGTTGGCCAAATGGACGCACAGGATGCACACCACT
>NC_134806.1:16744477-16784477 GCF_046742065.1 Oratosquilla oratoria
TATGATAACAGAAGAGGCATCACCTTGAGTACAAGCAACAACGACTGCAACAACACTGTAGGAGAGAGGGCAAACGCAGAGTATGGGATCCAATATATTTGACGTTTCGCCCAGCAGGCATTCGAACCAAGTACTACGGGCACCACAATGCTAGCAGTTCAGCGCTCTAACAAATGTGTGTGTGTGTGTGTGTGTGTGTGTGTGTGTGTGGGGGGGTGCGTGTGTGTGTGTGTGTGTGTGTGTGTGTGTGTGTGTGTGTGTGTGTGTGTGTGTGTGTGTGTGTGTGTGTGTGTGTGTGTGTGTGTGTGTGTGTGTGTGTGTGTGTGTGTGCGTGCTCGTGCGTGAAATCGTACTCCTCATCTCGTGTGCCTCCTTCCTTTGGCAATGAGGAAACAAAGGTGAAAGAAGTTTTACACAATGTCTAAGAGCTTGCCCTCCTCCGACCAAGTAAAGTTCTGTCCAAGATTGTGCTGCCCAGATTAGTACGAGTAATGCCTCTGGCCGAACCCATCATGCCAGAGAACCAGTGAACAGAGGCCCCCTTTGGATAGTACTTACAAAATTTGGTGTCCCTCCCAAGTTCCTGTCTGTAGTGAAAAGCCTTGATGATAACATACATTTTATTTGTTATTTACATTATTATAGTTTTTATTTATTCATTTGTTATTATTATGATTTTTTCGTATCCGACTTAGATATGGACCAAAAGGTCTCCTATCTGCATGCTCCGCCTTTGTAATCCTTTGTAATCTTTGCAACAGTGAGAGCAGGGGGAGATAGATCCCCTTTATTCCCTGTACATGTTGGAGTCCAGCAAGATTGCCCTTGCCCCTGATATATCTAACATTTATCTAAGAGCATTTACAATACTTAGACATCACTCCACAACACCAACCAAAGGCGTTACCATCCAATACAGACTCACTCACTCACTGACCCCTCACCGCTAGCACCAAATGCCTCCAGACTCTACGGTCCTGTGCCACTGTCATCCAATCCTGGACATCTGCTCCAGCCCTTTCCAGGTCCTCCCTCACGTTGTCCGATACAGACTCGATGGAAGTTTATTCAACCTAAGGCGGCTACGGGCATAAACTTCCCTATATAACATCCTGGAGCTCCGGTAAGCAGATGATTGCGCACACACACACTGGAAGACCTTCAGAAGAGCCTCACAAACATAAAGATAAACATAAACAAGACTGAAATAATCTCTCAGAGAATTGACAACGAACTAAACTCGGAGTCAAGCAAGTTAACAGTTTCTACTATGTAGGCAGCAGCATTATAGACAAAAATAACCTGGACGAAGGAATTTAGGCATGCATGAATAAATCCTCATTAGCTTTCGGAAGAATTTGCACGCGTGTAGTTAGTAACGAGAACATCAAAGCTCAAAATTTGCTGTATATACAGAAGTGGGCTTATCGACTTTGTTGTATGATTCAGGAAACGTGGACTCCATATCGTCGTCACATAAGAACATCCTGGAGCATTTCACATAAGCTGCCTTCAGAAGATACTGAATGTAAAGCGATGTTTGGCGAACAAGCTGTTAGAATGGACTGGTCATATCATCTGGATGCCAGAACACAAGACTCCCGCGACAAAGACTGCACGGCCATCTCCCAGCAGCACCTCGCAGATCAAGGACCCACAAGAAGAGGCGCAAGGATAAAAAAAAAAAAAAAAAAAAAAAAAAATACATCATAAAACCAGAAGAGCTGGAGACCTCTGCTCCCCATCGACGAGCTCGAAACTCTTTTGGTAAGGATGGTATACAGCACCTTGAGAGCCCAGAGAAGAGCAGAGCCCAGACAACGACGTCACAAGATCTGCAGATCAAGGACTGGTCTATATAGCCACACGAGATGGTATCATTATCTTCATCACAGAACAAAACAGAAGTCGTTTTCGACCAAGTGAAGGACAGCAGTATACTAACGTGCGTGCGTGTGTGTGTGTGTGTGTGTGTGTGTGTGTGTGTGTGTGTGTGTGTGTGTGTGTGTGTGTGTGTGTGTGTGTGTGTGTGTGTGTGTGTATTTACCTAGTTGTGTTTACCTAGTTGTATTTTGCGGGAAGAATAGCTATGCTCGTGATGTCCCGCCTTTGTATCTCGCAGTGTCTAGTTTACTCTTAAACTCATGAATGGTTTTTGCACATACTATTTTTACGTCCAGTTTATTCCAAGTGTCCACTACTCTATGTGCGTGTGTGTATGTGCGTGCGTGTGTGTGTGTGTATTCACCTTGGTCTTTGGATCACGTGTTGGACTCGTGATCGACAGCTATTTCCCTCCCGGAAGAGAGCTCAGAGCTCGTATGACCGATCTATGGGTAATGCTATGACCTTTCACACACACACACCCAACTCCCGCCCACGAGAGTCAGAGTAACGACCCGAAGCGCAGCGATACCGAAATAATTTCGGCCCTGGGCAGGATTCGAACCAGGTACTGCGAGCACCACCGTACTTCCTAATCCAGTGCTCTACCAACCGCGCCACCGATTCGTGTGTGTGTGTGTGTGTGTGTGTGTGTGTGTGTGTGTGTGTGTGTGTGTGTGTGTGTGTGTGTGTGTGTGTGTGTGTGTGTGTGTGTGTGTGCGCGTGCCTCCTCCTTCCTTGCCAGGGATGTTCTTTGGCATTGAGGAAACAAAGGTGAAAGAAGTTTTACACAATGTCTAAGAGTTTGCCCTCCTCCGACCAACTGTCTCAGTGATTGACTGGTCGACACTCTATCCCCTACTCTATCGAGAGCGTCAACTTTGCGTGTCTGGGGGATGGGGGGGCGCTCTGGGGCGGTCCTGGGGCGGCTCTGGGGTAGAAGGGCCGTTTCTGGGTGCCCTACAGGTTATCTGGTCGCATTTTTCAGATCGAGATTGGACATATGTCGTTTTGTTTTGTTGCATGAATGTGACAAAATTTTCATACTAAATCAAGTGTATTGACTTTTTCTTTGTTTTCCACTATTTTTTTTCTTTTCTTTATTGTTTTATTGTCTCAGTTTTTCCTCTTCCTCTTTGTTTTGTTCTTTTTATTCTTTATTCGACGACGGCGACGACGACGACGGCAACGGAAACGGTGACATCGTGTCCGTGGCAAGGTTACTAGATCCGTCCTCTTTTTTTTTTTTCTTTTTCTTTTTAAGAAATCACATCCTTTTTCGGAACCCAATATCCTTTTTCACGTTCTCTTTTAGAGAGAGAGAGAGAGAGAGAGAGAGAGAGAGAGAGAGAGAGAGAGAGAGAGAGAGAGAGAGAGAGAGAGAGAGAGAGAGAGAGAGAGAGAGAGAGAGAGAGAGAGAACGAGAGAAAGAACGAGAGAAAGAGAGAGAGAGAGAGAGAGAGAGAGAGAGAGAGAGAGAGAGAGAGAGAGAGAGAGAAAGAACGAGAGAAAGGGAGAGAGAGAGAGAGAGAGAGAGAGAACGAGAGAAAGAGAAAGAGAGAGAGAGAGAGAGAGAGAGAGAGAGAGAGAGAGAGAGAGAGAGAGAGAGAGAGAGAGAGAGAGAGAGGACGGGAGTTCGCTTAATGAAATGTTTCTATTGAATACTAAATATTTAAACCAACATTAAATGGTAAATGTACCATTCAAAATAATTTTAGATAAAATTGTGATCGAATTACCCATGTTTGAGTCCCAATATTATTTTTTCATATTTTTTTTCCACCTGTGTCCTATTTTTGCAAAACCGAATCTACTCTTGCTCATCCTGAATACAAAGTACTCTGTCAGTTACAACAGGTGAAAAAGGACAATCCTATTTGAAGGGACAAAAACGAGTAATTCGTACTTAATTGTGCTTAAATGACTTCATAATGTACAGTATATATATATATACATATATATATATATATATATATATATATATATATATATATATGTATATATATACATATATATATATATATATATATATATATATATATGTGTGTGTGTGTGTGTGTGTGTGTGTGTGTGTGTGTGTGTGTGTGTGTGTGTGTGTGTGTGTGTGTGTGTGTGTGTGTGTGTGTGTGTGTGTGTGTGTGGTAGATATTCAATAGACTATCTCTCTGTCTCCCTATCCCCCCCCTCTCTCTCTCTGTCTCTCTGCCTATCTACTGATCTACAAAGAAACTTAGTGTTTATGTGATACAGTGTAGCAACCCAATGTCCTAAAGATAAATAAATAAACAATGATAATAATGATGAGAAAAAGGACATCGTAAAGAAGTACAACACTTGAAACCCTCACTGGGTTCCTCTCCTCTTTCCTCCACCACTGCTCGGGTCAGAAAAAAAAAAAAAAAAAAAAAAAAAATCCTCCGCCTCTACTTAGTGGTACTCCTTACTCAGCATGAACATTCGGCAGCAGCATCAGCATCATGAGTCGTCAGCAAATAAGATAAGTCAGCAGCCAATTAGCCGGTCCGTGGGGATCCGTCTGCAGAGCCCTGGCCGCCTCGCGGGAATATTTGTCGGTCGCCGGACAAATTGGATTGCCGGACCGCCGGCGCTGCTGGGTCCCCCCCCCCATCCCCCCCACATCCCCCATCCCCCTCTCTCCAACTCCTCCCCCCCCCTTCCCCGCCCCATACTCCTGACTAACGCCGATGGCGAATCAACCATCAGGAGAGAGATAGACATAGATAGATAGAGAAAGAAAGAGAAGCAAAGTGAAGGATGGAGATATATACTACATATATATATATATATATATATATATATATATATATATATATATATATATATATATATATATATATATATATATACACATATTTACATACCTATAGATATATAATAAATATATATATATATATATATATATATATATATATATACATACACATCTATATACGGTATAGATATATACATATGTGTATATATATATATATATATATATATATATATATATATATATATATTGGGAAAACAGGTCGTGGATTAGAAAAAAGGTTATACGAACACAAAAATGATGTAAGAACCCACAGGCTTTCTAATTCTATAGTAAGGCACATAGATACACATGACCACCTTCCGGCCTGGGACAATACAATTGTAATAAATAAAGGTTCAACGAAGAAATTAAGAAAAAGCAATGGAAGCAGATTATATTAATGCTAATAATGTCAACCATAGAAAAGGTTTTATTTGCTTGGCAAGAACTACAAGTTTATTGGTAGTCGAAGAAAACAAACGGACAAATGTTCCGAGCACGACGACCTTTCCTAGGCACCCTGTGAGGTGACATGCCTGTGTATAAGATGTCCATGTTGTACTTAATTGTTAAGCTTTGTGATCAAGACCCTAAGGGTCGGAACGTTAAGGCAGTAAAACTCTTCCATTATTCCTCGTATACTTCCTCCGCCTTCAGTATTACAATGGGAACTCCTCCCTCCTATTCCGTCTGTCGCCAGGTGATTTTATTACGTCTTTCCTGGTACCTCTCTTCCTTCCATCATTCCTCTCTTTGCTCTTCATTATTTCTCTCTAACTCGAGTGTGCACTGTTGGCGGACTCGGAGGCGTCCTGGTCTCACGCTCACTTGTGTTCGAATCCCGCACTCCTCTCCGATTCTTAGTAAAAACTGTTACTTCCTCCAATCGTCTAAATACAAAGATGGCGGCTTCGGACGAGGTAGGTACTCAGCGCCTTCGGGCGTAGTCGGGCTCCTCGCTTCTTCTCCAACTCTCCCTCTCGCCGCAAATATTGGTCTTGTTTCTTATCAGTTCTGGCTTCACTCTGCCTCCACGTTTTCCTGGTTCGAAGCCTCTTCCCTCAGTCCCATCAGAGTAGATGTGTGTATGGATGTGCACATATGTTTGTGTATATGTACATGTATCAAATAATTCCGACAATTGTCCACGGATTCGAACTCGAGACTTGCGCGTGGCATGTCGTAGCTCTACCAACTACGCTACTGAGACTATAAGATTCTTCAACCTCGGGGCTAATCTAACTCCCGCAGGATTTGAGTCGACTGCTAACTGTCGTCCTAATCTCAATTTTACGAAGAACCAAGCCCACTTGTAGCCAGTGGTTAACCTGGTACGTATCCTTGATAGACTTTCGTCGTTGTAATACCAGAACAGAATCGCCAATAATACGTACCAGGTTAACCACTAGCTACAAGTGGGCTTGGTTCTTTGTGAAATTGAGATTAGGGCGGCAGTTAGCAGCCGACTCAAATCCTGCGGGAGTTAGATTAACCCCGAGGTTGCAGAATCTTATAGTCTCAGTAGCGTAGTTGGTAGAGCTACGGCATGCCACGCGTAAGTCTCGGGTTCGAATCCGGGGACAACTGTCGGAATTATTTGATTGACATCGTCGTCATTGGCGATTCTATTCATGTATATGTACATGTACATGTACATATATATGTATTGGTGTTTCCTTGTGTTACTCATGAGGAAAAGAAAGACTCAGAGATGGAAAGAACTTCTCCTCCTCTTACTGCCCTCCTCCTTCTCCTCTTCCCTTCTCCCTACTGCCTACTCCTCCCTCCTCTCTCCTCCTTCCTCCCTCCTCTTGATGCCTCTAGACCTCCGGACGCGCCTGGACGCTCCCGGACGCCGTGGCGCGTTCACGCTCGGCTGCTGGGGGGGGGGGGTCCTCTGCCCCGGCGTGCCGGCAGCAGCAGCGGCGGTTCCTCGCCCAGAAATCCGGCCTCATTAAACAGCCGGAAATTCTAAGGAGACGGAATCTTGTCCGTTATGCTCAGGGAGGGGAGGGGACCATGGAAAGGTTTAAAGGAGGCTGAAATGGGGCTGAAAGGAGTTGAAGGGGGTCCTGAAGGTGGCTGTAAGTGGCTGTATGGGACTGAAGTTGATATGAAAAATGCCCTACAAGACTATAGATTTGCCCCGACACAGAGCCCCCCGCAGCTTTCTTGCCTCAGTCTCAATATGATGATAAATTTCTCAGTTCCCACACTCCTCTGCCGCATGACCCAATCCACGGTTCCTATCCCCTCAAAAGTCTTCCCAATCCACCCCAGAAGTAACTCACTTTATAGACTTTCTTCAGGCGAAGACCAGATGATTTTATTCATTTTGGGTGGGGTTCAGCTTGGGTTTATGGGGGTCGGGCTCCCCTTCAGTCTAAATAAAATCTATATTAAGTACGGCTTCATGTTGAAAGGAGATTGTTGATGCTATGTTTTAGTACACCTTTATTCTCTTCCACTCACAACCTCATCAATCCATCACCTAATAACAGCATCTAGAGCTGTCTAGTCATCCCTCCAATCATTCCACAGTCCATCCCTAAACTCTTACGCCCACCCCATCCATCAATTTTTGCCTTAACCCAAACACTTGACCTTTTCTTAAACTCCTTCATTACGGCGGCGACGTCTCCCCCTTCCCTCCTCGCCTGAATAAGATATCCATGGGGTTAACCATAATAAAATCACCAAAGTACTCCATCATATCAAAGTGGTCAACCCCTCACTTACCTAACTCTCTCTCAAACTCCCTCCACCTAACCCGCCCACCAACTCTCCCTCCACCTCTCCTTCTAATCTCAACTTCGCTAGCTACGTCTCCCCTCCCCCAAATCCACTTTTTACTCTATATACTTCGCCCCCACATTTTCTTTCCTCCCATTCATTCATTCCTGGGGACTTACACGATGTTGCAGATTTACTTCCTACCTCTACCTTCCCCTCCCCCCTTTTTTCCTTCAGTCGTTCTTCCCCCTATTCCCCCCCTTCCCGTTTCCCCCCTAAATCATTCCTGGGGGGCTTACTGGGGACTCCATATCTGTCCTCTACCCCTTTCTCCTCTCCTTCCCTTTTTCTACAGCACCCCCCCTCATTTCCCCCCCCACCCCTACTCCCACCCCCTCAATCATTCCTTGGGTCTTACAGGGGGACTAAAACTTTGCGTGAGACGAAGGTAAATTAATTATAAACTTTTGCCAATGCAGCTTTTACCAAATTAAAAAGTTACTTGGTTGATATGATTTCATTAGTCGTCTGTGACGGATGGAGGGTAATTAAGCTAGTGTTGTCGAGACGCAGGAGAGGGGGGAAGGGGGGAGGGAGGGAGGGAGGGGGGGAGGGGAATGGGTGGCGAGGAAGAGAGGGATAAAAGAGGGGGGAGGAATATGTGGGGTGTCACGCCTGGTTTAGTGTTCCTTAGGTGGCCGTGGGGTTGCCACTAAATAGGTGTTGGTTATGGGGTTGGGAAGATGGGCGAATGTGGAGGAGGAAGGATGGTGATTGGGGGCAATGCAGAGAGAGTGTGTAGGGAAGGGTAGCGGTGTTTTAGGACAAGAGAAGTGTAAAGGGATGGAGTAGGAAGAGAGAAGGATAGTATGAGGGAAGCTGGAAGAGTTGAATTTGGGTGAGGGGAATGGTCGTGGGAGGAGGAGTTGGGGTAGACGTAAGGGAGGGTGGAGAAGTGGAGTGATGGTGGAGTATGTGGTATAGGAAATGTGGTATCAGACTTCCGTAGGAAGAGCTGCATGGAGGAGATGTCTGCCCGCCAGGAGGGTCTTCTGGGGGACATCGACGGTGAGAACCTTCTGGTGAGGGATCTCATGTTCTTCTAGTTCTCTTTTGCGATTTTGGAAATCTTGAAGACCTTGAAGCCCCCTTCCATGCCGGATGGTATTTCTCCTTTCTTCCGGCTACCGCCAAGCTATTCTATTCAGCTCTGTGCGACACCTCTGGAATCCTGGAACCTCGTGTCTTGGGAGACTCTAGATTCCTGGATTTTTTCTCTTCCGGAGCACCAGGAGGCACATGGTCTTGAGAACCATCGAGCCTCAGGAACCTTCAGGTTTTTGGGAGCCAATTGTGTTTTTTTAACTACACAATTGTTTATTTGAGAGGGAGTTGGCAAGAACAAAATCCTTACATGTCACAATTTCGTTCCAATAAGCAGTATAGGGTTGATTGAGGTAATCGAAGTGTCTGTTTTGTCCTTCACCTCACAGGTGGTTCCTCGAAACTTCTTGTGGGTCTCGATAGGGGTCCTCGGAAGCTTCCAAAGGGGGGGTACGAGTCGTCATAGACCAAAAACTACTGTTAAGTGGTGGATACCAGATTTCATTTAGTACTGGAGTGACCCCCAGGAACTGAGAAAGAGCATTCTACATGCAAAAAAAGACCTGATAAGACAATACAGGAACCACTGGTAGCACAAGCTGTGTACGGTTGCGAGATGCTAGCTAGGACCTTCAATGTGACAAATTCATCACAGTGCGTAGATAAAGGTTGAACCTTTGGCTACCTACCTCAAATTCTGTGTTTATTTTGTTCATCGCAATGCAATTTTATCCAGCGAAGGGGGAAGCTTCAGGAAGCTGTGGGGTTGAGAGGATCTATGGATGTCGGAAGCTTTGTATTTCGGTTGCGTCTTTTGAGCGATCTCGATCATTTGATCCTTTTGCTTCTTGGAAGAAAGACCTCGTCCTCTTTAAGAATTTTATCCTGAAGACTAACACCAGATAACTCCATTCAGCTTTGAGGAACCACCAAACAAAAACTGATCAAAACTCACTTTCGTGGCTTATGAGTCGAAAGACTCATGATGACCTCCAAATCTTAATGAATTTTCGAACTCCTCCCAAGTCTCTGATGTCCTTCGGCTAGAAAGAGTCTTCTGAACGTCAACAGATCTTAGGGCTTGCTGGTGGTTTTCGAAATCTTTAAGATAACTTTAGAATATGTATATTTTCAAGAAAACGTTTTGGAAATTGAGAGCGTCTTGCACATCTAGAAAATTCCCCGAACTTGGAAGGTTTGTGGTTCTGGAAGTCTTTGTGTTTTTGGAACGCAGATATCTTTCTAAGACCTTGAGTGTCTTTCAAATATCGTCGTTTCCCCCTCGAGCACAAGGGGCAAAGGTGGTCAGTAGCCACTGGCATCGGCTTTGGTTTCCAGGTCGTGTGATGTGAGCGCGGAACCAGCGCGCCACAGCGGCTCCTACACACACACCAGGCGATCTTATTCCGTTGGGTAGTGGTCGACTAGAAGCAGCCCACTCGCTTAAAACTCCTTTTGGTCCCAAGCGTGCTCGGGTGGCGCTCTCTCAGCTGAATCAAATCGTCCGGTCTTTAGCTAGAATGAAATATCAAACGTAACCTTTTTCGTAGTGAGGGAGGAGTTCACCAAAATTACCTGAATCCTTTAAAACGATGAAGAGTCTCCGCGTCGCCATATATTTTATTTAGGTTAAGACCAAACAACTTCATTCAGCTTGGGGGGAACGTCCCAAACGTCATACGGTTCTATTCAGCGAAGAACCGAACCGGGTTCTCTATAACCAATCAAATTGTGCAATAATTTGTATTGCGCAATGTTGTTGATAATGTAAAGATGGTGCTGAAGAGCCCTGTAGGATGGAGGAATACTCTGATCGTGTAAAGGCAGCTTGATAACATTTCTGTTACTTTCGCATATCAAGGGTGTGGTGGTGGTGGTGGTGGTGGTAGTTGTGGTGGTGGTGATGGCTGTCGTAGTGGTGATGGTGTGAGTGTGGGGAGAGGAAGATTAACACAGAGACTTGGCCCCACTCGCTACTTCTACATCCTTACCCACTCCGGGCAAGCTTCTAGGTAGACACCCAAACGGTTTCCAAATAGTTACAATGCACTGGACAACCAAAGGCACAAGAGCCCGAGTTCGATCCCCAGCGGCCACCAGTGATTGCTGCTCGCCCTGGCTGCCCCACGGGTCAGGGCATAGCGAAGCGACTCTGACCGGAACTTGACGTGGTAGGTCAGAGCGATATGACCCGCGACCCTCAATGAATAAAATCGTCTGTTCCAGTTAACCAGAACCAAGACTAAGAAGAGCGTCTCAGTCTATGGGTCGCCCTCGAAGTGAAGGAAATCGTCAGACGCTACATACCAAGGCTTTTTCCCCCTTACAAGGGGGGTAGCCAAAAAGGAAAAGGCATAAAATCATTCCCACCCATTCCATCCCTGAATACACTCCACACCCCTCCACCCTCCCTCTTATCTTAGCACCTCCTGGATGACGGGTCATCCCTGCACCTTGTCCACTGCCCTGGGTCAGAGCAGTGTCGTCAGACACAGCAAGGCCACTTCATTAAATCGGCGACCCTCCCTCTCCGTCCCCCCACTCAATAAAAGGAGAAGACGGGGAGAAATCCCTTTGGGCTGCGTCAAATTTTGCTCACACATACTACCTCAGACGCTACAAAGAACAAAATATATAAAGGGAGAACCTCACACGTGACACTCAGCCATCTGCAACCTGCAACCTGCAACCTACTCTGCAACCTTTGGCGCATCCATGTCTACAATTTTCTGTGCAACCTGCTAAAATTCCTCAACAGCCTGTGACACAACCTCTCCTAGAACCTATGCTCCAACTGTTTCTGCAAAATACAAAGCAACCTGACCCGCAACCTGTGACGTGAGCTCGACAGTACAACCTGCTACGCAACCCGTCTCTGCAACAGGCGGTGCAACCACCTCTGCCACCTGCCATGCAACTTTCTCTACTGAATGCGGCGGCGCCATCTGGCCGCTTGCAACCTGTTGTGCAACATTCTCTGCAACCTGACGTACAGCTTGTTCCACCACCTGAGAGGGGGCTTCCTGCCATCCAAAACGATCGATTAAACCGTCACATTGGATTAAACTGCCACAACGGTAACCATCTCGATCTAACCTAATCTAGAGTTAACTATCTCGGTCAATGATCTCATTAACTCTTCCAGACCCGGCGTGACGAGATTTGGACAGATGTATTATCAGGCATTATGTAATGACATGTTATAATACCAGATTGTAGTATAATATATCGTATTATATTGTATTACATTATGTTGCATTGTATTATATTGTAATATATTATATCATATCATATTATATTATATTATATATCATATCATACTAATATTATATTATATCATATCATATCACATTACATTATATTACATTATTGTATTATATTATATTATATTATATTATATATATTATATTATATTATATCATATCATATCACATTACATTATATTACATTATTGTATTATATTATATTATATTATATTAAAGTATATTATTATTTAATATTATATTATATAACATTACATTATGTTATATAATATTACATTATATAATATTATATTCCATTATACTATATTATATCATATTATGTTATATTATATTATATTACATATTATATCATATCATATTATATTATATTATATCACATTATATTATATTATATTACACTATGTTATGTTATATCATATATTATATTACATCAAATTATATCATATTATATCATATTATATATTATATTATATTATGTTGCATCATATTACAGTTACTCATGTTATATTATATTACATTATATTATATTATATTAATATTATATCATATTATAATACAGTATTATATTATATCATATCATATTATATTATATTATATTATATATTATATCATATTATATTATATTATATTATATTGCAGTACATTATATTGTATTATGATATATTATATTATATTATGTTATATCATACCATATTATGTTATATTATATCATATTATAATATATCATATTATGTTATATATTATTATATCATTATATATCAAAATATGTTATGCTATATCATATCATATAGTATAATACCATATTATATCATAATATATATCATATTATATCATATATAATTTATTATAATATATATCACATTATATTCTATTCTATATTATTCTATTGTATTATATCTTATCACATCATATTATACAATACTATATTATATAGAATTGGATTTTAATGTACTATACTATATTGTATTACATCATATTATATTACAGTATATCAAATTATATCAAATTATATTGTATTACATTACATTATATTATATTATATATGTCACATTATATTATATTATATCATATTATATTATATCACAATATATTATATTATATTATATGACATTATATTATGTTATATTATATTGTATTATATTATACTATATTCTGTTATGTCATATTATATCATGTATATTACGTTGTATTTATCATATTATCTTATTAGATTACTTATTAAATGTAGCAATTCATGTAATATATTTTCCTTTGATAGAATAATATAGAGAATCGTGAGCAACAACCATTGGAGGCACACACAAGGCGAGAACGAAAGCGTCTCGTGATTTGTGCCACGATTGTACCGTCCACGATTACGTCAGATCGGTGACGATAACTTACAAGTTACTCTAAAACCGCTTGTGAGAAATGCAGTAACACATTTGTAAATCACAACCAACACCACAGTCGGACGAAATAAAGAGTTGAGTAAGCGAAACTATATATTTCAATTGCTGAAGAGGATTACAGTTAGCAATCGAAATATATAGTTTCGCTTACTCAATTCTTTCTTTCGTCCGACTGTGGGTTAGTTGTAAGTTACTCTAAGTTACAACAGGAACCGAACAAGTAACGCTGGGCTTAATTCATCCGGTACAATCTGTCACAACTCTTTCTTCAAGTTCATTTAGAGGTCATTCCTACCGCTGAATAAACATGCTTGTTAAGAATAAAGAAAAAAAAACCGTCAGATATTATTAGCAATGCGCGGTGAAGGCAACAAATGAACAGGAAGTTCGAGCGAGAAGCTGAGAAATCTCCTTGGTGAATAAGATCGTCTACCACTTCCCGAAACAAAAGATTCTGCAAGAGACTTTCTGGGGCCTAACGGTGCGGCTTCAGGTTGGAAAGCGGAGTTTCTGAGAGAAAGACCATTCATTCGTTTACTTTTATTTCAAATATTACTCAAAGATTGCTTCAAAACATCGGTGGCATTTTTATTACAGGACTCGAATTATGAGGTAAGAATATTTTAGAAGTACCTGCGCGGCGAGAGAAAGAGGTAGAAGTTGAAATAGATCGAGTTGAAGGAATCGGAAGCGGAGACGACTGAGATCGCAGCTCGCAGACACTTGACTCCACCGAGCGCTGATGTCATGTCGCTACTGATCGATCACGAGCCGCTGGCCCCGCCCCCTTGCCTCCCAAGCCCCTCCCACCGACCAATCAGAACCGTGTTTAGCGAAATATTGATTACCGCGGACCAATCAAGACGCACTTGTTTGACTAAAGTTTTGGCCTCTCCAGTCACCATTTTCCAAATATTGTTGGCGAGAGCGGCGGTGGGCCAAAATCACATTTTCGTTGGCACTGGACGGCGAGTCTGAAGCTTAAAAAAAAATACGTCCCGAAGTATTGAAGGGAGGAGGGAGAGCGAAAATGGCTATGGCAGGCTGAAACTCGACGTCAGCTGACAACCTGAGAGGGAGAGGCTAACGCCGCACAGCCACCACAGCCGCCAGAGCCCCCTCGAACGCCGCCAAAGCCGCCCACAGCCGCCGACGTGCACCCAAGCCTACTTGACGCCCGGGTGGAAGGTTTCGGACGCAGCAACCTCCTCTCCCGGAGATTGACGTCAAGGAAACAACTCACGATGGCTAAGGAAGAGGCCGTGGAGGGGGAGGGGGAGGGGGAAGGAAGTGGGGGTTCTGGGGGAGCGAGAGGGAGAGGGGGGGATGGTTGGGGAGCGAGCAGGTTCGGCTAAGGGGGGGGGGAGGTGACCGTGAGTGAGTGAAGTGTGTGGGCATTGGTGGTGATAGAAGACGGAGAGAGAGAGAGAAAAAGACATGGATGAAGGCATTGATTGGAGAGAGATAGAGAGAGGAAGAGGGAATAGGAGGGGAGGAAAAGAGAGGAGTGTGGGTGAGGGGGGGGGGCTGAAATAGAATGCCACGGAGTTGAATGAGACATCTTGTCGGCAGCCGAAATAGAAGCGAAGAAGGCCAATTCGTCAATCAAAGCAAGTTTAACCTCATCGGGAAAGGTTTGGGAACTAGAAATTTTAAGGGACCCTTAGGAGGGGATTCCCGCAAATGCTCCCAAAATTAAGATCTTCTTTGGACCCACATCTGACTTTAGATCTAAGAGTCCAACCCTTCTTTGGACCCACATTTGGCTTTAGATCTAAGAGTCCAACCCTTCTTTGGGCCCACATTTGGCTTTAGATCTAAGATTCCAACCCTTCTTTGGACCCACATTTGGCTTTAGATCTAAGAGTCCAACCCTTCTTTGGCCCCACATTTGGCTTTAGATCTAAGAGTCCAACCCTTCTTTGGAACCACATTTGGCTTTAGATCTAGGAGTCCAACCCTTCTTTGGACCCACATTTGGCTTTAGATCTAAGAGTCCAACCCTTCCTTGGACCCACATTTGGCTTTAGATCTAAGAGTCCAACCCTTCTTTGGGCCCACATTTGGCTTTAGATCTAAGATTCCAACCCTTCTTTGGACCCACATTTGGCTTTAGATCTAAGAGTCCAACCCTTCTTTGGCCCCACATTTGGCTTTAGATCTAAGAGTCCAACCCTTCCTTGGACCCACATTTGGCTTTAGATCTAAGAGTCCAACCCTTCTTTGGACCCACATTTGGCTTTAGATCTAAGAGTCCAACCCTTCATCGGACCCACATTTGGCTTTAGATCTAAGAGTCCAACCCTTCTTTGGACCCACATTTGGCTTTAGATCTAAGAGTCCAACCCTACTTTGGACCCACATTTGGCTTTAGATCTAAGAGTCCGACCCTTCCTTGGACCCACATTTGGCTTTAGATCTAAGAGTCCGACCCTTCCTTGGACCCACATTTGGCTTTAGATCTAAGATTCCGACCTTTCTTTGGACCCACATCTGACTTTAGATCTAAGAGTCCAACCCTTCTTTGGACCCACATCTGACTTTAGATCTAAGAGTCCAACCCTTCTTTGGACCCACATTTGGCTTTAGATCTAAGAGTCCAACCCTTCTTTGGGCCCACATTTGGCTTTAGATCTAAGATTCCAACCCTTCTTTGGACCCACATTTGGCTTTAGATCTAAGAGTCCAACCCTTCTTTGGCCCCACATTTGCCTTTACATCTAAGAGTCCGACCCTTCTTTGGACCCACATTTGCTTTAGATCTAAGAGTCCAACCCTTCTTTGGACCCACATTTGGCTTTAGATCTAAGAGTCCAACCCTTCTTTGGGCCCACATTTGGCTTTAGATCTAAGATTCCAACCCTTCTTTGGACCCACATTTGGCTTTAGATCTAAGAGTCCAACCCTTCTTTGGCCCCACATTTGGCTTTAGATCTAAGAGTCCAACCCTTCCTTGGACCCCCAAAACGAAATCTTGCTTTTGGACCCCTAAACCTAAAATTTTCTTTAGACTCTAAATCTAAGATTTTGAGCTTTTTGGACTCTTTGAGAGTCCTGGTTTGAGCGCCCGAAGACAATGGGAGCGACCCTCAGGAGGGACGCCTCTGAGGAGAGCCTCTGTGTGAGCGCGCGAGGCCGAGAGAGGGAGTAGCAGTAGTAGCACAGGTGCACGAGACCCGAAAGAAACAGGCGGGAAGAAAACGGAGAGTAGCTCAAGAAGAAAATGAAGCGTTAGGAGTAGGAAGAGCACGAAAACACGAAAACAAACACACACAGACACACACACACACACGTACATATGTAAGGTGTATTTGTACACATGTGAGTGCATACTTATCTGTGTGTTTGTGTGTGTGTGCGATCGTATGTGTGCGTATGTGTATGTGTGTTTGTGTGTGTGCGTGCTTGTCCATGTATATATATATATATATATATATATATATATATATATATATATATATATTTTTATTATTATATATATATATGTGTGTGTGTGTGTGTGTGTGTGTGTGTGTGTGTGTGTGTGTGTGTGTGTGTGTGTGTGTGTGTGTGTGTGTGTGTGTGTGTGTGTGTGCGTGTGTATGTGTGTATGTGTGTGTGTATTCGCCTTGGTCTTTGGATCACGTGTTGGACTCGTGATCGACAGCTATTTCCCTACCGGAAGAGAGCTCAGAGCTCGTATGACCGATCTATGGGTAGTGCTATAACACACCCAACTCCCCGCCCACGAGAGTCCGAGTAACGACCCGAAGCGCAGCGATACCGAAATAATTTCGGCCCTGGGCAGGATTCGAACCAGGTGCTGACAGGCCAGTACTCTATCAACCGCGCCACCGAGTTGATACATACGTATGTGTATATATATATATATATATATATATATATATATATATATATATATATATATATATATATATATATATATATATATATATATATATATATATATATATACATGATGTTTGAAAGAATGACAAATAAGTGGAAAAGGTGGTAAGGAAACTTAGGTTGATCCAAGAACACTAATGTAATCTAACGTTTCGACTTTATGTCTTTTTCATAGTAATACAGAACATCGTACCCTTATAGTGCATCATCTTGCCGGACGTCTTACAATGCTGCGCGCTGATTGGTCCGCGCTTTTGTTCTGTATTACTTTGTTACTCTGAAGAAGACATAAAGTCGAAACGTTAGATTACATTAGTGTTCCCGGTTCAACCTGAGTTTCTTACCACTTTTTCCATTTACTTTAAATGACTTACAGAAATAAATGTATATTTGCTAGGTTAATGTGCATAATCATCTAAATTATCAGTAGAGAATCCATGTACCTTTCGTCTAAAAATTATCATTTGTATATATATATATGTATATACGTATATATATATATATATGCATATATATATATATATGTATATATATATACATATATATGTATATGTATATATATATATATATACATATATATATATATATATATTTATATATATATATACATACATATATATATATACATATATATACACATATATATATATATATGTGAAGGATTTATTTAGATTCAAGTTAATAATTGAAATGTATGAATGTAAATAATATGACTGTAGACACAATTGATACACTGTATAGTCTAAATAAAATGTACATTTTTAATTTCCTTATTTTGATTTATTTAATTCTTTACTGACCTAGTGAAGACTAGAAAATATCATATAAGATTTCTATGTAGAATTCTTGTGCTCAGAGTAGAAAATTTAGATAAAATTATACAGTTCAATTACTTCTTTACATAAGATTTCCTCATTCTCTTGATTTCTCTGACTACGCTGGTAAGGAAAATTGAGCCTCTTCCGGCAGAGATTAAAACTAACGAGTGTATTTGAGTTGGGGGGGGGGATTCTCGTCAATTTTGGTAATAGATGAAGGTAGACTGTCAAGTTTAACCAGGAGATATTGATACATTGCATCATCTTGTATGCGTGAAACACACTCGAAGTGTCCAGATCAGTTTTATTATTGAAAAACTGAAGATACGCGGAGCCGTAGCCCCCTAGCGGATACTGTATGAACTAACACCTCCACTCGTAAATTTAATTAGCTGTAGCTGATTAACGTGAAAGTGAAAATGTGGTAACATTGACGTTTTAGCATCACTATGGTTCAAAGTAATTGCCCGTAAGAATTTAAAGTTGCATCGCGAGAGTTGATACAGAAAGTCATCGCACAGATTTTGGTTTACGGTCAACTAGAGATTCTGCCAGGTCCTTTTTTTTTTTTTTTTTCTCGCATCTAATGTTTCCAATAGGTAATATACTTCTTCTACTCCCATCTTTATGTATTTAACTATACATTCCTGTTCTCACTCTTTTCATCTACTGTCATTTTCCTTTGTGGAAATTAATTTAAAAATTTTGCTCACTAATCTATCATTTTTGAGGCACATTTACTCTCGTTCCACTATTAACTTAGAAATTTCTTCCCTGTGTCTCAGTTTACCACTATCAAACCTGTAAAACAAGTGGCGGAGTTTGGGAGGATGTGTGAGAGGTGAAAGCTGAAAGTAAATTTGGACAAAAGTAAGGTGATATGGTAGACAAAGGGTGAGGATGGCTGCGAGTTGGATGTGAGTTGACAAGATGAGAGGTTGGATGAAGTGGAAAGCTTTAGCCATTCAGTAAAAGGGCACACGACGCAGTATGGAGCTGATACTCAGAATTTAGAAGAGGCAGAAGGGAGGAACTTAAACTTGTTTGAGATGAAATGTTGGAGAATGCTGGGGATTCCGAGGATAGATAGAGTGGGAAATGAGGAGGTAAGGTGGAGAGTGGGATGAGAAGAGACATGACAGATGAGGTTGACCAAAGAATTCTGAGGTGGTCTGGGCATATGGAAATGATGAATGAAGAAATACTAACAAGAAGAAAGTGGAAGGCAGAGGTGGATGGAGGAAAATTGAAGGAAAACCGAGAGGGATGTGGGCGGATGGGTGGATGGGTGTGAGGATGGTTCTGGGTGGAAGGGGAATGTCTGTCGAGCATTTACCAGATTGTCACTACAAAGATCTCCCCATCCATTTGCTTTCCACAAGTCCCAGTTCGCCTCCTTACAGTGAAAATCTTACACCAAGTTTACATTGTCACGTTGCTTACTCACTTTCCGTAGGCAAAAGGACGTGACTGACAAGATTTCATGATATTCGGTGTTCTTCCAAGTTCTCGTCTTAGGGGAGGCGAGGGGATTTGGGGGTTATATGCAACCAACCATTCTATTTCTTCCTCCTTGGTTCTAATGCTCAGATTTGTTCATTCAGATTTGATTTCATCCAATATCATATTATCTACCGTCATACTGTTTTTCGTTACCACATTCACCTCACGTTTTATACTTCCTGACCTGTCACCAGACTACGTTCCCTCCCCTTCCCATTTAGAGATCAATATTAACTAATTCCCTGTTTTTTTCTAAGCAAAATATATCGAATATTCTTGCCATCAAGAAATATTTAGTCTCTGACCTACTCGAAAATAAATCGTACAATTAACATACCATTTAGTTTTCTTGTTTTTCTGTAATGACTTGTTTTCCTCTTATCCTAAGAAATATTGAATCAATTTCTGGATTAATGAGAAAAACTAAGGATTTCCATACATACCTTATTAGCATCCTCTGATTGCGTGTATTCTTGGATAATACTTGACTATTTCTACCTTCTTTCAGCTTCCTGATTATGAGTTTGATTCTTATTCTTCAACACAAAGGATACCCTCGAAGCAAGTTGACAATGTAAACAATGGCGCTTGTCGATTCGCATTTGTTTTAACTCGCGTTCTCATGACCACGATTTTAGTTCGATTTCTCCTGCTTGTTCTCGAACTGAGAGCACGAAAACTTAATTTTTAAGTGCACCGCACCTAAGTGCTCCTTCTCTGTACTTACACTAGGATTTACATATTCCATAACAGCTAGAATTAAATATTATCTTAAAAGTATTCTCGTTGCTGCCGCTTTCTCGTCTTGTGTGTGTGTGTGTGTGTGTGTGTGTGTGTGTGTGTGTGTGTGTGTGTGTGTGTGTGTGTGTGTGTGTGTGTGTGTGTGTGTGTGTGTGTGTGTGTGTGTGTGTGTGTGTGTGTGTGTGTGTGTGTGTGTGTGTGTGTGTGTGTGTGTGTGTGTATTTACCTAGTTTATTTTACGGGAAGGGGAGCTATGCTCGTGGTGTCCCGTCTTTATATCTCATTTTATCTAAACTATTTTTAAATTCATGTATTGTTTTTGCACACACTACTTTCTCATCTAACTTGTTCCAAATGTCTATTACTCTGTGAGGAAAGCTATTCTTTTTCAGATCTCTTCTATAGCTGTCTTTCTTGATTTTCTTTCCGTGTCCTCTTGTATTTCTTTCATCCCATTTTATTAGATCCTCTCTATCAATATTGTGTGTGTGTGTGTGTGTGTGTGTGTGTGTGTGTGTGTGTGTGTGTGTGTGTGTGTGTGTGTGTGTGTGTGTGTGTGTGTGTGTGTGTGTGTGTGTACACTAGCTTAATCTCTTCGCCGATGTGACGCCAGACAATTTCATTCATCTTAGGTTAAGAATCCCAAATCGCAGTTTCATTTCACATTGTGAATATTTGTCTTGTGAATTTAATCGGATGCTCTTTTTTCTCTTTTTTTTTCCATTTTCTAATATCTTCCGCCGATCTCTCCCACGTCTCATAATCCATCCTCCTCCTTCCACTTTTTCTAATTCTTCCTCTTCTTCCTCCTCCCCCCCCCCCCGTCATGGCCAGTCACTTTTCCCACACAACGCAACCGCCATCAGCTCTTTCTCTCTCCCTCTCTCTCCCTTTCTCTCTCTCTCTCTCTCTCTCACTATCCTTCTCTCTCCCACTAACTCTCTCTCTCTCTTTCTCTTTCTCTCTCTTTCTCTCTCTCCCATTCTCTCTCTCTATCTCTATCTCTCTCTCCCTCCCACTCTCTCTCACTATCCCTCTCTCTCCCACTCTCTCTCTCTCTCTCTTCCTCTCTCTCTCTTTTCTCTCTACCAGACCACGCCCCTTGGTCCTTAACTCGATCAGCGAGTCAATCCGGCCCTTCTGCTGCGTCCTGCCTCCTCCTTCAACTCCTCCTCCTTAAATTCCCACTCCACCTCCTCCTCCTCCTCCTCTTCTTCTTCTTCTTCCTTCTCCTTCTCTTCTTCCTCCTCCTCCTCCTTTTCCTCTCTTTCCCTTACTCCCCCCTCCTCCTCCTCCTTCTCCTCCTCCTCTTCTTCTGACTCTTCCTTTTCCTCTTTCCTTCTCCTCTTCCTCTTCCTCCTCCTCCTTTTCCTCTCCTTCCTTTACTCTCCCTCCTCCTCCTCCTCCTCCTCCTCCTCCTCCTCCTCTTACTCTTCCTGATTTTCCCTTTCCTTTGCCTCTTTCCACCTATTCCTGTCCCCTGCGCTTCCTCCTCCTTATTTGCCAAATCATTCGTCTCCTCTTCCTCTTCCTCCTCCTCTTCTTCCTCCTCCTTCTTCATCTTCTCATTCACCTTCTCCTCCTCTTCCTATTTTGCTTCGTTATTCTCCTCCTTTTTCTTCCTTCACCTACTCCTCCTCCTCTTCCTCCTCCTTCTTTACCTTCTCTTCCTCCTCTTCCTCTTCCTATTTTGCTTCGTTATTCTCCTCCTTTTTCTTCCTTCACCTACTCCTCCTCCTCCTCTTCTTCCTTCTTCATCTTCTCATTCACCTTCTCTTCCTCCTCTTCCTCTTCCTAGTTTGCTTCGTCATGCTCCTTTTTCTTCCTTCACCTACTCCACCGTCTTCACTTTCTACTTTGCCGCCTCCTCCTCCTCCTCCTCCATCTTTTCCCTCTCCTACTCTCACTTCTCTCTCTCTCTTTCTCTTTCTACTCCTTTGTTCCTCCCTTCTTCCTTCCATTCGTTTCCTCCTTCTTTTGACTTCTTCCTTGCCTCCTCTCTTTTTGTTTACCTTCCTTGTCTTCCTCCTCTTTCTTCCTCCTCTTTACCTCCTCTTCCTCTTTCTTTTGTTTCGTTTCCTTCTCTTTCTCCCTCTTCATCTCTTTCTCCTCTTCCTCTACATCTTTTTCTCCTACCCGTCCGCCTCTTCTTCTCTCTTCCTTCTCTAATTCTTCCTCCTCTTCCTCCTCCTCCTTCTTTACCCTTTTCTCCTGTTCCTTTCCTTTCTCCTCCTCCTCCTCCTGTTCCTTTCCTTTCCTTTCCTTTCTCCTCCTCCTCCTCCTCCTCCTCTTCCTTTGTCTTTTTCTCCTGTTCCTCCCGTTTCTCCTCCTCCTCCTCTTCCTTCTTCCTCTCTTTCTTCTCCTCCTCTTAGAACTTCAGCGTCCCCATGGCCTGAGCGGCAGAGGCAGCAGGAGCACTTCGGGGAGTAGTCCATCGGTGTCCGTCCCCGTGTCGCGGGGTTGGCGTCACCTGCCACTCAACCACACCATCGCCGTCGCTGGCGTCAAGAGGTCTTCCTAGGACTTCCGAGTCTCGCTAAGCAGGTCTTGACTCCTTCCAAGACCCCCCCGGTGTCTCCAAGAGCTCTGGGTCCTTCCAGAGACCTTAGTTTTCTAAAACGTCACTTTAGGTTCTCCTCCTCCCTCCTCCTTCCCTCTTCCAGATTCTTTGCAACTTTGTTACGTCCAGGGGTCTTGGAAATAAAAAGAAAGGAGGAGGAAGAGGAGGAAGAGGAGGAAGAGGAGGAGGGGGAAGAGAGAGAGAGAGAGAGAGAGAGAGAGAGAGAGAGAGAGAGAGAGAGAGAGAGAGAGAGAGAGAGAGAGAGAGAGAGAGAGAGAGAGAGAAATACGAAAGGAAAGGAAAAAGATGAAGAGAGATAAAATGGTTGATGGTTCCTCTGGATATCTCCCTGGAGAGAGGAGTCCTTTTCGCAAACTTCCCAGGCGAAGATGTCCTTCTCTTCCCAACGGAAGGGATGTCGAAGGACTGAAGGCCGGGTGGGGGTTGGGTGGGGTTGGTGGGGGGGTTATGTCCTTCCTTGTGGGGGGGGAAGGGAGGAAGGGGAGATGGCCACACTGCCTCTCGAGGCCTACAGGAAGTCTCCGAAACCCTGCGGAGGACGCGTCTGAGCTCGGCAGGAGACGTCGGACACCTGCAAGAGGAAGAAGACACCTGTGTTTTGAGCGGGCAACCCACCCGCGGAGGGCGCGGGGGGGAGGAAAAGGGGGGGACCCTCCCCCTCTCCCCTGCCCTCCTCCCCGGCGGGGTGCCAACAACACGAAAGTCCGGGAAGATGGTCAGCTTAATACCACCGCTGCGGCGACGCCTTTTATCGACTTCATTCTGGCTAATGAGCAGCGATGGATGGTCTTCAGCTGAGTGGGTGTTGCAGTGGTGACGATGAGCCTCTACCCTCTAAAACACACATACACACACACACGCACACACACACACACACACACGCGCGCGCGCGCGCGCACATGATAGCCGAGGAGGTACTATCGAAAGCGGTCAAATTAGCAAACAGCGAGAAATTCAAACATATATGGATAAAAAAGGAAATGAGTGATGAGGAAAAAAGAAAGACAAGGCTCTCAGAATTGAAGCCAGCGATAGAAATGAGAAAAGAACAGAGATGGATTTTTTTTTTTTTTTTTTTTTTTTTTTTAGAGTACTGGACTTATGATTGAAAAAATGGTACATCAGAAAAATGGAAAAATATATGAAACTAAAAGTGGCATACACAAATATCGACGGTAAGATCTCAGGAATTAATGAACTAAACGAATATCTGTAAA
Source organism: Oratosquilla oratoria (assembly GCF_046742065.1). NCBI lineage: Eukaryota > Metazoa > Arthropoda > Malacostraca > Stomatopoda > Squillidae > Oratosquilla > Oratosquilla oratoria. Next base: position 16,768,413 of record NC_134806.1, read on the forward strand.
TAGAGAAAACCTGACATTATGGGAATTGTGGAGCCAAAACTGAAAGGCCCTGGGACAAAAGAGAGAGAGAGAGAGAGAGAGAGAGAGAGAGAGAGAGAGAGAGAGAGAGAGAGAGAGAGAGAGAGAGAGAGAGAGAGAGAGAGAGAGAGAGAGAGAGAGAGAGAGAGAGAGAGGCGAAAAATAGAACGGACAAGCATGGAGGAGGTGGCATGATATTACCCAAAAAGGGTTTGAATGTGACAAAGATAAATGAAGGCAAATATAATGTGGAATTAATCATGATTAAAGCTGTAAACAAAAAATATGAAAAGTAGAAAATTTGTAGCAGTGTACGTGCCACGAAAAACACAGGCTTGGTCTGATAGTGATCATTCTAAATCACTGGAAGACACAATGAATGTGATATATGAGTTACTGAAAGATGGTGGTATCATAGTAGTTATGGGAGATTTTAAAACAAAGGATATAATCTGGGAAGTTATGAGAGTAAAATGGGGAGAAGAACTTTGGAGCAACATTCTGCTGGATATGACCATAGAATATACCTTGACACAATGGGTTAAGGAAAATATTAGATATAGAAACAATGAGGAACCGTCGAAACTAGACTTAATATTAACTTCTGAGCCAGATATCGTGAACAAAATGGAGTATAAAACATCAATTGGAAAGAGTGGCCATATACTAATAGAGTTTGAATTAAAAGAACAAAACAATGTAAGAAGGAATGATACACACAGAGAAGGAAGATTAATGTTCAACAAAACGGATTTTGTAAAACTAAGAAAAAAAAAAATCCAAAACACAATCTGGGATAAAATCTCCAAAGAGGAAACAAAAATGGAGGACAAATGGAACATATTCAAAGAAAAGTACAAGGAAGGAGTTGATACATATGTACCAAAGAAGAAACAAAAAGAGGTTTATATAAAGTGTTGGTACAACAAAAGGTACAGTGAGGCTAAAGATAGAAGAGACAAAGTCTGGAAAAGATGGAAAAGAGACAAAACCATTCAAATGGCAACAAACATATAAAACTTAGGAACGAATATGCAAAAATACGCAGGAAAGAAAAAAGAAATTACGAAAAAGATATTATAGAAAAATTTAAGGAGCAACCTAAACTCTTTTCCAGATATGTAAACGATAAATCAAAAGACAAACACGAAATTGTAAAACTGGGTGAAGGAGATAAAGAATATATAGACGACACAGAAATGGCAGAGGTTATAATCAGACATTTCAGGACTGTTTTTACAATTGAGAGCTCACAAATTTTGGAAAGATGGACAACGAGAAAGACCCGCTAAAATGAAAGAAATAAAGGTAACACAGAAAGAAATAAGAGACCAAATAAAAGACCTAGATGTTAGGAAATCGCATGGACCGGATGGAATTGCAAATTGGATACTGAAAGAGTGTATAGACGAACTGACGGACACACAAGATAATAGGCTTTTCACTCAAAGAAGGAAAGGTACCACAAGATTGGAAAGATGCAAACATAGTACCAATATATAAAGGAGGAAACAAAGAAGATCCTACAAACTTCAGACCGGTATCCCTTACAAGCACAGTAGCAAAAATATGAGAAAAATTATCAGAAATAAATGGATCAAACACTTGGAAGAGAATAAGATATTAAATCCTAAACAATTTGGCTTTAGAAGTGGAAGATCGTGTACCACAAACTTAATATGCTTTTACTCGAGATTAATTGAGATAATACAAGAAAGATATAGCTGGGCAGATTGCGCCTTCTTGGACTTGCAGAAGGCTTTTGACAAAGTACCACATAAAAACTTAATAAGAAAAAATGAAATATTAGGAGGAATATAAGGTAAGCTACTGGAATGGATGAAGGATTTCTTAAGTGGGAGAAAAATGAGAGTGGTACTTAGAGACAAAAATTCGAACTGTGAAGATGTGATAAGTGGCGTCCCGCAAGGCTCTGTATTGGCTCCTTTAATGTTTGCCATATATATAAATGATATGGATGAGGGAGTGAAGTGTTACATGAACTTCTTTGCTGACGATGCCAAATTACTCAAGAGAGTAAGCACAGAAGAAGATTGCAGATCGCTACAAGAAGACCTGGACAAAATATGGGAATGAAGTTAGAGGTGTGAAATGAACTTTAACATTAAGAAATGTAGTATAATGGAATTTGGAAAAAGCAAAAATAGAATATCGGGTCAATATGAAATTGGTAACAAGGAAGTTAAAAAAGTCGACTCAGAAAGGGACCTAGGAATGATTATCTCAAGTGACTTGACACCTGATAAACATGTCAATAAATTAGTTAGAGACTTTTAACTTATTAAGATCAATGAAAGTGGCCTTCGACTACATTGATGAAGAAATGGTAAAGAAAATAGTGGTTGCACTAATAAGACCTAAACTAGAGTATGCTGCAACACAATGGGCACCTAGCACACAAAAAAAAGATAATTAGAAAGAATTAAAAGAGCAGCAACAAAAATGGCACCTACACCATAAAATTTGACATACAAAGATTGAAAAAATTACATCTATCAAAGAAGAGAAAGAGGTGATTTGTTGACCATTTACAGAATTATGAAAGTGATGGAAATTCTTGATAGAGACGACTTATTAAAATTGGACAGAAGAGAAACAAGAGGACACGAAAAGAAGCTAAAGAAGGGCAGTTACAGAAGAGATTTGAAAAAGAATAGCTTCCCACATAGAGTGATTGATGTCTGGAACAAACTAAACGGAGAAACAGTGAGTGCCAAAACTATACAAGATTTTAAGAATAAACTGGATGCGGAGAGATACGAAAACGGGTCACTATGAGCATAGCTCTCATCCCGTAAAATACAACTAGGTAAATACACACACACACACACACACACACACACACACACACACACACACACACACACACACACACACACACACACACACACACACACACACACACACACACACACACACACACGCACACACACACACACACACACACACACACACGCACACACACACACACACACACAACACACATACAAATAGACAGATAGAGAGACAGACTCTCTCTCTCTCTCTCTCTCTCTGGAGAGGGAAGAACTCTCCTCCTCCTCCTCCTCCTCCTCCTCCTCCTCGTGCTCCTCCTGCTGCTGTCGAGGGGGGGGGAAGGGAGGCCTCGTTGTTCTTGTCACGTTTCGCCCTTTTTTGGTTAACCTAGTTTCCCAATCTCCCCCTCGCGGCCGCCGCCGCCCCTGACTGCTGCTCCTGACAGCTGCTGCTGCTGCTGCTGCTGCTGGTGCTGCTGCTGCTGCAGGCGTCCGTGGTGTTTGCGGTTGTCCATGTTGTGTGATGTGGTGTGTGTCTCCTCGTGTTTGGCTTCCCTTCTGCGATTGTTTCAATTGTTGGTCTTATCACTTTTTTTTTTTTTTTTTTTGGGGGGGGGTCATATCTCTTCTTTTCGTTGGCCTTCCTGTGGTTGGTCGAATTATCAATAGCATCATTATTATTATTATTATTATTATTATTATTATTATTATTATTATTTTCTTCATCATCATCATCATCATCATTATTGTTACTATCATTATTATTATTATTATTATTATTATTATTACTATTATTATTACTATTATTATCATTATTATATTCTATTCTATTCATTCATTTATTTATTCATTTATTTATCTATTTATCTATTTTTTTATTTCACCGAGCTTTCCTCCTCCTCTGTCATTCTGTTGTCCTTCTGTCCTCTGGTTTTCGGAATTGTTTTGTTGTTCTTGTTCAGTTCTGTGTTTGGTTCTATACTTTCTCCTCCCTCCCTAGTGAAAGGCTCTGCTTCCCGTTTTCTCTCAGCTTTACGTTAGCTTCTTCATGGTTGTTCGTGTCCGCTCCCCCCCCCCCCAACACACACACAGTAACCGATCTCTTTGTGTGTGATGATGTATGTGCACCCACATACTCAGATTTAGTTTAATTTTTGGTAAGCGGTGGGGTGGGGGGGAGTGATGGGCGAAAGAAGAAGGAAGAGGAACGGTTGCATAAAGAGGAAGATGAGGAGGAGGAGTAGGGATGGTGAGAGGAAGAGGAAGAAAAGGAGGAGGGAGGATGAAGAATGGTAGGAAGAGAAGGATTCTACCCTGGCCTCAGTCCCAGTAGTCTGCCCGTGCAATGGGATTCACCACGAAAGCAGGAGTGATACTTGAGGTTCTGAACAAGAACGGAAAGATCACACGGAGAAAATAACGAGATTTTTTTGCTTTTCTTTGAAAGTTTCCCCGAAGTGTCTTCTGGTCCTTGTTCTTTCCCGATGGCCACGTTGAAGTGTCTGACGTAGGCGACTGGTTGATGGATTGACTGATTGTTCACTTAAGGTCTTGATCTGTTGGAACCCCGATCCATCAACCACTCGATCAATCGAACAATCATCAACCGGTCCATCAGATCTTTCGGACACCTCAATGAAGTCTCCCTCAAGATGTCGAAGTCCGTCCTTACAGAAATTGGTGAGGAGGAGGAAGGGGGGGAGTTCACAAAGACCTCCCTTTCTTCCACTCTCCTCCTATAGCTCCCCTCCCCCCCCCCGCCCCCCGCCTCATCCTCTTCTTTCTCACGAAGTCCACACATTCCAGGAATGGGTCTTCGTCCTTCTTCGGGATCTACTGAAGAAGTCTCCAAACGATTAACCTGTCACGGGAGGGAGTGGGTCGCGCCTCGAACTCGATTTATCAAAGGTGAGGAAGAGGGAGGGAGGAGGGAGGAGGAGGGAGGGAGGAGGAGGAGGAGGAGGAGGAGGAGGAGGAGGAGGAGGAGGAGGAGGAGACCTCAGTCGTCTTCACCCGAGGTGGCTGGTTTCATGCCTGACAAAGGCAGCGCCCCGCCCTTAATTAGGGGTCATTAGCACTCGGGGAAATGTTTTCAGCGAAACAGCGGACGCAGGTAAGGGAGGGCGGGTGCGAACCGCCGGTGTCAGGAGCCAAAAGCCAAGAGCCATGCGGGGGAGGGGGGGGGGTAAGGGGGAGGGGGGAGGGAGGGAGGGAGGATTGGCGAGGATAGGATAGGAAAGGAGAATACATTGTGTGTGTGTGTGTGTGTGTGTGTGTGTGTGTGTGTGTGTGTGTGTGTGTGTGTGTGTGTGTGTGTGTGTGTGTGTGTGTGTGTGTGTGTGTGTGTGTGTGTGTGTGTGTGTGTGTGTGTGTGTGTGTGTGTGTGTGTGTGTGTGCGTGTGTGTGTGTGTGACAGAGAGAGAAAGAGACAGAGAGAAAAGAGAGAGAGAGAGAGAGAGATAGAGAGGAAGAGAGCGGAAATAGGATGCAGATGATTCAACAATCAATCCATTTATCTTTAACAAAACGTCCATTGACCTTCATAGTACCTCTTACTGAATCAATCAACTTCGTTCTATTTCCCGAATATCTGCTACCAGAGGAGGACCAGAGAGGCCCTCTCTCTCTCTCTCTGAAACCCGGAACTTTCTATCTTTCGGAATATCAGAAATTTCCAAAATTTCAGAAAGAACGACCTCAACCTCGATGAACCCGCAAGAGATGATCAAAATCTTTAGACCTTTTGTCCCATTTAACCCTCTCTGGAGTGGCTCGTAGAGTGGGGGGAGGGGGGAGGGGGTGACGGCAGACGTTATAGGGTGAAAGGGGGAAGAATGATGGAATGGGGGGAGGGGGGAAGGGGGGAAGGGGGGGACTTTGGGAAGACGTTCCATCGTCTAAAGGGCGTGGCCCCTGGCATCAGACTCTCAACCACTAATCCTCCCCCCCCACCTCTCCCCCTCCCCCTCCCCCCCTCTCACCACCCCCTGAAGGTGCTTTTGTCAACCGACATATCTGTGAAGAGGAACCTCCCGCGGGCGGATCCGCCGCCGCCTCCGTTCGTAGATCTGTATCGTCCGCGGCGCTCAAAGGGGTGCGAGGTTAGACGGCGACGAAGATGATGAGGAGCGAAGAGCGGGAGGGAGAAGAGGAAGAGGAGGAGGAGGAGGAGGAGGAGGAGGAGGGCAAAGAGGAAAAGGAGGAGGAAGAAGAGGGAGGAGTAGGAGCAGGAGGAATAGGAGGAATAAGAAGGAGGAGGGGGTAGGAGCAAAAGAAAGAGGAAAAGGAGGAGAAAGAAAAGAAATAGGAGGAGGAGGAAAAGGAAGAGGAAAAGGAGGAGGAGCGGTAGGAGGAACCGGAGGAGGAAAAAAGTAGAGGAGTAGGAGAAGAAAGAGAGGAAGAAGAGGAGGAAAAAGGGGAGGAGGAGGAGGAGGAGGAGGAGGAGGAGGAGGAAAAGGAAGAGGAAAAGGAGGAGGAGCGGTAGGAGGAAAGGAGGAGGAGGAGAAAGGAAGAGGAGGAGTAGGATGGTGAGAGAAGAGGAGGAAGAAGAGGAGGAGGGGAGGAGAGGAGAGGAGGAGGAGGAGGAGGAAGAGGAGGAGGAAGAGGAAGAGGAAGGAGAGGAGGAGGAGGAGGAGGAGGAGGAAGAGGAAGAGGAATTGCTGGATGAAGAGGAAGAAGGAGGGGAAATGGTGGGAGGAAGAGGAGGAAAAGGGGAAGAAGAGGTGGAGGGGAGGAGAAGAAAGAGGAGGATGCTTAGAAGAAGTAAGAAGAAGAAGAGGGTGAGAGGAGGAGGAAAAGGCGAAGGAGGAGAAAAAGGAGGAGGAGGAGGGGGAGGAGGAGGAGGGGAAGAGGGAAGGAATAAGTGGAGGAAGAAGGGGAAAGGGAAAGGAAAAGGAGGAGAAGGAAGAAGCGAAGGAGGAGGAAGAGGAAGAATAGGAGGAGGAAGAAGGGAAGAGGAAAAAGAGGAGGAGGAGGAAAAGATGAAGAAGGAGAAAGAGGAAGAATAGGAGAAGATGGAGGAGTGGGAGAAGGTGAAAGAAGAAGAGAAAGAAGACAAGGAGTGGCAGAAAGAAGAAGAGGAGTAAGAAGAGGAGGAGGAGGAGGAGGAAGGGGAGAAGGAATAGTGACAGGAGGAAAAGGGATAGGAGGAAGAAGAGTGGTGGGAAGAAGAGGAAAAGGAGGAGGAGAAGGAAAGAGGCGAGGAGGAGGAGGAGGAGGAAGGAATAGGAGAGGAAGAAGGAAGAGGAAAAGGAGGAGGAACATGATGAAGAAGAGAAAGGAGGAGGAGGGGAGGAAGAGGAGAGGAGGAGTGGGAGAAGGTAGTGACAGGAGGAAAAGAAGAGGAAGAAGGTGGTGGGGAAGGCGAGAAGAGGAGGAGCAGGAGGAGGAGGAGGAGGAGGAGGAGGAGGAGGGGGAGAAGGAATAGTGACAGGAGGAAAAGGGATAGGAGGAAGAAGAGTGGTGGGAAGAAGAGGAAAAGGAGGAGGAGGAGGAGGAAGAGGAGGAGGAGGAGGAGGAGGAGGAGGAGGAGGAGGAGGAGTGGGAGAAGGAATAGTGACAGGAGGAAAAGGGATAGGAGGAAGAAGAGTGGTGGGAAGAAGAGGAAAAGGAGGAGGAGGAGGAGGAGGAGGAGGAGGAGGAGGAGGAGGAGGAGGAGGGGGAGAAGGAATAGTGACAGGAGGAAAAGGGATAGGAGGAAGAAGAGTGGTGGGAAGAAGAGGAAAAGGAGGAGGAGGAGGAGGAGGAGGAGGAGGAGGGGGAGAAGGAATAGTGACAGGAGGAAAAGGGATAGGAGGAAGAAGAGTGGTGGGAAGAAGAGGAAAAGGAGGAGGAGGAGGAAAAAGAGGAAGAGAAGGATGAAGAAAAGGGATAGGAAGAAGAAGAGTGGTGGGAAGAAGAGGAAAAGGAGGAGGAGGAGGAGGAAGAGGAGGAGGAGGAGGAGGAGGGGGAGAAGGAATAGTGACAGGAGGAAAAGGGATAGGAGGAAGAAGAGTGGTGGGAAGAAGAGGAAAAAGGAGGAGGAGGAGGAGGAAGAGGAGGAGGAGAAGGAGGAGGGGGAGAAGGAATAGTGACAGGAGGAAAAGGGATAGGAGGCAGAAGAGTGGTGGGAAGAAGAGGAAAAGGAGGAGGAGGAGGAGGAAGAGAAGGAAAAAGCGGAAGAGAAGGATGAAGAATAGGAGCAGAAGATTCAAAAGGAATGAAAGGAGGAGGAAAGAAGGAAGAGGAGAAAGGGGAGAAAGGGAGAGGAGGAGGAAGAGGAAAAGGAGGAGGAGGAGGAGGAGGAGGAAGGTGTGTGGCAGGAGTAGGAGGATTGTTAGAATAAGGAGGAGTAGGAGTGAAGGAAGGAGGAGTGATAGGAGGAGGAGGAGGAGGAGGAGGAGGAGGAGGAGGAGGGAAAGGAGGAAAGAATGTCCATAATGACTAAGAACGAAGGAGGAGGAGGAGGAGGAGGAGGAGGAGGAGGGAAAGGAGGAAAGAATGTCCATAATGACTAACAACGAAGGAGGAGGAGGAGGAGGAGGTAAAGGAGGAAAGAATGTCCTTAAAGGCAAAGGACAAGTCACCAGCGATAATTCAGGGCAGCCATTGTTGGGGCAGAAAGCAAGGAGAAAGTGTGGAGGAAAGAGGGAGAAGGTGGGGTGGGGTGGGGGAGGGGAGGGCGAGTGGGGGAGGGGAGGGGGAAGGAGGTGAGGGGAGGGGGGAGGGGGAGTGGGAAAGATCCCAGACAACTCTGCGTTTCCGTTTTTCCATACTCTCTTCCATGTTGATATCACAACGGGTTGTGTTGGTTCTTATGTTGTTCAGGTTGTGGGAGGTTGTGGCCTCGTGTTGTTGGGGATACGGGAAGGTGTCTTTAGCGGTGGGTTGTGATGACTGAGGTGGATAGATTGGGGTTGTACTGAATAAAAATAAATGACAGCAACAACCACCGATGATGTTTTCTGATATGTCTCTTAACCCTTTAAACTCCGATGACAAGATGTCTTGTCATTTGGGCAAATATAACAAAAAAAATCATAAAACACCAAAGTGTTTGATCAAACAACAGAAAAGTATGTCAATCCTCGCGCGGTCAAGCCGCATCAGATGATCTTCGGATAAACGGGCCGGCGCGAGGCCTACCATATACGGTTTTTCGTATCTACCCCACAGGCGGCTGACATGAGTTGAAAGGGATTTGATGAAGCTAAACTACCCCATCAATAGTGTACAACAAATATGTCCCAAATTTCGGGCAGGAGTAATTGAAACTTTGTATCTAGTGTTGGAATTGAATACATTTGGCCTGTCCGCCATGACATACATAATACATTGAAAATAATTAAATCTTTGAACAGAGTATGCAAATAACAGTATACATATATAAATTCAACAATACAATAGTCATCCTCATACAACATATAATATTTGGAACATACTGTGTAATTTAAAAGACATGCATAATAATCCGATACGGAATAATAATTTTATAAACAGTATGATGTGTATACTTAGGGGACACTAGCAGTGGCAGCGTGTTGCTACAGGTTAATGTCCCATAACCTCAACTACAATCACCCGAACGACCAGAACCCAAGTGACACCTAAGTTGGTGGATCTTTTATAATAATATTTTCTTCTCTACAACCTTAATGACAACCCACCTAACCCCAACAACTACCGGTGGACTCTTTCATGCCGTGGTGACCTACAACCTTTATTACAACCCGTGTAACAACCACCCAGCGATTTCTGTTGTTGTGTTCCTGGTGTTTCATGACTTTTGGCGTCCTTCAGGTCTCCTATACAACCCATCCAATCCCGCCTATAGAGAGAGAGAGAGAGAGAGAGAGAGAGAGAGAGAGAGAGAGAGAGAGAGAGAGAGAGAGAGAGAGAGAGAGAGAGAGAGAGAGAGAGAGAGAGAGAGAGAGAGAGAGAGAGAGAGAGAGAGAGAGAGAGAGAGAGAGAGAGAGAGAGAGAGAGAGAGAGAGAGAGAGAGAGAGAGAGCACGAGAGAGAGAGAGCACAAACTGTAGTGATGATGTTTTGGCGCAGTGCACTCTTCATCATCTCAACGTTCATCACAACCCAGCAAATACGCCCAACCACCTGGAGAGTCCTCACAAGAACCAGCTGAGGCCCCACAAGTCTCCATAAGCCGTCTGGCCCAGCACCACCTGCAAACAGCGGCTGAGCTTGGGACCAGCTGAATGAAAGCCGGGGTTGGTGGATTAACGCACACTGTTGACAAATATTGACGACGGTGCCAGTGGAGGTGGGGGGAGGGGCGGTGGAGGAGGAGGAGGAGGAGGAGGAGGAGGAGGAGGAAGAGGAGGAAGACGAGGAGGAGGAGGAGGAAGCCCTGGTGTCCCGATAGTATGTTTACATCAAAACCATCAAAACGAGGTTCCTCTTCTTGTAAATAAATATGAGCTCACGATTTTCCACCGGGACAAAAACCCGTCGATACGTCACATCATGACAATGCGACGTCCTGTTCTGAACTGAATGAAGTCGTTTAGGCCTACTAAGAACATAATTGACAAAGGTTTCATTGTAACAAAGGGGATGGTGAATCTTCCTTCCATAAGAGCTCTTGCCCGAAACTGAGTAATAAAGCCATCCGGCGTTAGCCAGGACAAAATACAGAGAGAGAGAGAGAGAGAGAGAGAGAGAGAGAGAGAGAGAGAGAGAGAGAGAGAGAGAGAGAGAGAGAGAGAGAGAGAGAGAGAGAGAGAGAGAGAGAGAGAGAGAGACAGAGAGAGAGAGAGAGAGACAGAGAGAGAGAGAGAGAGAGACAGAGAGAGAGAGTGAGAGAGAGAAAGAGAGAAAGAGTGAGAGAGAGAGAGAGAGAGAAAGAGTGAGAGAGAGAGAGAGAGAGAGAGAGAGAGACAGAGAGCGAGACAGAAAGAGAGAGAGAGAGAGACCGATTTGTTATAACATCATTTTTCGCGCCCGTGAAGGTGGCGTCACTGAATTGAAGGAGACGAGATAGTGAGATCTCGATAGCAGTCGCGCCATGTTCCCTTGCAACGCCAAAGAACGACGATCTGCAACAGATATGACGTTGCAAGGTTTAGAGGGGGAAAAGGGAAGAGGTCATATGTTTTTCTCTTTTCTTCCTTCTCCTCTTTCTCCTTCTTTTCCACATCCTCCATCTCTTCCTCTTCCTCGTCTTTCTACTCCTCCGCCTTTTTGGCCTCTTCCTCCCCCCCTACGCAGCTCCTCAAGGTGACAATATTGAAACACTTTTCTTCCGACTGTCGCCAGGTGACCTAACATCATCAGACGGCAGCCAGAACGCGATGTGTGAGGTGGCAGAGGTGGGGGGGGGGAGGGGCGTTAGACTGGGATCCTTCTTCCGACATCATTTCTACACGTCATCATCGTCATCAGAGAAGACAAGCGCACTTGTCGTCGAACTTTAAAACCGGGAGCCCGTTGCCGCGTCCTCGACTTCGACGACTCCGCCTCCGTTTTCTGTTTGCCCTCGAACTGCCTCATCCATCTTCCACCTTTCAGTCCACCAGTCTTCTTCTTCTTGTTCTTGTTCTTCTTCTTCTTCTTCTTCTTCCTCTCCTCCTCCTCCTCCATCTTCTTCTTCTTCTCCTTCTCCTTCTTCTTCTTCTTCTTCTTCTCCTTATTCTTCCTCTTCTTCAACATCTTCTTCTCCTTTTTCTTCTTCTTCTTCTTCTTTTTCTTCTTCTTCTCCTTCTCTCCTTCTCCTGCTCCCTCTCATTCTCCTCCTTCTTCTTGTTCTATTTCTTCTTCCTCTTCTTCTTCTTCCTTCTTATTCTTCTTCTTCTTCTTCTTCTTCTTCTTCTTCTTCTTCTTCTTCTTCTTCTTCTTCTTCTTCTTCTTCTTCTTCTTCTCCTCCTTTTTCAATCTTCGGTTCTCGAGCTTGCTGACTCTCTCACCAACATGCTGGTAAGTCACTTTGTATCAGCGACGCCAGAATAAAACCTCTCAAGTTCGCCCTAACCGCCTCCACGGCGGTGAGGAAGCCTAAGACAGATAGAACCGTTTGACGTTCGCTAGAATAAACTCTGTGAGGTTCGTCGCTGAGGTCAAGATGTTCAGACGCTTGGAGGCGAGCTCGACAGAAGAGTTCGTTGCGGCCGACGCCGCCGGGTGATTTTATTCATCCCCGCTGACCAAACCCTGGATCTCCCTCAGCACGAGGTCCTGGCCTCCCTCTCCCTCCCCCCCACAGCTGAATAAAATCGCCTGGCGACGTCGGCCGCAACGAGATATCGAGAGGACGTACCCGAAGGGGTCCGTCGAGTTGAGGGGCAACGGAAAATGAGGAATATTGCGCAATATCGGGTCACCGATAACCAGCGCTTCTGTCCTTTGGGGTCAATATCTGGGGAAGAGGTTGAGCCATCGAGGCTGTCGAGGAGTGATCTAAAGCGGGCCCTACACGATCAATGTTATTGCGCAATATTCCTTATTGTACAATATCATTGACGGTGTACCGATGGTATTGAAAAATGACAGTAAATTGAAGATACCAAATATACAGGCCAGACATGTGTGCCTCTTCAATACCATCTCTACACCGTCGATAATATTGTGTAATACGGAATATTGCGCAATAATATTGACCGTGTAGGGCCCGCTTAAGGAAGGCTTCAGAAGGGAAGGGAAAAGAGAAGCTAGTGATAGTTCAGATTTTTTTTTTTTTTTTTTTTTAGTTGAGTTGAGATTAGTCTTCGGTCGTAAATGAGTCCTGCGTGTCTCTGGTCCGTAGGGGTGTCACTACAGTTCCTAACGTATTGAATGTGTGTGTGTGTGTGTGTGCGTGTGTGTGTGTGTGTGTGTGTGTGTGTGTGTGTGTGTGTGTGTGTGTGTGTGTGTGTGTGTGTGTGTGTGTGTGTGTGTGTTTTGTGGGTAGAAGTCTGCAGGAGGAAAAGAAAAGGGGGAAAATGTCCTGATGGTGAGTAATGGTGTGACAAGGAAGAATAGAGAGAGAAGACGAGGAAGAGCTCTCCCCCTCCCCCACTCAGCAATCCCCTTCCCCTCCCTCTCTCCCATCCTCCCCGTCCCCTCCCCCTCCCCTTCTCCCTTCCCCCTTCCCCATCCCACCCCTTGGCTTCCAGGAAACTTTCTCTTTCTCTCTACTGTCCTTAACTTAATGTTATTTGAAACCCATTGTTAAACGATACTGAGGCACCCAGCCACCACAGCCCACGCCGCCGTCTCAGCCACCACAGCCCACCCCGCCGTCTCAGCCGCCGCCGAGAGCCACCACTGATCCCAACATCCGCTCCTTTCGTCTTGGGTGCGGCGACACCGTTTACTAAGAGCAAAGATCTTTATATATTTGTATACATACAGGTATGTATACAAACAGCAAGTGTGCATAAAAATGCACACACACACACACGCGCACACACACACACACACACACACACACACACACACACACACACACACACACACAAAAGTCCCGGTGTGTGGTGTGTGAGTGGTCTCAGACCTACCCAGAGATCGGCAAATAATGAGCTCTGAGCTCTCTTCCGTAGGGTGGTGTCTGGCTGTCTCGACAGAGACTGCAGCTGTTCCGAGGTGAATACACACACACACACACACACACACACTCAATCTTCACTTTGCTCTTTGTTTCGATGGACTCGTCGGCAACTGTCACTTTCATATAGAATATTATCTTTCTTATCTGTGAAGTTTAGAGGGACGTACAATTATAGCAAAGATAAAAGCTGTCAACCACCTTTAAGCAGTCCATTGCAACAAGAGCTGACCCATCTGAATCTATTTTGTAAATAATGAGGAGTTCTACTTTAACTGATGCCAAACGATTTCGTTTTCGGCTGAGGAGGAATCCAGGGAATGATATCAATGAAGAAATCTGAGCGATTTGATTTATCTTTTCTTTTTAAATAGATGTATCTTCTGAATACATAAAGATGAGTCGACAGACACTCAGGTAGCCTTCGTATAAACTCTACAGCATTTCGAACCTGGTGATAGCCGCTGGTCATACTCTGAAGTTTTCCTTTGATCTCATTCCGGGGATCGATTACCTGTCAACAGGGTTTTCACTTTGGTAAGTGAACGTTACCAACTATTGGGCAGATTTGACAGCAAAATGTTGGTTGATATCTATCTATCCATTTATCTATCTGTCTATCTATCTGTCTATCTATATATCTATCTATCTATTCATCTATCTATCTATCTATCTATCTACCTGTCTATCTATCTATCTGTCTGTCTATCTATATATCTATGTATCTATCTGTCTATCTACCTGTCTATCTATCTATCTATCTATATGTCTATCTATATACTGATACCTATTTATGTGCTCGCCAGCATACACGTATATTTAGGTACATGGATACGCCTAAAGAGGTGAGGAGAGCAGCAGGAAGACAGGCCGACAGCTTGGATCGTCTGCTTTGTTTACCTTTGTCCTCGCAGGGTCCCGTGCTTCTGTAGGCATTCGTGTATCCCCCCCCAAAAAAAGGACTAAAAAAAAAAAGTAAAAAAAAAAAAAAAAAAAGAGTAAATAGAAAAAGGGTCGCGCCCTTGTTTTACTAAGGACAGGTATTACATTACAACCTCGTTCAGTCGGGAACCCACAAACGAAGTGCCTCTTCCCAAGTGTCCTCTCGAGGTCCTTCCGTCCCCAGTGTCACTTTACCCTCTACTGTGTCTGGCGCCAACCAAGCTATTTCACCTCACCCTGCGGTGCCCACTGGGTACCCAACAGGCTCATCACAGTTAACCTTTTGACCGCCGGAAAGGGGTGTGAGTGTGTGTGTGTGTGTGTGTGTGTGTGTGTGTGTGTGTGTGTGTGTGTGTGTGTGTGTGTGTGTGTGTGTGTGTGTGTGTGTGTGTGTGTGTGTGTGTGTGTGTGTGTGTGTGTGTGTGTGTGTGTGTATTCACCTCGGATCTGCTGCAGTCTCTGTCGAGACAGCCAGACACCACCCTACGGCAGTTAGCTCAGAGCTCATTATTTGCCGATCTCTGGGTAGGTCTGAGACCACTCACACACCACACACCGGGACAGCAAGGTCACAACTCCTTGACTAACGTCCCGTACCTACTCACTGCTAGGTGAACAGGGGTTACACGTGAAAGGAGACAAACCCAACGTGTGTGTGTGTGTGTGTGTGTGTGTGTGTGTGTGTGTGTGTGTGTGTGTGTGTGTGTGTGTGTGTGTGTGTGTGTGTGTGTGTGTGTGTGTGTGTGTGTGTGTGTGTGTGTGTGTGTGTGTGTGTGTGTGTGTGTGTGTGTGTGTGTGTGTGTGTGTGTGTGTTGGTTCAAGGGTTAGTCAATGAAGAAACCTCGGCTGGCGAAGGACATACTGAAGCACTTAATGACGGACATAAAGGTGAGTTTGACACCTTCCCTGATGTGACAATCTTTACGGATTTTATTCTGGCTAACGCCAACCAGAATACAATATGTGATGGTGTCGGATCACTCCCTCTCTCCCTTCCCCTCCCACCATATCTATCTCTCTCTCTCTCTCTCTCTCTCTCTCTCTCTCTCTCTCTCTCTCTTTCTTGCGCTCTTTCTTATCTTCTCTCCCCCACTCTGTCTGACGTTCTCAGGTATTTTCGACATGAATATATATATATATATATATATATATATATATATATATATATATATATATATATATATATATATATATATATATATATATATATTATAAAACCACTGGGAAATAAGAAGCTTAGTCCGAACGTTTTCGTCTATTTAAGACATTATCAAGGAATACCATAATGATAATGTCTTAAATAGACGAAAACGTTCGGACTAAGCTTCTTATTTCCCAGTGGTTTTTTCTGCATATTATTTGTCACGTGTGCCTTGTGAATTACTGCAATATATATATATATATATATATATAGTATATATATACATATATATATATATATATATATATATATATATATATATATATATATATTCTGCCAACAGGTGTCGTCGGTCGTTCAGTGAAGTATGTAGGTGCAGACGCTTACCTGAAGGACTTCCGCTTTAAACTTTTGTGACCCACTGTACTCTACGAGGTGCATATCGTTAGATCAATAGAGGGTGGGACTCGAATCTGAGGGGCCAGGGAGCGGGGGGAGGAGGAGGAGGAGGAGGAGGGGGTAGAGGAGGAGGAGGAGGAGGAGGAGGAGGAGGAGGAGGAGGGGTGGGGCGGGGCCTTAGGGGGCTGTTGACGGCACTCAATCCTCATCTATTTGTCCATCCTTCCGCGGCTGAAGTGGTCGCCGGACGCCTAATCC
>NC_134806.1:16789477-16791977 GCF_046742065.1 Oratosquilla oratoria
CACGGAACCCTTGAAAGGTTTTTCACGGAACCATCGAACGGTCTTCCCGGAACCCTCGAAAGGTCTTCACGGTACCCTCGAAAGGTTTTTCACGGAACCCTCGAATGGTCTTCACGGAACCCTCAAAAGGTCTTCACGGAACCCTCGAAAGGTCTTCACGGAACCCTCGAAAGGTCTTCACGGAACCCTTGAAAGGTTTTTTCACGGAACCCTCGAAAGGTTTTTTCACGGAACCCTCGAAAGGTTTTTCACGGAACCCTCGGAAGGTCTTCACGGAACCCTCGACAGGTCTTCACGGAACCCTCGAAAGGTCTTCACGGAACCCTCGAAAGGTCTTCACGGAACCCTCGAAAGGTCTTCACGGAACCCTCGAAAGGTCTTCACGGAACCCTCGAAAGGTCTTCACGGAACCCTCGAAAGGTCCTCAAGGAACCCTCGAAAGGTCTTCACGGAACCCTCGAAAGGTCTTCACGGAACCCTCGAAAGGTCTTCACGGAACCCTCGAAAGGTCTTCACGGAACCCCCGAAAGGTTTTCACGGAACCCTCGAACGGTCTTCACGGAACCCTCGAAAGGTCTTCACGGAACCCTCGAAAGGTTTTTCACGGAACCCTCGAATGGTCTTCACGGAACCCTCAAAAGGTCTTCACGGAACCCTCGAAAGGTCTTCACGGAACCCTCGAAAGGTCTTCACGGAACCCTTGAAAGGTCTTCACGGACCCCTTGAAAGGTCTTCACGGAACCCTTGAAAGGTCTTCACGGAACCCTCGAAAGGCCTTCACGGAACCCTCGAAAGGTCTTCACGGAACCCTTGAAAGGTTTTCACGGAACCCTCGAAAGGTCTTTCACGGAACCCTTGAAAGGTTTTTTTCACGGAACCCTCGAAAGGTTTTTCACGGAACCCTTGAAAGGTTTTTCACGGAACCATCGAACGGTCTTCACGGAACCCTCGAAAGTTCTTCACGGAACCCTTAAAAGGTCTTCACGGAACCCTCGAAAGGCCTTCACGGAACCCTTGAAAGGTCTTCACGGAACCCTCGAAAGGTCTTCACGGAACTCTCGAAAGGTCTTCACGGAACCCTTGAAAGGTTTTCACGGAACCCTCGAAAGGTTTTTTCACGGAACCTTCGAAAGGTCTTCACGGAACCCTCGAAAGGTCTTCACGGAACCCTCGAAAGGTCTTCACGGAACCCTCGAAAGGTCCTCAAGGAACCCTCGAAAGGTCTTCACGGAACCCTCGAAAGGTCTTCACGGAACCCTCGAAAGGTCTTCACGGAACCCTCGAAAGGTCTTCACGGAACCCTCGAAAGGTCTTCACGAAGCCCTCGAAAGGCCATCACGGAACCCTTGAAAGGTCTTCACGGAGCCCCCGAAAGGTCTTCACGGAACCCTCGAACGGTCTTCACGGAACCCTCGAGCGGTCTTCACGGAACCCTCGAAAGGTCTTCACGGAACACTCGAAGGGTCTTCACGAAACCCTCGAAAGGCCATCACGGAACCCTTGAAAGGTCTTCACGGAACCCCCGAAAGGTTTTCACGGAACCCTCGAAAGGTCTTCACGGAACCCTCGAAAGGTCTTCACGGAACCCTCGAAAGGTCTTCACGGAACCCTCGAAAGGTCTTCACGGAACCCTCGAAAGGTCTTCACGGAACCCTCGAAAGGTCTTCACGGAACCCTCGAAAGGTCTTCACGGAACCCTCGAAAGGTCTTCACGGAACCCCCGAAAGGTTTTCACGGAACCCTCGAACGGTCTTCACGGAACCCTCGAAAGGTCTTCACGGAACCCTCGAAAGGTCTTCACGGAACCCTCGAAAGTTCTTCACGGAACGCTCGAAAGGTCTTCACGGAACCCTCGAAAGGTTTTTCACGGAACCCTCGAAAGGTCTTCACGGAACCCTCGAAAGGTCTTCACGGAACCCTCGAAAGGTCTTCACGGAACCCTCGAAAGGTCTTCACGGAACCCTGGGGTTCTGCGGAACCCACTTTGAGAACCACTGTCGTAAGGGAAATGTCTAATGGACATCTTCACACATTGGACAAGTTTGATTGTAGTTCTAGATTACAGACGAATGACCTCAATAGCGAATCTAATCACCGCGAGCGCTAATGACCTCGTTTGGCCCGGACACCTCTCGGGACAAGAAGGACATGACCCGTCTGGTCTCGGACCGACAAGGCGACACCAGTAGTCCTGGCGACAGTACATACATAAACATGCGGGTCGAAACGTTAAAGCGTGAAATTCTCCCATTACTCCTCGTCTGCTTCTTCCACCTTCAGTCTTATTTGTCATAATATAGTCAACATATATATATATATATATATATATATATATATATATATATATATAATATATATGCGTATGCACACAGGCAAACACACACATATACATATGTACTTCAGAGCCAACATTTTACAAGATCCTCCTTCGCAGCTTCATCCTATGACGTCACCTGGTACGAATGAAATCGCCCAACAGGACGCTGTAGCGACCTGAATA
>NC_134806.1:16794477-16799477 GCF_046742065.1 Oratosquilla oratoria
CTATCGTGTGATTTCCATTCATACCACTCATACATACATACATACATACATACATACATGTATATATACATATATATATATATGTGTGTGTGTGTGTGTGTGTGTGTGTGTGTGTGTGTGTGTGTGTGTGTGTGTGTGTGTGTGTGTGTATGTGTGTGTGTGTGTGTGTGTGTGTGTGTGTGTGTGTGTGTGTGTGTGTGTTTATGCATATATTCATGTGTAAGTAGAAGTTCGTGAAAGATAAAAACATCGGAATTAACATTTCCATAACTGTGATAACTGACCGACATCTATGATAGCTGATCATCATTATCATCATCATCATCATCATCGTCACTTCATCATCATCATCATCATCATCATCACATCACATCATCATCATCATCATCATCTCCCATTATTCGGACTTCCGGGAGCTCAAGGTCGCCAGTGACACCTCGTGTCGAGGAGGAGGAAGAGGAGGAGGAAGAGGAGGAGGAGGAGGAGGAGGAGGAGGAGGAGGAGGAGGAGGAGGAGGAGGAGGAGGAGGAGGAGGAGGAGGAGGAGAGGACCACCCTTCCGAAGCGTCCGAGGAGTCGTGATGGCCCAGGGGGCAGAGTACCCTTTCCTCCCTCGCCGCCACCAGAGGGCGACGTGATGGGGAATAAAGAGGGAGGGAGTCGGCGTGGGGAGGGCCATGGGGGAGAGAAGGGGAGAGGAGGAGGAGGAAGGGGGGAGGTAAAGGAAGAGAGGAGACGAAATGGAATTAGCGAGGAGGCGTGTCGTAGTTTAGGGAGTTTTAACGCCGCGAAGAGGCAGAAGCGGGAGCTGTCGCGGCCGCCGCGCGCGCGCTCGATGGCGTCGAGGCGCCGCGCCGCGCCTCGCCGCGCCGGGGGAAAAGTTGCTTCTGGTCGGAGACGCTGAAGAACGCGGCGTGGCGTCGCCGGTCTGAACGCAGAGGTGCGGATGGAAGAACGTGAGAAGAGGAAGAGGAGGAAGAGGAGGGGAAGGAGGAAGGGAAGAGAGACGATGAGGGATACGGACAGTGTTAGAGGAAGAAGAACAGAGGAGGAAGAGGGAAAGGCGTTACGGGAAGAAGAGGAGCAGATGGGAGAAGAACAGAAGTAGGAGGAGGAGGAGGAGGAGGAGTAGAAGGCGGAGGAAGATAAAGAAGGTAAGAAAGAGGAGGTAAGAACTGTAAAATGGGTAGAAATTTAGGAGGTAACGAGAAAAAGTGGGAAGAGAAAGAGAAGAATAAAGTAGGAAAGAGGTAGAATAAACAGGAGGAGGAGGAGGAGGAGGAGGAGGAGGTACAGAGAACAGATGGAAGAGGAATAGGAGAGGGAGGCAGAAAGAGAAGAGTGAATGAAAGGATGAGAAGAGGAGGAAAATAAGGAGTAGCAATAATCGGAAAGGAGGGGAAGAAGGATTACAAAGGATTACAAAGGCGGAGCATGCCGACAGGAGACCTTTTGGTCCATATCTAGGTCGGATGCGAAAAAAAATCATAATAGTAATAAAATTATAAATAAAACTATAATAATGTAAATAACAAATGAAATACATAAATAAATGCATAGGTATAGTTAAATAATAAACAAACAGGTAAATAGTAAATAATGATGAATTATAAGGAGAAGGAAAGGAGAAGAGGAAGAGGGGGGCAGGGTGAGGGAAAGGGAAAGAGGAAGAGGGAGGGGCAGGGGGAGGGAGAGGGGAAGGGGAAGAGGGAGGGGCAGGGGGAGGGAGAGGGGAAGGGGAAGAGGGAGGGGCAGGGGGAGGGAGAGGGGAAGGGGAAGAGGGAGGGGCAGGGGGAGGGAGAGGGGAAGGGGAAGAGGGAGGGGCAGGGGGAGGGAGAGGGGAAGGGGAAGAGGGAGGGGCAGGGGGAGGGAAAGGCGAAGGGGAAGAGGGAGGGGCATGCGGAAAGAGATAAAAAAGAGGAAGAGAAGAGGAAAAGAGATACGTCTTTGTAAGGAGGTAAAAGGGAAGAGGAAGGGTAATATGAGGGTAAGGGGAAGGGGAATGAGATGAAAAGGAGAGAAGAAAAAGGGAAAGAGGTAAAAGGGTAAGGAAGGGAACACATGGAGAGAGGAGGGGAATGGGAGAGAGGAAAGCGGGGAAGGGGAAGAGAGGAGGAAGGGGAATGAGAGACGGGGAAATATTTAAGAAATGGAAGGGGGATGGAAAATAACAAGACCTGAAAATAAAACAGGAAAAGAGAAAGAGAGATGGAGAGGGGAGGGGAAAGGTGAAATAAAAAGAGAAAGAAAGAGAGGAAGGGAAAGGGAGAGAGAGAGAGAAAGGAGAAAAGAAAAGGATGGGGAAGAAAAGAAAGGAAAGAAAAAGAAAGGGAGAGAACGGAATGGAATATACTTCCTGCACAGGCAGTGCAATGTAGTTCAGTTCGAAGCTTTAAGAATCATTTAGATAAACACCTAAGCAAGATGCTGTAATGATTATAATTCATTTCATATTATTTGTTTTTGTTTTATCATTTGTCTGTTTGATTTTCATTTATCATTAGTTATATGTCAATTTATTATTATTTACTATTTACCTGTTTGTTTATTATCTAACTATACCTATGCATTTATTTATGTATTTTATTTGTTATTTACATTATTATTGTTTTTATCATTTTATTATTATTATGATTTTTTTTCGCATCCGACCTAGATATGGACCAAAAGGTCTCCTGTCGGCATGCTCCGCCTTTGTAATCCTTTGAAAGAGAACTCAGGGGAGAGGAGGGAGACATCTTGTGAATGTGGGGAAGGGAAGGGAAGGGAGGAGACGAGATGGAGAGAAAGGGAGGGAGGGGAGTGAAAAGAGGAAGGAAAGAGGAGGAGTAGAAGGGGTATCGAACCAAAGTAGAGGCATGGGGGAGGGGAAGGTGGTTCAAGGAATGGGGAGGGGAGGGGAGCGAAGTGAGTAGCGCCGCAGGCCAAGGACCCATGGCGAAGCCATGGCTGGCGAAGCCAGGTGCTTGTATAGATGAAAAATAAATGAATAAATAACCAAATAACTAAAGAAATGAATAAGGAAGAGAGAGGAGGTAGGGCAAAAGAGAGAGGAGAAGGGTTGGGAAGATGTACGAGTAGAATAGAAGAGAATGAAAGGGGTGAGCGGAGAAGAGAAGAGGATGAAAGGAAGGCTGACAATTTAATTGTTAAATTATTTACTCACTTGTTTTTCATTTATTGATGTATCTATTCACCCATTTATTCATTGGCTTATTTATTCATCTGTTTATTTATTTTTTATCTATTATTTATTCATTTATCTATTCATTTCCTCTATCCATTTCCTTATTTCATTATGCATATATTTTTGTCTGAAATTTAGGTAATGTTAGTTTAACGGATAACTAGAGATGAGTCACAATGTCATTGACTATGCTAGATTTATTTTAGAAGAAAAATATGAGTTTCACTAACTTTCCACTGTTCGTTCTGTATCCATTACATAAAAACAAAATAAGCCCCGCCCATTCCTCTTATTGGACGTCCCGATTGGCTACCTTGACGGTAAGCGCAACTGTCGCCAACTTAGGTTAATTTGCCACACTACCTTGGGATTGCAAAGTTACTTGTACTTGTTTAGCCCTGTTGACGAAAGAAAACCAGGTCTGCATAATACAAGCCTAACGACAGTCGAACAAGAACGCGGTTGGCAGCCCTGCTTGTACGTCTTCCCCGTTTTCTGAAACATCCCTATGGACCAGGGCCCACATAGTCTTTTTAGATTGGAGATTAGATTATTCATAAAGGTATGTTCATCTACTTTTCATTTCTATTGGCCTTCCATCAATCCCTTTATCATCTCCCTTCCCCCACCCCCATCCTCCTGTCCTGCTTCCATCATTGTCATATGATCTTTGATACTTGGCGTCGCAATTTCATTATTCAGCTCAATTTGTCATTTTACAGCATATCTGATTGGTAACCCTGCTCACCACTCCACAATATGCAACGATACTGCTGATTTTCATACATTATTTAAGTATAGACGAGACCTTACCGTACAAAAATATCAGTTGGCAGCCATGCAATGTGCGAAGCACTCGGTTGGCATCCCTGGTCGTAATCCTGCAAGATGTAAACACAATTCCACTACTCTTTCGTCTCATCACATTATAAAAATTAAATGATGGGTTAACTTAATAAATAGATGAATAATTGAATAGATAAGTGAACAAAGAAATCAATAAGGAAATTGATAAATCAGTTGATGAATAAATAGACAAGTAGCCAAATGAATTGACATAGGCAAATAATTCAATATACTGTGCCAGTAAAAATTAATAGATAAATGAATACATTGATAAATGAATGTATAAGTAAATGAATAAGCATATTACATAAACAGATGAATAAAGAAATCTACAAGTAGATGGGTAAATAGATCAGATAGGTGAAGTTTAATTACTCATAACTAAAGAGGAAAATCAATACCTTCAGTGAGGCGGCGTGCTTTATGAATTTTCTTCCTGCTAAGGGACATCAGGGGATTTTATGCAACTCAGAGGAGCTGGCCGGCCTCTGCCTGAAGTGGGCTTTGATGGGTCGAGACCCCGCCCCCCCCATAGCTCCACGAAGTCACATGTTGACCATAACAAAGTCCATGAAGTACCGTCACCGAACTGGAGGCGTCGCCTTTACTTATTCAGTCTGGAAATGCAAATATTCGCAAATGAAATGATGACATCTAAGTTATATTTTAATCTAGATAAAGGTCTTCACTTTAGATTTGAGAAAGAAATAGGCAAAAATTGGTTTACTAATAGGGTGGTCGATGAATGGAATAAACTTAGTAACCATGTAGTAAGCGCTGAAACTATCAGTTGTTTTAAAAAACGATTAGAGAACTTTATGGATGGGGATGACAGGTGGTGATGGATACGGAGCTGCCTAGTGTAGGCCTTATGGTCTTTTGCAGTCTCCTTTATTTCTTATGTTCTTATGTTCTCGGAAGTAAATATAATCGTTCGGCACCACTCGCTCAAGGCGTGACCTCAGTTG
>NC_134806.1:16804477-16809477 GCF_046742065.1 Oratosquilla oratoria
GAGGGGGAAAGAGATATATGAGGAGGCAGAGAAGAACGAGGTAGAGGGGAGGAAGTAAAAGGGAGGAAGTAGAAGGGAGGTGGTAGAGGAGGAGGAAGTAAAAGGGAAGAGGTAGAAGGGAGAAAGTAGAAGGGAGAAGGTAGATGAGGAGGAGGAGGAGGAAGAGAGGGAGAAGGAAACGGGAGTTGTTGGCTCCTCTCCTTGCATACACATTGGAGAGGAGGGGCGCCGCGCCCAATGCATAGGCGCTTGGGGGGGGAAGGGAGAGGGGTGACAGCACCATCCAGGGGGGAGATACCCCCCCCCAGCTCCTTGCACAGGGAAGGAAGACAAACTGGGGGAGGAGGAGGAGGAGGAGGAGGAGGGGGCGCGGCGCCCAGAGGTGGCACGACGTCAAGCAACGCAAGATCGTAAAGCAAAAGCATAAGTGTGTGTGTGCGCGCGTGCGTGCGTGCGTGCGTGGGGAGGGATAGGATGGGGTGTGTGTGTTGGAGGTGTGGGGGGGGGGGAGATTCCAAGAGAGAAAGAAGAAGAGGAGGAGGAGGAGGAGGAGGAGGAAGAGGAGTGGGGGGACGGGGGCGGCGTTCCCTCCAAGAGCTTAGAGATTCCAAGAGAGAAAGAAGAAGAGAACGAGGAGGAGGAGGACGAAGAGGAGGAGGAGGATGGGGGGGGGGGTCCGGGGGGCGGTGTTCCCTCCAAGAGCTTCTGAAATCTCTCGCGTAGCGCTGTTTTCGGGCTTACAAGCGGTGTGTTTCCCATCAGTTAGCAGCAGTTTGACGCTGGGTAATGGGCATTTGCATAATCGGGCAGGCGGGCGAGGCGCGGCCCCCCAGGGAGAGGCACCAACAAAGGCGGAGCCGAGGCCAGGCGCCGCCAAAAGCGAAAGGCTATTTACATACATTGGCTTAGCATAACGACCATGACGACGACGACGACGACGACGAAGGCGACGAAGGCGATGACGAGGGTGACGATGACGAAGGTGATGATGACTATATCGAAGAACATGAAGATAAGGACGATGTCGAAGGGGGATGACAATTAAAACGACGACGACGAAGGCAACGACGATGACGAAGGTGACGATGACGATATCGACGAATATGAGGATAAGGACGACGTCGAGAGGATGATGTCAAAACGACGACGACGACGACGACGACGAAGGCGACGACGATGACGAAGGCGACGATGACGATATCGAAGAACATGAGGATAAGGACGACGTCGAAGGATGATGACAATTAAAACGACGACGATGACGAAGGTGATGATGACGATATCGACGAATATGAGGATAAGGACGACGTCGAGGGATGATGACAAAACGACGACGACGACGAAGGCGACGACGATGACGAAGATGGCGATGACGATATCGACGAATATGAAGATAAGGACGACGTCGAAGGAGGATGACAAAACGACGACGACGACGAAGGCGACGACGATGACGAAGGTGACGATGACGATATCGACGAATATGAAGATAAGGACGGTCGAAGGAGGATGACAATTAAAACGACGACGAAGACGAAGGTGACGATGACGATATCGACGAATATGAGCATAAGGCCGACGTCGAAGGAGGATGACAATTAAAACGACGACGACGACGACGAAGGCGACGATGACGATATCGACGAATATGAGCATAAGGCCGACGTCGAAGGAGGATGACAATTAAAACGACGACGACGAAGGCGACGACGATGACGAAGGCGACGATGACGATATCGACGAATATGAAGGATGATGACAAAACGACGACGACGACGAAGGTGGCGATGACGATATCGACGAATATGAAGATAAGGACGACGTCGAAGGATGATGACAATTAGAACGATGACGATGATGAAGGTGACGATGACGATATCGAAGAACATGAGGATAAGGACGACGTCGAGGGATGATGACAAAACGACGACGATGACGAAAACAAAAACAACGACGAAGGCGACGACGATGACGAAGGTAATGTCAATGACTATGATGACAGCGACGAGGACTGAGATGAAGACGAGAGAAGGAGGAGGAGGAGGAGGAGGAGGAGGAGGAGGAGGAGGAGATGGAGGAGGAGAAGGAAGAGGAGAGGCAAGGTGACTATTTGCATACATTGGCTGTGCATAACGACGACGGAAGTGGCGACGACGATGACGACGACGACGACAAAGGTGAAGAGATGCAAGTAACGAGGTGTAGGAGGAGGAGGAGGAGGAGGAGGAGGAGAAGGAAGAGGGAGAGGAGGAAGTGAGAGGTATATAGTATGTAAAAGGAAATAATGGTTGATTTAGATTAAATGATAAACCATTTCGAAGAGAGGGAGAAAGAGGGGGAAGATAACGTTGGAAGGAGAAAAAGATTTCGAGAATAAAGACGGCGGCCAGAAGGAAAAGAAGCAACAACATGAAGCTGGAAGATGGGGGAGTGGGGGAAGAGGACAGGGAAAGGACGCCAAGAAAGAGGAGAAAGGTGTACGGAGGAGGAGGAGGAGGAGGAGGAGGAGGAGGAGGAGGAGGAGGAGGAGGAGGGAGAGGACACCAAGAAAGAGGAATAAGGTGTACAGAGGAGGAGGAGGAGGAGGAGGAGGAGGAGGAGGAAGAGGAGGAGATAGTGGAGGAGGAGGAGGTAGAAGAGGAGGAGGAAGAGGAGTAGGAGGAGGAGGGAGAGGAGGAGGAGGAGGAGGAGGGAGAGGAGGAGTAGGAGGAGGAGGAAGAGGTGTTGGAGAAGAGCGACGTGGAGATAAAGGTGGAGGAATGATTAAGGAGAGGGTTGAGGAAGAGGTGGAGGAAAAGATGGAGGAAGAGGAGGAGGAGGAAGAGAAGGAGGTATGGAGGAGGAGGAGGAGGAGGAGGAGGAGGAGGAGGAAGAGAAGGAGGAGGAAGAGGAAAAGGAGGAGGAGGAGGAAGAGAAGGAGGAGGAAGAGAAGGAGGAGGAAGAGAAGGAGGAGGAAGAGAAGGAGGAGGAAGAGAAGGAGGAGGAAGAGAAGGAGGAGGAAGAGAAGGAGGAGGAAGAGAAGGAGGAGGAAGAGAAGGAGGAGGAAGAGAAGGAGGAGGAAGAGAAGGAGGAGGAAGAGAAGTAAGAGGAGGAGATAGAAGACGAATTCGAAAGAATGATGGTGACTTGTCTGGTTCTCGACAGGAATTTCTGTCTACTGACGGACCCTGACTGACAGACAGACAGACAGACAGCAAACGGAAAGATGCGCTTGTATGCTGACGGAAACTAACAGATACTGACGGAAGCTGACGCACAGAACGCGCGGACAGCAGCTCGTTTCAAAAGTCGTCGGGTGAGGGTGGGTGGGAGGGGGAGGGGGAGTTTTTCGGCTGCCTGGTGGTCAATGTAGGTGATAGTGACGGTGATGGTGACGGTGATGGTGGTTAGTGGTGATCGTAGTGGTGTAGGAGGAGTGGTTTGTGAGGTTTGACATGATCACGATGTTGACGTAAGCGGTGGTGCAAGGGGCGGGGTGATTATGGTGGTGGTGGTGGTGCAGTAAATGCCGTCTCCATTTTCAGATACCTGAACTGGCTTACAGAGAACGAACACACACACACACACACACACACACACACACACACACACACACACACACACACACACCGGTGGCACAGTTGATAGAGCGCTGGACTGGGAAGTACGGTGGTGCTCGCAGTACCTGGTTCGAATCCTGCCCAGGACCGAAATTATTTCGGTATCGCTGTGCTTCGGGTCGTTACTCTCGTGGGCGGGGAGTTGTGTGTGTGTGTGTGTGTGTGTGAAAGGTCATAGCATTACCCATAGATCGGTCATACGAGCTCTGAGCTTTCTTCCGGGAGGGAAATAGCTGTCGATCACGAGTCCAACACGTGATCCAAAGACCAAAGACCAAGGTGAATAAACATACACACACACACACACACAGACAGACACACACACACACACCACACAGATAGATAAATAGAGAGAGAGAGAGAGAGATGATAAAGAAGATAAGAAAAGAAAATGAAGAATGAATACAATAATAGATAAAAAAAAAAGAAGCAAAAGATGAAGAATATAAACGCAGTGAAGATGAAGCTGGAGATAAAGATGAAGGTGAGGGTGGAGATGAAAGATAAATATTAGGAGATTGATGAAGATGAAGATGAATGTGATGAAATTGAAGAAGATGAAGATGATGAGATTGATGAAGATAAATGATAAGATGAAAATGAAGATGAAGACGAAGGAGATGATGAAGATGGGAAAGATGAAGATGAAGATGAAGACGAAGATGAGGATGAAGATGAAAAAGATGAAGATGAAGATGAAAATGAAGATGAAAAAGATGAAGATGAAAATGAAGATGATGAAGATGGAAAAGATGAAGATGAAGATGAAGACGAAGATGAAAAAGATGAAGATGAAGATGAAAATGAAGGTGAAGACGAAGATGAAGATGAAAATGAAGATGAAAAAGATAAAGATGAAGATGAAAAAGATGAAGATGAAAATGAAGATGAAAAAGATGAAGATGAAGATGAAGATGAAAAAGATGATGATGAAAATGAATATGAAGACGAAGATGATGAAGATGAAGATGAAGATAAAAATGAAGATGAAAAAGATAAAGATGAAGATGAAAAAGATGAAGATGAAGAGGAAGACGAAGATGAAGATGAATGAAGATGAAGATGGAGATGAGGATGAAAATGAAGATGCAAATGAAGATGAAGATGTAGATGAAAATGTATATGAAGATGAAGACGAAGGTATAGATGAAGAAGAGGATGAAGACGAAGATGTAGGTGAAGATGAAGATGAAATGGACATAGACATGGGTCTAGAGATGAAAATGAAGATGGAAATGAAGATGGAAATGAAGATGGTAATGGTAAAGATGACGAACAAGGACAAAAGAGAAGAATAAAAGTGAGGATGGTAATAAGACACCCAAAGAAGATGGGAGACGAGTGGAGGAAAACGTTAAGAATAAGAAAAGGAAGAAGAAGAAGAAGTAGAAAAGAAAGGGA
>NC_134806.1:16811977-16814532 GCF_046742065.1 Oratosquilla oratoria
AGGCGGCTGCGCCGGGCGAGAGAGGAGAGGAGAGGAGAGGAGAGGAGAGTACGAAAGAAAGAGAGACGGGGGTGGGGGTGGGGTTGGTGGGGGGTGGAAGAGAGAGAGAGAGAGAAAGAGAGAAAAACGAGGGAGATAGTGGCAGCCGTGTTGGAAGCTTTTCAAAGCCAACCTTATTTTCTCTCCGCTTTGATCTCGGCAAGCGTGAGAGAAAGGCGCCGCGCGCGGCCGAGGCGGAAGGAGGGGAAGAGAGGAGGGGAGAGGAGGGGAGAGGAGGGGAGGGGAGGGGAGGAGAGGAGAGGGGAGAGGAGGGGTAGGGGGTTGCGGGTTAGAGGGTTGGGGAGAGATGGGAGGGGAGGGGAAGAGGGGAGGAGAGGGGAGGGAAAGGGAGGGGGAGGGGAGGAGAGGGGAGGGAAGGGGTTGGGGGTTATGGGTTTAGAGGGTTGGCGTGAGAGAAAGGTGGAGGGGAGTGGAGGGGAGGGAAGGGGAGGGGGAGGGGAGAGGGAGGGGAGGGACGGGGAGGGGGAGGGGAGGAGAGGGGAGGGGAGGGGAGGGGGAGGGGAGGAGAGGAGGGGAGGGGAGGGAAGGGGTTGGGGGTTAGAGGGTTGGGGAGAGAAAAGGAGGGGAGGGGAAGAGGGGAGGAGAGGGGAGGGAAGGGGAGGGGGAGGGGAAGAGGGGAGGAGAGGGGAGGGAAGGGGAGGGGGAGGGGAGGGAAGGGGTGGGGAGGGGAGAGGATGAGAGGAGGGGAGGGAAGGAGAAACGGAGGGAAGGGGAGGGGGGGAGAGGAGAGGAGGGAGAGGAGAGGGGAAGGGACGGGGTTGGGGGTTAGAGGGGTTGGGGAGAGAAAGGGAGGGGAGGGGAAGAGGAGGGGGTAGGGGAGAGGGAGCGGGAAGGGGTTTGGGGTGAGGGGGTTGGGAGACGGAACAGGTGGGGACAACGTCAGGGCGATGGGAAGTGGGAAGGGAGGGTGTCAGTGGGGGTTGGGGGTGTTGTGGGTAAGGGTTTGCCAAGGATAGGGGGATAGGGAGGTATCTTGCCCCACGGGAGGGAGGGAGGAAGAAGGAGGGTAGGGGAAGGGAGCTATTTTCTTCTTCTTTCCAGCGTCCTCCTCTCTCTCTCTCTCTCATCTCTCTCTCTCCCCTCTCTCTCCTCTCTCTCTCTCTCTTCTCATCTCTCTCCTTGGAGACAATGTCGTAGTACTGAAGGGGTGGAGTAATACACGGGGGATGGTGAAAGAAATTGTTTAAGGAGGCTAGAGGTAAGGAGGATAGAATAATATATATATATATATAATATATATAGAATACATATATTTATACATATATTATATATATATATATATATATATATATATATATATATCTATATATATGCGGGGGTGGGGGAAGGGCAAACGAAGATGTGGTTAGGAATAGAGTTTATTGAGATTATTGAGATTATTACGCATATTATTATGTTTCTTAATATTTTTTTATTTTTTATAAAAAAAAAAAAGAAACATAATAATATGCGTAATAATCTCAGTGTCATTTACGCCCCCCCCCCCCCCCCGTAATTCCATGCAACGGTTGTCCATCATCTTATTTCGGTGAGTCAGGGTCGAGGGTTCAATAAACGCTTGATATGAGCACAAAAACGATCTCAGGGCTCATAGAACATCTAACTCCCTGGTTCGTCACCTGGACAAATGTGGACATCCTACCTGATTGGAACAACGCAGAAATTCTATCACGAGGGGGATTTGAGAAGAAAATGAGAAAAAACTGTGGAAGCTGCAACATATTGCCGCCAACAAGAACAACAACGGACAGAGACGGATTTAAATGCCTCTCGAAAAGCAGCAAGTGTCCTAATAATTTATATCGTTAGCCAAAGGGAAAACATGACGCTCATGACCTTGGCGGGTGTCCCTCTCACTACGAATAGTATAAGAATTTGTGATCCGTCTGTAAATGCTGTAGTCCTACTGAAGAAGGACCCAAGTTGGGTCGCAACGTCTAGGGCAATAAACTCTATTCCTAACACATCTTCGTTTTGCCCTTCCCCACCCGCATGCTCTCTCATTTGGTCTGAAATAATCTTAAATATATATATTGTATATATATATATATATATATATTTATAATATATATATATATATATATTTATAAAATATATATATATATATGTATGGTATGCATATATATATATATATATATACTATATATATATATATATATATATATATATATATATTATATATATTATATATATATATATGCTCTTAGGGAGGGTTGAGTCTAAAAAAAAAAAAAAAAAAAAAAAAAAAAAAAAGCCGCGTGTCTCTGGGTCTCATAGGGGGTGTTACTGGAGGTCCCCAAGATACTGAGCTACATAAAAACAGTGGCCCTACGGCAAGGAAAGAGATGAGGGGCTGGGGGGGGGAGAGGGGGGACTAGGAGGGTAGAGAATCATGGGAGTTGGAGGGAAACCAAGCTGGGAAAGAGGAGGAGAGGGAGGGGAAGGAGAGAGGGAGGGAGGGGAGGTAGCGTGGGAAATGAAAAAGGAGGGATGAG
>NC_134806.1:16815032-16820032 GCF_046742065.1 Oratosquilla oratoria
CACACACACACCACGGTTGGCTCTGGTGGTGATAGAGCGCTGGACTGGGAAGTACGGTGGTGCTCGCAGTACCTGGTTCGAATCCTGCCCAGGACCGAAATTATTTCGGTATCGCTGTGCTTCGGGTCGTTACTCTCGTGGGCGGGGAGTTGTGTGTGTGTGTGTGTGTGTGTGTGAAAGGTCATAGCATTACCCATAGATCGGTCATACGAGCTCTGAGCTTTCTTCCGGGAGGGAAATAGCTGTCGATCACGAGTCCAACACGTGATCCAAAGACCAAAGTGAATACATACACACACACACAGACACACACACACACACACACACACCACACAGATAGATAAATAGAGAGAGAGAGAGAGAGAGATGATAAAGAAGATAAGAAAAGAAAATGAAGAATGAATACAATAATAGATAAAAAAACAGAAGCAAAAGATGAAGAATATAAACGCAGTGAAGATGAAGCTGGAGATAAAGATGAAGGTGAGGGTGGAGATGAAAGATAAATATTAGGAGATTGATGAAGATGAAGATGAATGTGATGAAATTGAAGAAGATGAAGATGATGAGATTGATGAAGATAAATGATAAGATGAAAATGAAGATGAAGACGAAGGAGATGATGAAGATGGGAAAGATGAAGATGAAGATGAAGACGAAGATAAGGATGAAAATGACAAAGATGATGATGATGATGATGATGAAGACGAAGATGAAGATGAAAAAGATGAAGATGAAAATGAATATGAAGGTGAAGACGAAGATGATGATGATGAAGACGAAGATGAAGATGAAAAAGATGAAGATGAAAATGAATATGAAGGTGAAGACGAAGATGATGAAAATGAAGATGAAGATGAAAATGAAGATGAAAAAGATGTAGATGAAAATGAAGATAAAAAGATGAAGATAAAGATGATGAAGATGAAAAAGATGATGATGAAAATGAATATGAAGGTGAAGATGACGGTGAAGATGAAGAATGAAGATAAAAA
This sequence comes from Oratosquilla oratoria, assembly GCF_046742065.1. NCBI lineage: Eukaryota > Metazoa > Arthropoda > Malacostraca > Stomatopoda > Squillidae > Oratosquilla > Oratosquilla oratoria. The sequence continues at coordinate 16,816,028 of NC_134806.1, forward strand.
TGAGATGAAAAAAGATAAAGATGAAGATGAAAAAGATGAAGATGAAGAGGACGACGAAGATGAATGAAGATGAAGATGAAGATGGAGATGAGGATGAAAATGAAGATGCAAATGAAGATGAAGATGTAGATGAAAATGTATATGAAGATGAAGACGAAGGTATAGATGAAGAAGAGGATGAAGACGAAGATGTAGGTGAAGATGAAGATGAAATGGACATAGACATGGGTCTAGAGATGAAAATGAAGATGGAAATGAAGATGGTAATGGTAAAGATGATGAACAAGGAGAAAAGAGAAGAATAAAAGGGAGGATGGTAATAAGACACCCAAAGAAGATGGGAGACGAGTGGAGGAAAACGTCAAGAATAAGAAAAGGAAGAAGAAGAAGAAGAAGAAGAAGAAGTAGAAAAGAAAGGGAATAGAGATTGTGATAAAGACGGGAAGAAGGGACAAGCAGAAGATAACCAACGGGGATTAGTTGAGGAGAAGGAGGAGAGAGAGTGAAGGAGGTGATGGAGAAAGAAGAGGAGGAACAAGAGGAAGTAACTAAGGAGGAGGAGGAGGAGGAGGAAGAAGAAGAGGAGGAGGTGGAGGAGGAGGAGGAGGAGGAGGAGGAAGAAGAAGAGGAGGAGGTGGAGGAGGAGGAGAAGGAAGAGGAGGAGGAGGAGGAGAAGGAGAAGGAGGAGAAGGGAGAAGGAGGAGGAGTAGAGGGAGAAGGAGGAGAGGGAGAAGGAGAAGGAAGTGGAGGAGGAGAAGGAGGATACGAAAAAGGAATAGGAAGAGGAGGAGAAGAAGGAGAGAGTGAAGGAGGCGATGGAGAAAGAAGAGGAAGGAACAAGAGGAAGTAACTAAGGAGGAGGAGGAGGAGGAGGAGGAGGGAAGGAGGAGAAGGAGGAGAAGGAGGAGAAGAAGGAAAAGGAGGAGGTAAAGAGGAAAAACATGAGAAAAAGGACGAGGAGGCGGAGAAAGAGAAGAAGGAGGAGGGGAAAAAGGGAAAAAGAAAGAGAAGGAAGATTTGGAAGAGGACGAGGAAATACAGGGTAAGCTGGGAGGAGGAGGAATAAGAAGAAGAGTTTGGTAGTGCTGGACTGGCGAGGAGGAGGAAGAGGAGGAAGAGGAAGAGGAACTGCAGGGTAATCGGGGAGGAGGAGGAGGAGGAGGACTGGGCCGAAGAGGAGAAGGAAGTGCAGGGTAGATGGAAAGGAGGAGGAGGAGGAGGAGGTGGAGGAGGATGAGGCGGAGAAGGAGGAGGCGGAGGAGGAGGGGGCGGAGGAAGAGAAGGAGGAAAGGAGGAGGAGGAGGAGGAGGAGGCGGAGGAGGAGGAGGAGGAGGAGGAGGCGGAGGAGGAGGCGGAGGAGGAGGAGAAGGAGGAGGAGGCGGAGGAAGTGGAGAAGGAAGAGGAGGAGGAGGTGGAGGAGGAGGTGGAGGAGGAGGAGGAGGAGGAGGAAGAGGAGGAGGAGGAGGAGACGGAGGAGGAGAATTACCCAGTGGGGTTTAAGATGAGACACGAATATATGCCCAAGTGTCTGCGTTTGAGAAGATGTCTGTCTATCTGTCTGTGTCTGCGTCCGAGATGTCTGTCTGTCTGTCTGTCTGTGTACCTGACGGCAAACAACAACAACTGGATGCAGCGAATACGATCATCACTGGACGGAGCACAACGCTCCTGATGTACCGTAGCTTCCATCGTCCCACTTCTGTGCAGATGAGCCGGGACCCACTGTTTAGAATCACTCTCAAGAAGAGGCACCAAGAATCTTACCTAAAGAGAGAGAGAGAGAGGGAGAGATAAAGAGAAAGAGAGAGAGAGAGAGAGAGAGAGAGAGAGAGAGAGAGAGAGAGAGAGAGAGAGAGAGAGAGAGAGAGAGAGAGAGAGAGAGAGAGAGAGAGAGAGAGGGAGAGAGAGAGAGAGAGAGAGAGAGAGGGTGAGAGAGAGAGAGAGAGAGAGAGAGAGAGAGAGAGAGAGAGAGAGAGAGAGAGAGAGAGAGAGAGAGAGAGAGAGAACATATTCACGGGTATATATATACAAAGAAGAGTAGGATGGGGAGATTGAGAAGGTTAAAAAAGAGGATTAATTGAGAAGAGGATAAAGAGGAAAAGTTGAGAGAAGAATATAAAGAGGAGGAGGAGGAGGAAGAAGAGGAAGGGGAGGAGAGGAGGAGGAAGAAGAGGAAGGGGAGGAGAGGGGGAGAGAAGAGGATGTTGACACTGAAGAGAAAGATGTACGTAACTTTAAGAATCAAGGGGAAAGAGGAGGAGGAGGAGGAAGAGGAAGAGAATGAGGATTACTACTAGTAGCACAAAGAGGACAAAAAGTAGAGCAGATGAAGGAGGAAGATGAGGAGGAGGAAAAAGAGGAGGAAGATAATGAAGATAATGATGAATAAGGGTGGGAATTGAAGGAAGAAGAGGAGGAGTATGAGGGGAGGAGGAGGAGGAGGAGGACAAGGGGAGGAGGAATGGAAGATAAAAGAGAAGAGGAAGGAGCAGGAAGAGAAGAGGAGGTGAAGAGGAGGGTGATAAGGAGGAAGATGATGTTGAAGATGAGAAGGTGGGAAAAGGAGGAGGAGGAGGAGGAGGAGGAGGAAGAGGAGGAGGAAGAGGAGGAGAAGAAGGAGAAATACACGAGAATAGATTGTGTGTAGCCGTGGACGGCAGAGTCGGAGGTGGAGGCAAAGGAGGAAGAGGAAGAGAAGGAGGAGGAGGAAGAAGAGGAGGAGGAGGAGGAGGAGGAAGAGGAGGAGGAGGAGGAGGAAGAGGAGGAGGAGGAGGAGGATGAGGAGGAGGAGGAGGAGGAGGAGGAAGAGGAGGAGGAGGAGGAGGAGGAGGAGGAGGAGGAGGCGGAGGAGGAGGAGGAGGAAGAGGAGGAGGAGGAAGAGGAGGAGGCGGAGGAAGAGGAGGAGGAGGAGGAGGAGGAGGAGGAAGAGGAGGAGGAGGAGGAGGAGGAGGAGGAGGCGGAGGAGCTTCCATTTCCCTCGTGCCTCCTGGAGGCGGCTGCGCCGGGCGAGAGAGGAGAGGAGAGGAGAGGAGAGGAGAGTACGAAAGAAAGAGAAACGGGGGTGGGGGGTTGGTGGGGGGTGGAAGAGAGAGAGAGAGAGAAAGAGAGAAAAACGAGGGAGATAGTGGCAGCCGTGTTGGAAGCTTTTCAAAGCCAACCTTATTTTCTCTCCGCTTTGATCTCGGCAAAGCGTGAGAGAGAAAGGCGCCGCGCGCGGGCCGAGGCGGGAAGGAGGGGAAGGAGGGGAGGGGGAGTCGAGGGGAGAGGAGGGGAGGAGAGGAGAGGGGAGGGGTTGAGGGTTGGGTATTGGGTGTTAGAGGGTTGGGGAGAGAAAGGGAGGGGAGGGGAAGAGGGGAGGAGAGGGGAGGGGGAGGGGAGGGGGAGGGGAGGGGAGGGGTTGGGGGTTAGAGGGTTGGGGAGAGAAAGGGAGGGGAGGGGAAGAGGGGAGGAGAGGGGAGGGAAGGGGAGGGGGGGAGAGGAGGGGAGGAGAGGGGAGGGGGGAGGGGAGAGGAGGGGAGTGGGAGGGGAGGGGGAGGGGAGAGGAGGGGAGGGGAGGGGAGGAGAGGGGTTGGGGATTAGAGGGTTGGGGGAGAGAAAGGGAGGGGGAGGGGAAGAGGGAAGGAGGAGGGGAGGGAAGCGGAGGGGGAGGGGGAGGGAAGGAGAGGGAGAGAAGGGGAGGGGGAGGGGAGAGGAGGGGAAGAGGGGAGGAGAGGGGAGGGAAGGGGAGGGGGAGGGAGGGAAGGGGAGAGGAGGGGAGGGGAGGAGAGGGGAGGGGAAGGGGTTGGGGGTTAGAGGGTTGGGAGAGAAAGGGAGGGGAGGGGAGGAGAGGGGAGGGGGATGGGAGAGAAGGGGTTGGAGGGAGGGGGTTGGGGAGGAAGGGGCACAAGGTCAGGGCGAGGGGAAGTGGGAAGGGAGGTGTAGGGGGTTGGGAGGGTGTGTGGGCAAGGGTTGCCAAGGAAAGGGGGATAGGGAGGTGTCTTGCCCACGGAGGGAGGGAGGGAGGGA
>NC_134806.1:16822532-16832532 GCF_046742065.1 Oratosquilla oratoria
ATAATGCGTGAGGAAGGGCGTGAGAGCATAAAGAGGACGATGAGTAACGAGGAAAAAGGGAGAATGTAAGGGAGAGGAGGATAAGGGGGGATGGAGGTATTCACAGAAGAGGGAGGGAGAGAAGGAGTAAAAAATGGAGTGAAATTGTGAGAGTTGGATAAGGGATTTGAGAGAAAAAGGAAGAGAGGGAGGAAGAGAGGGAGGAAGAGAAAAAGAGAGGGAGGGAGGAACGGAGGGAGGAAGAGAAGAAGAGAGAGGGAGGGAGGAGAGGAGGGAGGTAATGGAAAGAGGGGGAGAGTGTGGGAGTAGGGAGGAAGAGAGGGAGGGAGGGAAGGAGGGAAGGGAGGGAGGAAGGAGGGGAGAAAGGGAGGGGAAGGTACAGAGAAAGCCATTGGGAGGAGGAGGAAGAGGAGGAGGAAGAGGAGGAGGAAAAGGAAGAGGAGGAGGAGGGGAAGAGGAGGAGGAGGAGGAGGAGGAGGAGGAGGAGGTGAAGGAAGAGGAGGAAGAGGAGCCGAATTTGAGGGAAGATGGGGTCGGGCGTGAGAGAGGTAGGAAGAAAGGGAGGGTGAGAAAACGTGAGACAGAGCATGAAGGTTAGAGGGGGAGAAGGCGTGAGAGTGTGCTGATATCGGCGTGAGAGCAGGACGTGGGCGTGAGAATGTGACGTAAAGAAGTCGTGAGAACAAGAATAAGAGAGTGGGTGAGAACGTGAGGAAAGGAGGGCGTGAGAGGGAGAAAGGACATGCCAGCGTGTATGACGAGGGGTAAGGAGAACGTGAGAGCGTGAGAGAGGGAGGCTAAGGCTATGATCACTTGAAAACAGGGGGTGGCTTGACAACGTGAGAGAGGGTGTGAGAGCATAAGCTTCTGAGGAAAGGACGTGAGAGTGCACGGGAGATAGGTTAGTGAGCGTGAGAGCCTGATAGAGAGAGGGTGAGAGGGAGGAATGAAAGGAAGAGGAACATGGCATGAAGGAAGGAGGTCGTGAGAGAGTGAGATCGTGAGAGCGTGAGAGAGTCAAAGAGTAAGGGGGGTTTTCAGCCTTGGTGAGGGGAAACATGAGAGGATGAAGTTGAGAATGTGAGTGAGAGGGCACTAGCATGTGAAGAAGAGAGAGCGTGAGACTGAGAGAAACTGGTTGTGAGGGTGAGTGAGTGTATAATAACGTGAGAGAGGAAGGAAAAGAAGAGGGAGGGAGGGAGAGGGAAAAAAGGGTTTGAGAATGTAAAGAAGACCGTGAGAGAGGAAGGACGTGAGATGGTGAAGGAGGGGGTAAAAACATGAAGGGAAGAAGGAAGGCGTGAGAGAGGGAGGGCTCAGAACGTGAGAGTGGGAGAGTGTAAGGCAGGGAGTGCGTAATAACGTGAGAAAGGGATGGCGTGAGAGTATAACAGGAGGAGGATTGGATAATATGGTGGGAAATGTTGGGCGGAATAGTGGATGCTGTTGGCAGAGGAGCAAGACAAGTTCATGGAAGTGGAAGGCTTCAGGTGATGTGGAGAGAGAGAGAGAGAGAGCGAGAGAGAGAGAGATAGATAGAGAGAGAGAGAGAGAGAGAGAGAGAGAGAGAGAGAGAGAGATAGATAGAGAGAGAGAGAGAGAGAGAGAGAGAGAGAGAGAGAGAGAGAGAGAGAATGAAATCGCCTCTTGCCCTTAAACATAACAAAAGTTATAGTTTACGTTACCCTTCACCTAGTTCTTTTACGCTCTCTCTCTCTCTCTCTCTCAATCTCTGAGTTCTCGATGGGCTGAATGAAATGGCTTGGCGTTGGTTGGTCATGACCAAGTTTCTAGCGAACAGCACCGTGCCAGGTTTATCCTCTTTTTTTTTTTTCTTTTTTTTTTTTTGTCCTGACCGTCGCCAGAAGATTTTATTCAGCCGAGAGGAAACAGCACTTCGGGGGCACTCAAGTTCCTCGTCGACTCACAGCGACCACCGGTGACCGCCACTTGCCCTGGCTCACCGAGCACCTAGGGCAAAGGTGAAGGCTTTTGTGAGGGTTGTTGAAGGCCTATTGGAGAAAGTTGAGGACTTGGTGGAGGAGTTGGAAACATCGATCTTAATTGGCGTTAGTATGGCAGAGGTTACTACGTCAGTGATATGGTAGTTTAGTTAAGCTTAGAGAAGTTAAGTTAGTGGTGTGGGACTTTAGTGAAGCTTCCCTCCTCCTCCTCCTCCTCCTCCTCCTCCCTCTCCTCCTCCTCCTCCTCCCTCTCCTCCTTCCCCTGCTCTTCCTCCTCCTCCTCTTCCTCCTCCTGTTACAGATGCTCGTTAGTGGCACGAGAGTTAGTGGTGAGGAAGTAAAGTTGACGTTTTAGTCCCTTATCTATACATAGAGGTTAAACTAACGTTTTAATTGTTGAGTTAGTAGGATGTAAACTATGTTAAAATCTTACAAAACTAAGTTAGGACCCCAAGTTGAGGTCTCGGGGACTACGTTAGTGATGCATTAGGTAAGTTAACCTTTCAGGAAGAGAGTTAGCGTTGTAGGAGTTTAACCGTAATTGGGGTTAGTTAAGGGACTGTTGGGAGACAGACCCACCAATTCTATTCTGCCTCACTTCAGACACTTCCATTCAGCTTTGAAGACGTCACCACTGCCAAGAACTCGAGACGCTCTCGAAGAAGCAGTTCCAGAAACGTTTCTTGGGATTTTGTGGGAGAAACTAAGAAGAAGTAATGTTGGAGGAAGTTATCTTGGCTGGAGGCATCTGGAAACACGTGTTGTTGGCGAAACGTTGGAGACACGCTGGAGGAACGTTCCAAGTTGTTTAGAGAAATTTGTGATTGAAATGAGGGAGGAATTATATTGAAATTGATGACTGCTCCAGCTAACAGAGCGACGGTCTGGCTTTGCCGTGGGGGGGACGAAGGGACGGGACGAGGGGGGAAGGGGGAAGAAAGAAGGGGAGGGGAGGGGAACGGGGAGGAGGCGGTGGAGGTAGGATTAGGGAAAGGAGTAAGAGGAGGAGAAAGAGGAAGAAAAGAAAGAGGAGGAGGAAGAGGTAAAGAGGAAGAAAGGGAGAAAGATTTAGAGGACGACTAGGAGAGGAACATTCTGAGGATGATATTAAGGAAGAGGAGGAAGAGGAGTAAGAACCGTTAACAGAGGATGTAGAGGTGGAGGAGGAAGTAGAGGAGGAGAAGGAGGGGGAAGAGGAAGTAGAGGAAAAGGAGAATGGGTAGGAAGAGGAGGTAGAGGAAGAAAATGAAATAAAAGGAAAAGTGGAGGAGGAGGAGGAGGAGGAGGAAGATAAGAGGAAAATAAGAGGAAGAAAAGATGAAGGAGAAGAATAAGGGCGCGAACGAGAAGGAGGAGGAGGAGGAGGAGGAGAAAGGACAATTGTAGAGTGAGTGTAGGGTGGTCTCTATGATCTATATAGAGGAGGTTTGTGTAGATGATAACATGGATATGTTAGGGGAACTTTAGTAGGTGTAAAAGACGTGTGGGGGAGGGGGGATTAAAATGGGCGGGCTTATCATAGAATCACTGTAGAGGGAGCCAGTAAATGGTGCTAAATATAGCGTTAGTTTTCGCAGATTAGATTAGTTTAGAGTTTGGTTAGTGAATGGAGGTCGTTGAGTGTTGAAGGGAAGGAAATGCTTTAGGTTGATGTGTTGCTGTGATCTTTGGGGAGGAAGTTAATGTTATGTAACTTATGTAGGTAGAGTTGTTTTAAGTAGATTTAGTGGGAGATATTGGGGGTTACTGTGGGAGGCCTAGCGTGGGAGGAAGTGTGGGAGTTAGTGTGGGAGTTAGTGTAGGAGTGTTAGTGAGGGGAACACGGAGTTGATGGGTGGGGCGATGGTGTGGTTGATTTGGTACGAGGGAGTTGATGGAGACGGAGTTAGTGGGAGTGAAGGAGTTACTGGGAGTAATTTAGCGCAAGGGACTTTAGATATTTCTTTCAGGTTGAAAACATATCTTTTTTTTTTCTTCGCTTGTGTCCATGTTGTGCTTTGAAGATTTTATTCCATCTAAGCGCAGTGGATTTTAGTCTTCTAAGAGAGCCACTGCCCAGATGAAATGAACGGAGGTCACGTGATCTGGATCCGAGGGCTGTGATTGGTGGACAGATGTCCCCACATGATTCCATTCATGTCCGTGGAAGTCCTAACGCCAGCGGGGGGGCCGTTGATATAAATTGTTACTGTTCCTGTTGCTGTGACCAAGTTAGTGGCATTGGCGTGGAGGAAGCGGCGATCATTATTTTCATTTCGACATTTTGCCGCTGCAATTCATGGACTGGATGGTGGGGAGAGGAGGAGGAAGAGGAGGAGGAGGAGGAGAGGAGGAAGAGGAGGAGAGGGAAGAGGAGGAGGAAGAGGAGGAGGAGGAGGAGGAGAGGGAAGAGGAGGAGGAAGAGGAGGAGGAGGAGGAGGAGAGGGAAGAGGAGGAGGAAGAGGAGGAGGAGGAGGAGGAGGAGGAGGAGGGGGAAGAGGAGGAGGAGGAGAGGAGAGGAGGAGAGGAGGAGAGGAGGAGAGGAGAGGAGGAGGAAGAGGAGGAGGAGGAGGGGAGGAGGGAGGAGGAGGAGGAAGAGGAGGAGGAGGAGGAGGAGGGGAGAGAGGGGAGGAGGAGAGCGGAGGAAGGAGGAGTAGGAGAAAGAGGAGGAGGAGGAAGAGGAGGAGAGGGAGGAGAAAGGAGGAGGGAGGAGGGAGGAGGAGGAGGAGGAGGAGGAGGAGAGGGAGAGGAGAAGGGGAGAGGGGAGAGAGGAGGAGAGGAGGGAAGAGGAGGAGGAGAGGAGGAGGAGGAGGAAGAGGAGGAGGAGGAAGGAGGAGGAAGAGGAGGAGGAGGAGAGGAGAGGAGGAGGGAGGAGGAGGAAGGAAGAGGAGGAGAGGAGGAGGAGAGGAGGAGGAGGAGGAGGAAGGAGGAGGAGGAGGAGGAGGAGGAGGAGGAAGTGGGAAGGAGGAGAGGATGAGGAGGAGGAGGAGGAAGGAGGAGGAGGAGAGGAGGAAGAGGAGGAGGAGGAAGAGGAGGAGGAGGAGAGGGAAGAGGAGGAGGAGGAGAGGGAAGAGGAGGAGGAGAGGGAAGAGGAGGAGGAAGAGAAGGAGGAAGAGGAGGAGGAAGAGGAGGAGGAGGAGGAGAGGGAAGAGGAGGAGGAAGAGGAAGAGGAGGGAATTGGAGGGAAGAGAAGGGGCTCGAAGGGAGTGAGGGAGGCTGGAGGTGGGAGTAGTAGCTGGAAGAGGCATCTTTGTCGAGATAACGTCCCCAAAACTAAATGAAATGGTCTATTGTCAGTTAGACTATAACGGTCCGCGGGCATCTGCGGCTGAATAAGGTTTTAACAACTTCAACATGGCAACGTACTTTATACATACGTAAATACACACACACACGCACACACACACACACACGACTCGGTGGCGCAGTTGGTAGAGCACTGAACTGGGAAGTACGGTGGTGCTCGCAGTGCCTGGTTCGAATCCTGCCCAGGGCCGAAATTATTTCGGTATCGCTGCGCTTCGAGTCGTTACTCGAACTCTCGTGGGCAGGGAGTTGGGTGTGTGTGTGCGTGTAAGGTCATAGCATTACCCATAGATCAGTCATGTATGAGCTTTGAACTCTCTTCCGGAAGGGGAATTGCTGTCGATCACGAGTTCAACACGCGATCCAAAGACCAAAGTGAATACACACACACACACAATGAAGGATAACAATAGGCATAGATTTACATCGTTCGCAAGTGTTATCGTCTTTTAAATATTGCTTCTGCCTGACGGCAAATGACTTTGGTCACGCAGCAAGGAAGACGAATTCTTAGTTCTTAGTTTCCAAAGGGTGAGACCCCTCCAACACGACGCCTTGCCCCCCCAGATGAATAAAGTCGTCTGGATCCAGCTAGAACGAGACCCATCAGACTCCTTCTTCGAAGCCGAAGAGTTCTTGAAGCCTTGAGGCCTTCCAGGGAGTGACTTTGTTCTGGCTGGGCGTCGGGTGATTTTATTCCCCCTGAGGGACACACTCGGGGAGATGTTATGATCGGTCGAGACCCTCTTTCTGTCACCCATGCTCCCCTCCCCTCCCCCTTCAGTGAATAAAATCACCTGGCGGCGAAAGGGAAGGAAGTGTCTAAGACGGGGGTGGGGAACCTTTTTGTGCATGAAGGCCACCTTACAATTCATCGTCCCATATAGAGGCCGCACTGAACAAATTATCATATTTATTTCAATTATTTTATCCCTTTTTAGGGAGTGACATCACTGAACACGGTTAACTTTGCTTTCGTCTATGTGTGTGGTGTAAATTACAAGTTTCAGGTGTATAATGATTTCAGACTTAAAAAATGTTCAAGGTCTTTTGAAAAAGATAATATGTGTATCAAAGGCCGCAGAAGGCCGCACTTGATGGCCCGGAAGGCCGCATGCGCCCTTAAAGCCGCAGGTTTCCCACCTCTGGTCTAAGACAAGGTGGGAGTCTCCGGGACGATCAGTCTGAGTAAAGAGTGTACAGCAGAGCAGGAATTCCCGATCTATGGCAGACAATAGACGATCTAGCAACGGTTGATCGTCTCGCAAGTTCCGATAATAATCAACTCCGCGCCGCGCCGGCTGGGTAAGGCGGCGTCCTTCGCTCGCAGACGGATCCCCACCGGAAATGAATAAAATCGCCTGCCGGCGGTTAATGTGAATGGAAAAGTGCCACACGGTACGGAAGGGGGTTGCTATGGAAACTACATAGCTGAAATTCCCTCCCTCCCTTCCTCCCTCCCTTACCTCTCTCCCTCCCTTGCCTCCTTCCCTCCCTCCCTCCCATCTACCTAAGAAATTACCCTTTTACTGAGAGACGAAACGAGGTACCTCTCCCATTTTCTTTATTTTTTTCACTCTTGACCTCATTTTCTCTTGCTCTCTTTCTTCCTCGATCCCTGTCCCTCTGCCTCTCTCTCTCTCTCTCTCTCTCTCTCTCTCTCTCTCTCTCTCTCTTTTGATCTCATTCTCTCTTGCCTCTCTCTTCCTCACTCTCTTTCCCTCTGCCTCCGCCTCCACTCCTCTCTTTCTCCCTCCTTCACACCTTCTCTCTCTCTCTATGTCTCTTTATTGCATACTGTCTCCAATGCCCCATTGTGACAGACAGTATTCCACAGAGACAAGACGTGATAACTGTATGTCAATATTTACTTAGTGACGATAAATTAGATACACTCCTAGCTCGCCACCCCCATTTTGGGGGATTTTGATTGTTAAATCCAACCATACCTCCTTTTGTATCTCTTCATATAACACTATAACTAATATACTATTGTTTGTCGCCCTCAGAAGCAATGAATTTATTAAACGGTGGACCATCTTACCAAGGCAGCCTATACCTACGTCATGGACGTCACGCGCAATGCTCACTCTATCATGCCTTAAAACAAGATACGAGTACACGCAGCCACTCATGCCATGTCAACACACCGAAAAGATGCGGAACGGACTACCGATATCCCCACACGACCACCTCCTGCCCAACCGCCACAAGTAACGCCGACGCAAGACCCTGATACGGAGGCACAATGTTTTCAGTACTCGGCTCAGACTTGGGAATCAACCTATGTGACAAGGCTCCCAGACGGATGATGTGCCACAGTGATCACCGTGCAGGCTGTATAACCGTCCTAACGCGAACACCCTTAAAATTATTATCTCCAATGACCCATGGTGACAGACAATATTCCCCAGAGACAAGGCATGATGATTGTATGTAACACTTACATAGTACCACTATCTCGCCATCCCCATTACGGAGGATCCTGAATTATTATTATATTATGTCTCCATTTAAAGAATATACGTAATATATGACATGTCCTCTAATACAAAACTGTAATAATTGTACTTACTGTTTGCCGCCCACGGGCGTAATAAAATTTATTAAAACCAAAATCTTCATTGCATTTATGGTTTCCAAGGTTTTGTCAGGCAGACAAACCCAGGTGGGCAGACAGACAGACAGAGAGGACAGGTCAAACAATCGGAAATTAGACAGGCAGCAAAAATCACGGACAGGCAGACAGACAGGCAAATAATATAATCAGAAAGAAAAAGAGACAGAGAGGCAAAAACAGAAATGTAGACAGACAAACAGAGAGACAGACATAGAGGCAGGCATACAGACAGGCAGAATTAAACGTACAAACAGACAAGCAAACTGACTGCCATGCAGACAAATAGACAGACACGAAAACAGACAGACAGACAAATAAGTAGGCGAAAAACTGAAACAGATAAAGAGAAAGACAGACTGAAAGAGACACACATAAATGTACAGACAGACAGAGAGACGGTAACAGACACACAGACAGACGGACTAGACTGGCAATCAGAGCTGCTAAACAACTTGAGCGGACTCTTAATTGGGTCGTTAAAGGCCACATCTTCCGAGTCATTGACTCTTCGCGCGCGGCAGTTAGGTTGGCAGATTATTAAATGTTTTCCCAAACGATTTGTCGTCTCGTCGCCCCCCCGGGGGGAGGGGGGGTCGTCGTTTGCGCCGCTCCCCAAATTTAATTCGTCATCGCTTTGGACTTCTCTTACATTGACCTATACATATACATATACATATACGAGTACATATACTTAGCCATAAACACATACATGTACAGTGCAAATACGCATACACATACATATACAAAAAAATAATCACAATAACGCGTGACGAAAAGATATTGCAGAAACCACAGGGAAATTAAAGTCGGAATACTGAACGTTTTCGTCTATTACGACATCCTCAGAGTACTCTGAGGATGTCGTAATAGACGAAAACGTTCAGTATTTCTGCAATACATATACATATACATAGCCATATACACATACACATACACATATACACGTGCACATACATATACAGTACACACACACATACATACAAGTATACAGATATAATAGTACGGCGCGTGATTATGTACATGGATAGAAGCGCCAGTGAAATACAGCCCATAACAATCAGATAGTATCAGTGAGGGCATGGATTGTCATCATCTAGTCATCATCAACCTCGCGTAACGGAACTACGTAACTCCATGAACACATTTAGAATTACGGTTTAATGCACGAGACAGCCTCTACTGTCTGAAGTTCCCCCTCGTCTGAATAAAATCACTTGACGGCAGGTTTAAACGACAGATACAAATCGATCTTGGCAGTTGTGAAGCGTTGATACCTTCGCCGCGGGCTCTCCCGGTCACGAGGCTTCTGAAGAAACGTCTTATGACATCTTACTCTCGAAGAAGGAGACCCTTCCTCTACCTGGGGTCCTTCGGACTCTCTTAGGGCTTCTTGATGACCATACACACCCGATGACCCCAGCTGATGATATCTTGATCAACTCGGTTGAAGTGTTTGCGTCCCTCGAGTCCACAAGATCATCAATCAATTCCTCTTCCAGGACTCCCCGACAGAACCTTGTACCGCACGCAAGAACATCACAAAAGACTTATCTCTTGCCTTCTTCTCTTTCTCTCTCTCTTTCTCTCTCTCCGAACCCTGCTTCACTTCCTCCTCAATTTTATTGTTTCCTTCTTCTTCCTCCTCCTCTTTCTCTTCCTCCTCTCCCTCATTCTTTCCTCAGTCTCATCTTCGTCAGTTTCATGGGCATCATTTTCCCCCTTCCTATACTTCTCCTTCTACTTTTTTCATTCTCCTTCTCCTTCCCCATCTTCTTTCCCTTCCCATTTTCCTCCTCCTCGTTCTCCTTCCCTTTCTCCTTCTCATCCTCTTTCTTCTCCTCTTCTTCTTATCCTCCTTCTCCGTCTCCTTTCCCTTCCCATTTTCCTCCTTCTAGTTCTCGTTCTCCTTCCCTTTCTCCCTCTACTTCTCCTTCTCCTTCCCTTTAGCCTTCTCGTTCTCTTTCCCCTTTTCGTCCTTCTTGTTATCATTTTCCATCTCTTTCCCCTCCACCTCCACCTCCTCCAGAAAGTAAAATGGCCACACAATTCTAATGTATTCGGACGACTGTTAATCCGAGTCGGTATACAAAGCAGCGACGCGCCACAGGGTCCATCCAAGACGCCTCCGCCT
>NC_134806.1:16837532-16850032 GCF_046742065.1 Oratosquilla oratoria
GTTACGAAATAGCAAAAATTATATGTACTCTAATGAAGAGCGAGCGAAGCGAGCTACGCCGTAGGCCAAGCACACCTAAGCACACAACAACATGGGTGTATCTAATATAAAAAAATTTAATGGTTGCTTACGCCGTCCGGTGGTAATTCGGTCACACCTTCGCGTTTGGTGGTAAATCGGTTACACCGCCAACTACGGTGAAGAAGAAGAACTCGAAGAAGAAGAAGAACTCGAAGAAATCGAAGAAGAAGAAGAGGAAGAACTCGAAGAAGAAGAAGAAGAAGAAGAAGAAGAAGAAGAAGAAGAAGAAGAAGAAGAAGAAGAAGAAGAAGAAGAAGAAGAAGAACTCGAAGAAGAAGAAGTAGAACTCGAAGAAGAAATCGAAAAACTCGAAGAAGAAGAACTCGAAGAACTCGAAGAACTCGAAAAAGAAGAACTCGAAGAACTCGAAAAAGAAGAACTCGAAGAACTCGAAAAAGAAGAACTCGAAGAACTCGAAAGAGAAGAACTCGAAGAAGAACTCGAAGAAGAAGAACTCGAAGAAGAAGGAGAACTCGAAGAAGAACTCGAAGAACTCGAAGAACTCGAAGAAGAACTCGAAGAAGAACTCGAAGAACTCGAAGAAGAATTCGAAGAACTCGAAGAAGAACTCGAAGAACTCGAAAAAGAACTCGAAGAACTCGAAGAAGAACTCGAAGAACTCGAAGAAGAACTCGAAGAACTTTATTTTCCAAAAAAGGGGCGTAGCCCAAGGCGCGCAGCGCCCGCGCCTAAGGCGCAGCGCCGCAGGCCAAGGGTGAGGCACCAGCGGAGAAGGTACGAAGAAATCGGCATTTCTGGAAGTGGGTTACTGATGTGAAGAAGATTAAACCTTCCAACCTCCTACTCCGGAAATGAGTCATCACCGGAAATACAAACTCCCGGGGACACATCTCACTCAGACTCAGAGAATCTTTACGAAATATTACCAAGAGAATCTTTACGAAATAACGCTAAGAGAATCTTTACGAAATATTGCCAAGAGAATCTTTATACATAAAAACGGAATTACGGAATTCTGACAAAAGAATCTTTACGAAATATTAATGAGAAAATATTTACGAAATATTGCCAAAAGAATCTTTACCAAATGTTAACAAGAGGATCTTTACGAAATATCACCAAGAGAATCTTTACGAAATATTGCTAAGAGAATCTTTACGAAATATTGCCAAGAGAATCTCCACTCCACTAACATAAAAAAATATTTCTCTAATACGTTAATAATATTACCATGGAAAAAGAAAGTGGTGCTAACAAGAAAAAGAGAATCTTTACGGAATTCTGACAAAAGAACCTTTATGAAATATTAATGAGAAAATATTTACGAAATATTGCCAAGAAAATCTTTACCAAATGTTAACAAGAGAATTTTGATAAAATATTACCAAGAGAATCTTTACGAAATATTGCTAAGAGAATCTTTACGAAATATTGCCAAGTGAAGCGAAGCGAGCTACGCCGTAGGCCAAGAGAATCTATATCATATATATAAAAAATGGAAATGGTCAAAACTAAAATTTTTGAACGAAAGTGCGTGACCCGAACAAAAGGTAACAGGGGGTCATGGACCGGGGTGAGTGTTTTAACAGTGATCTGGCGCGGGGACGGTCTGGAAGAAAACGATTTATACGGTTACTATACACAACAACATGGGTGTATTTCTTCTAATATAAAAAAATTTAATGGTTGCTTACGCCGTCCGGTGGTAATTCGGTCACACCTTCGCGTTTGGTGGTAAATCGGTTACACCGCCAACTACGGTGAAGAAGAAGAACTCGAAGAAGAAGAACTCGAAGAAATCGAAGAAGAAGAAGAGGAAGAACTCGAAGAAGAAGAAGAAGAAGAAGAAGAGGAAGAAGAAGAAGAAGAAGAACTCGAAGAAGAAGAACTCGAAGAACTCGAAGAAGAGGAAGAAGAAGAACTCGAAGAACTCGAAGAAGAAGAAGAAGTAGAACTCGAAGAAGAAATCGAAAAACTCGAAGAAGAAGAACTCGAAGAACTCGAAAAAGAAGAACTCGAAGAACTCGAAGAACTCGAAAAAGAAGAACTCGAAGAACTCGAAAAAGAAGAACTCGAAGAAGAACTCGAAAGAGAAGAACTCGAAGAAGAACTCGAAGAAGAAGAACTCGAAGAACTCGAAGAAGAACTCGAAGAAGAACTCGAAGAAGAACTCGAAGAACTCGAAGAAGAACTCGAAGAACTCGAAAAAGAACTCGAAGAACTCGAAGAAGAACTCGAAGAACTCGAAGAAGAACTTTATTTTCCAAAAAAGGGGCGTAGCCCAAGGCGCGCAGCGCCCGCGCCTAAGGCGCAGCGCCGCAGGCGTAGCTGGGCCGGCACCAGCGGAGAAGGTACGAAGAAATCGGCATTTCTGGAAGTGGGTTACTGAAGTGAAGAAGATTAAACCTTCCAACCTCTTTTTTTTTTTTTTTTTGCATCCGACCTAGATATGGATCAAAAGGTCTCCTGTCGGCATGCTTTGCCTTTGTAATCCTTTGTAATCTGACTCAGACTCAGAGAATCTTTACGAAATATTACCAAGAGAATCTTTACGAAATAACGCTAAGAGAATCTTTACGAAATATTGCCAAGAGAATCTATATACATGAAAACGGAATTACGGAATTCTGACAAAAGAATCTTTACGAAATAGTAATGAGAAAATATTTACGAAATATTGCCAAGAGAATCTTTACCAAATGTTAACAAGAGAATCTTTACGAAATATTACCAAGAGAACCTTTAAGAAATATTGCGAAGAGAATCTTTACGAAATCTTGCCAAGAGAATCTATATACATAAAAAAATAAAGTTTATCAGTTTTGAAAATTTCCTGGCGTCTTTATGACCACCTTCCGAAATTTTATTGCCTTTATGATAGACCTAACGAAAAAGAGAAAGAGAGAGAGAGAGAAAGAGAGAGAGAGAGAGAGAGAGAGAGAGAGAGAGAGAGCAAGAGAATCTGACGAAAACGTCGGGAGACTTTGACGACTCCTTTTGGAGACTGAAGGCTCCTTTAGGAGATTTTGAAGATTCCTTCGCGAGCGAAGCGAGCTACGCCGTAGGCCAAGCACACCTGAACTCGAAGAACTCGAAGAAGAACTCGAAGAAGAACTTTATTTTCCAAAAAAGGGGCGTAGCCCAAGGCGCGCAGCGCCGCAGGCCAAGGCCATTTCCATTTTTATATGGAAATGGTCAAAACTAAAAATTTTGAACGAAAGTGCGTGACCCGAACAAAAGGTAACAGGGGGTCATGGACCGGGGTGAGTGTTTTAACAGTGATCTGGCGCGGGGACGGTCTGGAAGAAAACGATTTATACGGTTACTATACACAACAACATGGGTGTATACATAAAAAGAATATTCTCTCTAAACCTTCGAACCTCCTACTCCGGAAATGAGTCATAAAACGGAATTACGGAATTCTGACAAAAGAATCTTTACGAAATATTAATGAGAAAATATTTACGAAATATTGCCAAGAGAATCTTTACCAAATGTTAACAAGAGAATCTTTACGAAATATTACCAAAAGAATCTTTAAGAAATATTGCTAAGAGAATCTTTACGAAATATTGCCAAGAGAATCTATATACATAAAAACGGAATTACGGAATTCTGACAAAAGAATCTTTACGAAATATTAATGAGAAAATATTTACGAAATATTGCCAAGAGAATCTTTACCAAATGTTAACAAGAGAATCTTTACGAAATATTACCAAGAAAATCTTTACAAAATATTGCTAAGAGAATCTTTACGAAATATTGCCAAGAGAATCTATCTAATTAAATAAAAATGGAAATGGTCAAAACTAAAATTTCTGAACGAAAGTGCGTGACCCGAACAAAAGGTAACAGGGGGTCATGGACCGGGGTGAGTGTTTTAACAGTGATCTGGCGCGGGGACGGTCTGGAAGAAAACGATTTATACGGTTACTATACACAACAACATGGGTATATATCAATATACATAAAAAATATTTCTCTCTAAACCTTCCAACCTCCTACTCCGGAAATGAGTCATCACCGGAAACACTAAATACAGCGTAAAAATCTGACTCAGACTCAGAGAATCTTTACGAAATATTACCAAGAGAATCTTTACGAAATCACGCTAAGAGAATATTTACGAAATATTGCCAAGAGAATCTATATACATAAAAACGGAATTACGGAATTCTGATAAAAGAATCTTTACGAAATAATAATGAGAAAATATTTACGAAATATTGCCAAGAGAATCTTTACCAAATGTTGCTAAGAGAATCTTTACGAAATATTGCCAAGAGAATCTCCACTTCACTAACATAAAAAAATATTTCTCTCTAAACCTTCCAACCTCCTACGGAAGGCCCAACCCGGAAATGAGTCATCACCGGAAACACTAATATTACCATGGAAAAAGAAAGTGGTGCTAACAAGAAAAAGAGAATCTTTACGGAATTCTGACAAAAGAATCTTTACGAAATATTAATGAGAAAATATTTACGAAATACTGCCAAGAGAATCTTTACCAAATGTTAACAAGAAAATCTTTACGAAATATTACCAAGGGAATCTTTACGAAATATTGCTGAGAGAATCTTTACGAAGTATTACCAAGAGAATCTATATACATAGAAAATAAAGTTTTTCAGTTTTGAAAATTTCCTGGCGTTTTTATGACCACCTTCCGAAATTTTATTGCCTTTATGATTGACCTAACGAGAAAGAGAGACGAGGGGAGAATTTGACGACAACGTCAGTAGACTTTGACGACTCCTTTTGGAGACTGAAGACTCCCTCGGGAGATTTTGAAGACTCTTTCGTAAATCCCGTGGAATTTCCATTTATTCAAAGCTTAACGTGTGACGTCATGTCGCGTTGCTTTCTGAGCTCCTAACAGAACTTCACGAAAATAAGGAGATAAATAAATAAATACACAAATAAATAAACAGTATTCAAACGTCTATAAATGTTTATTGTGACATGACAAACGATTCAAAAATCTTTTTTGCCTTTATAATTGACCTAACGAAAAAGAGAAGGAGAGAGAGAGAGAAAGAGCGAGAGAATTTGACGACACCGTCGGGAGACTTTGACGACTCCTTTTGGAGACTGAAGGCTCCTTTAGGAGATTTTGAAGACTCCTTCGTAATACTTCAAAGTTGAATAACCGTGGAATTTCCGCGGGTCCTATGTGACATAACATAAACGATTAAAAAAATGTATTGCCTTTATGATTGACCTAACGAGAAAGAAAGAGAGAAAGAGAGAGAGAGACACACGACGGGAGAATTTGACGTCGGGAGACTTTGACGACTACTTCTGGAGACTAGAGACTCCTTCGAGAGATTTTGAAGACTCCTTTGTAATATGTTACGAAATAGCAAAAATTATATGTACTCTAATGAAGAGCGAGCGAAGCGAGCTACGCCATAGGCTAAGCACACCTAAGCACACAACAACATGGGTGTATCTCTAATATAAAAAAATTTAATGGTTGCTTACGCCGTCCGGTGGTAATTCGGTCACACCTTCGCGTTTGGTGGTAAATCGGTTACACCGCCAACTACGGTGAAGAAGAAGAACTCGAAGAAGAAGAAGAACTCGAAGAAATCGAAGAAGAAGAAGAGGAAGAACTCGAAGAAGAAGAAGAAGAAGAAGAAGAAGAAGAAGAAGAACTCGAAGAAGAAGAACTCGAAGAACTCGAAGAAGAGGAAGAAGAAGAACTCGAAGAACTCGAAGAAGAAGAAGTAGAACTCGAAGAAGAAATCGAAAAACTCGAAGAAGAAGAACTCGAAGAACTCGAAGAACTCGAAGAAGAAGGAGAACTCGAAGAAGAAGAACTCGAAGAACTCGAAAAAGAAGAACTCGAAGAACTCGAAAGAGAAGAACTCGAAGAAGAACTCGAAGAAGAAGGAGAACTCGAAGAAGGAGAACTCGAAGAACTCGAAGAAGAACTCGAAGAACTCGAAGAAGAACTCGAAGAAGAACTCGAAGAAGAATTCAAAGAACTCGAAGAAGAACTCGAAGAAGAATTCGAAGAACTCGAAGAAGAACTCGAAGAACTCGAAAAAGAACTCGAAGAACTCGAAGAAGAACTCGAAGAACTCGAAGAAGAACTCGAAGAAGAACGCGAAGAAGAACTTTATTTTCCAAAAAAGGGGCGTAGCCCAAGGCGCGCAGCGCCCGCGCCTAAGGCGCAGCGCCGCAGGCCAAGGGTGAGGCACCAGCGGAGAAGGTACGAAGAAATCGGCATTTCTGGAAGTGGGTTACTGATGTGAAGAAGATTAAACCTTCCAACCTCCTACTCCGGAAATGAGTCATCACCGGAAATACAAACTCCCGGGGACACATCTCACTCAGACTCAGAGAATCTTTACGAAATATTACCAAGAGAATCTTTACGAAATAACGCTAAGAGAATCTTTACGAAATATTGCCAAGAGAATCTTTATACATAAAAACGGAATTACGGAATTCTGACAAAAGAATCTTTACGAAATATTAATGAGAAAATATTTACGAAATATTGCCAAAAGAATCTTTACCAAATGTTAACAAGAGGATCTTTACGAAATATTACCAAGAGAATCTTTACGAAATATTGCTAAGAGAATCTTTACGAAATATTGCCAAGAGAATCTCCACTCCACTAACATAAAAAAATATTTCTCTAATACGTTAATAATATTACCATGGAAAAAGAAAGTGGTGCTAACAAGAAAAAGAGAATCTTTACGGAATTCTGACAAAAGAATCTTTATGAAATATTAATGAGAAAATATTTACGAAATATTGCCAAGAAAATCTTTGCCAAATGTTAACAAGAGAATTTTGATAAAATATTACCAAGAGAATCTTTACGAAATATTGCTAAGAGAATCTTTACGAAATATTGCCAAGTGAAGCGAAGCGAGCTACGCCGTAGGCCAAGCACACCTGGCGACTCCTTTGTAATGTTACGAAATAGCAAAAATTATATGTACTCTAATGAAGAGCGAGCGAAGCGAGCTACGCCGTAGGCCAAGCACACCTGGCGAAGCCAGGTCCGGGTGCTTGTATATATATAAAAATGGAAATGGTCAAAACTAAAAAATTTGAACGAAAGTGCGTGACCCGAACAAAAGGTAACAGGGGGTCATGGACCGGGGTGAGTGTTTTAACAGTGATC
This sequence comes from Oratosquilla oratoria, assembly GCF_046742065.1. Taxonomy (NCBI): domain Eukaryota; kingdom Metazoa; phylum Arthropoda; class Malacostraca; order Stomatopoda; family Squillidae; genus Oratosquilla; species Oratosquilla oratoria. Next base: position 16,844,734 of record NC_134806.1, read on the forward strand.
TGGCGCGGGGACGGTCTGGAAGAAAACGATTTATACGGTTACTATACACAACAACATGGGTGTACTTCTCTTAATATAAAAAAATTTAATGGTTGCTTACGCCGTCCGGTGGTAATTCGGTCACACCTTCGCGTTTGGTGGTAAATCGGTTACACCGCCAACTACGGTGAAGAAGAAGAACTCGAAGAAGAAGAACTCGAAGAAATCGAAGAAGAAGAAGAGGAAGAACTCGAAGAAGAAGAAGAAGAAGAAGAAGAAGAAGAAGAAGAAGAAGAAGAAGAACTCGAAGAAGAAGAACTCGAAGAACTCGAAGAAGAGGAAGAAGAAGAACTCGAAGAACTCGAAGAAGAAGAAGAAGTAGAACTCGAAGAAGAAATCGAAAAACTCGAAGAAGAAGAACTCGAAGAACTCGAAGAACTCGAAAAAGAAGAACTCGAAGAACTCGAAAAAGAAGAACTCGAAGAACTCGAAAAAGAAGAACTCGAAGAACTCGAAAGAGAAGAACTCGAAGAAGAACTCGAAGAAGAACTCGAAGAAGAAGGAGAACTCGAAGAAGAACTCGAAGAACTCGAAGAAGAACTCGAAGAACTCGAAGAAGAACTCGAAGAAGAACTCGAAGAAGAACTCGAAGAAGAATTCGAAGAACTCGAAGAAGAACTCGAAGAACTCGAAAAAGAACTCGAAGAACTCGAAGAAGAACTCGAAGAACTCGAAGAACTCGAAGAAGAACTCGAAGAAGAACTCTTTATTTTCCAAAAAAGGGGCGTAGCCCAAGGCGCGCAGCGCCCGCGCCTAAGGCGCAGCGCCGCAGGCCAAGGCCCCCGGCGTAGCTGGGCCGGCGCAGCCGGTGGGCTTGTATATATACATATATATATATATATATATATATATACATATATATAAACATATGTATACATATATATATATATATACATATATACATATGTATATATATATATGTATATATATTACAAAGGATTACAAAGGCGGAGCATGCCGACAGGAGACCTTTTGGTCCATATCTAGGTCGGATGCGAAAAAAAATCATAATAATAAAATAATAAATAAAAACTATAATAATGTAAATAACAAATAAAATACATAAATAAATGTATAGGTATGATTAAATAATAAACAAACAGGTAAATAGTAAATAATAATAAATTGACATATAACTAATAATAAATGAAAATCAGACATACAAATGATAACAAAACAAAAGCAAATAATATAAGATGAATTATAATCATTACAGCATCTTACTTAGGTATTTATCTAACTGATTCTTAAAGCTTCGAACTGAACTACATTGCACTACATGTGCAGGAAGTTTATTCCATTCATTAAGTACACGGTTGGCAAAGTTGTTTCTACCTACTTCCAAATTGAATTTATTTCCGGACAGTTTGAGACCATTGCTTCTTGTCTGATTTTCATTCAATGTGAAAATTTGGTCACTTTTAATGTTTTCAATTCCCTTTAAAAATCTTTAAGAACTGCATCAAGTCACCTCTGAGTCTACGCTTCTTCTTAAAGGAACACATCTGATGACCATCAAGGTCCACCTGCGAGCGAAGTCTCTCAAGGTGGATGTCGACGAAGGAAACCTGAAGAGGCCATCTTCGTCCAGAAGGCCTCTTTTTCCCCACAACTAGGAACATAAAACAGACGTGAATCCTGTGAGCTTAGGACCTTCACGAGGTGAGGAATCGTAAAGAATCGTTCGGTTTTGTTAGAACAAACTGGATTAGGCCATGATATGAAAATAGCTACAAAGCTAAAGTCTATTAACACTGAAGAAAACAAATTGCTGGAGATTTACGCGAATAAAACCCATAAAGTCCTACCGGGCGCAGTAGACACATTTTTTGGCATTTCGAGAAGATTCACTCAAAAAAAAAAAAAAAAAAAAAAAACATGAGCGACTCAGACCGGATCATTGACATTTGGTCCTCGGAATGAATAACGATGAACTAGTTAAGCAATTGGAATACAGCAGAGGGAAAAAATCCAGGAAAATGTGCTCATGAAATCTGTTTTGGGCGTGAGGTCTGTGCCACAGGAGCCTCGGGCCCAGATGTCTTCTCTGGTGGCACGATCGGAAGCTTGCTAGCCTCGTAACTTCACAGCCACGGGTTCGAGTTCCCCACTTCTCTCCGGCTCCCATCAGACTTGTTACCCGACCCAAGTGTCTAAGCGCACACAGCAGCTACTCAGCGCCTCCTGGCGTAGTACGCTCCTCAGCACCGCCTTTCTTTGGAAGGAAGTGACAGGCAAGACGAATGTGGCCATGCGGACCCTTGTCTTCCAGACTTTGACCAAGTGTGAGTTTCGGCATGGACGGTGCGCCGCAAGACAGTATCGTAAGGCACAACTGGTTGGTTATTGTAGACTGCAGTTTACCAGCGTTTCTAAAAAGACGAAACGTCGTGTAATAAAATGGAGAATTATAAGGAATTGGTTTATGCCCACCCTATCCAAGGGAAGAATATAATTAGAAAAATAGAAAACACAAGAGAGAAAATTAACAACTTCCAGAATGCTGTCGTATTCAATCAAACATGTTTAAAAGAGAACCTGCTCCCAAAATACACTAATATATATATATGTATATATATACACATATATATATATATGTATATATATATGTATATATATATATATATATATATATACATATATACATACATACATACATATATACTGTAAGTGGTTAGTGACATCTCTTCGAGCAGGTACGGCGCCACGACCGCCAGACAAAGCCCTGCGGACAATGCGGCGGCGGCCGCGGCGTCAGAGAACAAAGTCGCGCCCGCCCTCCCACGAGGGCTGCTGCTGCCGAGGACGGAGGAGGGCGAGGAGGAGGAGGAGGAGGAGGAGGAGGAGGAGGAGGAGCGGTGCCGTTTGAAAGGCGCCGACCATAACATCCTCCTGTTCGCCCATTGAGCCCTAATGCAGGAGGAGGAGGAGGTGAGGAACAAAGTCAACGACAAAAGCTTGTCGGCGGGGCGGCCGTCTCCTCGGAGCTCTCGGGTCCAGAGGCGCTAATGTGGCATTGCGGTCACCTCCTGGAAGCCGTGACGTGCCTCAGGTGTTTATTGATCTCTCCGTCGTCCACGAGGAGCCAAGAAAAGAAGGAGGAAGGGGTGGGGCGGATGGGAGTGGAGTAGGTGGGGATGAAATGGGTGGGAGTGGGTTTATGTTTTTTTGACTTTGACTACCTCCCTTGTAAGGGGGAAAAGGCCACCGGTATATGTAGGTATTTATGTATCTGTATTAATCATCTACTAATTCGTTTATTCATTCATTCATTCATTCAATTGTCCATTTATTTATTTTTTATTTATTTATTTTTTTCATTTATCTATTTACATATTCATTTCTTGGTCTATCAGATAATTTCTATCTGTTTGTTGATTTATCTATATATCTATTTATTTATTAGTTGTATATTTATTTCTTAATCATTTAAGTTATTTACATGTATGTCTATTTTTTTCCCAGGAGACTTCGGGAAAAAGGAAAGTGTTTCTCTATCTGATGGATCATTGTCCAAGACCAGAGGTCGCCACTTGACCACATTTTGTATCTGTATAGTGCGTCGTTGTATTGAAGGTGCCAAGGCACACTCAGCCTCGGTAACAGAGACCTTTACTATCTTCTTTACGGTGATGTACCTCATAATACACTACTTAGGCCAGGCCTGTGTGCGTGTGCGTGTGTGTGTGTGTGTGTGTGTGTGTATGCGTACATGCATGCGTGCGTGTGTGCGTGCGTGCGTGTGTGTGTGTGTGTGTGTGTGTGCGTACATGCATGCGTGCGTGTGTGCGTGCGTGCGTGTGTGTGTGTGTGTGTGTGTGTGTGCGTGTGTGCGTGCGTGTGTATGTGTGTGTGTATTCACCTTGGTCTTCGGATCACGTGTTGGACTCGTGATCGACAGCTATTTCCCTCTCGGAAGAGAGCTCAGAGCTCGTATGACCTTTCACACACACACACACCCAACTTCCCACCCACGAGAGTCAGAGTAACGACCCAAAGCACAGCGATACCGAAATAATTTCGGCCCTGGGCAGGATTCGAACTGGGTACTGCGAGCACTATCGTACTTCCCAGTCCAGCGCTCTACCAACTGCGCCACCGAGTGTGTGTGTGTGTGTGTGTGTGTGTGTGTGTGTGTGTGTGTGTGTGTGTGTGTGTGTGTGTGTGTGTGTGTGTGTGTGTGTGTGTGTGTGTGTGTGTGTGTGTGTGTGTGTGTGTGTGTGCGCGTGTGTGCATGTGTATATGAATGCACAATGCCCCACATACCAAGATGTAACGCCTGACTGGCCCAGCATAATAATATAACGCGCGGTTATGATACCGGCGCGATGTAGTACAATACCCGAGACACCACACAAAGGGCGGGAGGGAGTGGGAGGGAGGGAGGGAGGGAGGGTAAGGGAGGAAGGGGGGGGGAGAGGGGGAAGGGTGATGGGGAGGAGTTGATGAAGAAGCTCTCGACACCCTGGTTGATTGATGGTGATGCTGCTGCCGTGGATTGAGGTAAGCGGGGGGGGGGAGGCAAGAGGAAGGAGAGGCTGAAAGTAACGAGGAGAAGAGGAGGACAGAGAGGAAGAGAAGAAAGAGAGGAGTGAGAGGGAGTAGAGAGAGGGGGCCAGAGGAATCAAAGGAAACGAGAAAGTATTGAGGAAGGAAAGGAAAGGAGAGAAGAGGAGAGAGAGGAAGAGAAGAAAGAGAGGAGTGAGAGGGAGTAGAGAGAGGGGCCTCAGGACACGAAGGAATCGAGAGAATAATTGGAAGGAAAAGAGAGAAAGGAAAGAAAGAGAGAAAGAATGAAGAGAGGGTGAAAGGAAAAGAAAGGAAGAGAAAGAGAGAAAGAGAGAAAGAGAGGGTGAAAAGAGAGAAAGGAAGAGAAAGAAGAGAGGGTGAAAGGAAAAGAGAGAAAGGAAGAGAAAGAGAGAAAGGAAGAGAAAGAGAGAAAGGAAGAGAAAGAGAGAAAGGAAGAGAAAGAGAGAAAGGAAGAGAAAGAGAGAAAGGAAGAGAAAGAGAGAAAGGAAGAGAAAGAGAGGGTGAAAAGAGAGAAAGGAAGAGAAAGAGAGAAAGAAAGAAGAGAGGGTGAAAGGAAAAGAGAGAAAGGAAGAGAAAGAAATAAAGACGAGAGGGTGAAAGGAAAAGAGAGAAAGGAAGAGAAAGAGAGAAAGAGAGAAAGAGAGGGTGAAAGGAAAAGAGAGAAAGGAAGAGAAAGAGAGGGTGAATATTTACAGAGAAGGAGGAAATAAACGGAAAGAAGGACGCAGAG